>NC_090934.1:618029409-618343823 GCF_040938575.1 Ambystoma mexicanum
GGTATGGAAATGCAGCCATTTCAAAATAGGTGCCAAGCACAGTTTTTCAGCAAGCATTATTTTTTATGTTAAAAGCATTTAGCTAAAGCACCAAAATGGGTTTAGTTTTGGAAGCGTTTAGCACAGTGTGCTGTCATTTTAAAAATGTGCACATTTTACAATTGGGATGTTTTCTTCTGTGTGAAATTGCATTAGAAATACATAATTAGCTAACCTTATACTAATTGTATTAGTAATATATTAACCCCAATCCCTATAACATTGTAATGCAGTTCATGAGCACAGTGAGATGCATTGAATTTTTTTCATGAAAAGCAAGAGTATGCACCAGCAAGAAAGGAAATTGAAACAATTGCTTTGCTTGGCTGAAGCGTTCATTGTTCTGGAGCACAGCAAGTGTTTTTGGTAGGGAAAGAGAGGTGGCACAGCCAGCTGATGTCAGTTGATAGACAGGGAGAGTTTTTTTTAATGGGCAAAGTGAGATGAAGAGTTCAGAGCTACTTGGGAGCTGAATGCAAACAGCCAGGGATCCAGGAGCTGCTGTAGTCTTTGAATGGGGACTCGGGGAATGCAGCCTTGAACACAACTGACAGCCCATAAAAAAAAGATGGCTTGCTAGCATTGAAGCCAAAGGAGTTCCGAATTCTGCCTGTGAGCTGTGAGGTCACGAAGATAAGCATTGGGTGAGTGAAGTTAAGTGAAGAGTATGTGAGAATGGCGGACATGTAATTAGTTTTGCTTAGGGTGTGACGTTATAACAAAAAATATGTATTTTGTGATAAAATGAGTTTTCGATGCATAGTTGCCATGCAAAATGCTTCTTATTGTTGTCATGTTTTTCTCTGTTCTCTGTTATCTTTTTTAGGCTCGATGCTATGACAAACGTGGTAGGAACAAGTGATTGTAACAACACATAATGTAACCTTGTTATCATGATTGTGTAATATATCATGTACTGAAAGCATTTTGGGTTTTTCTTTTGTGCTTTATTTCATGAGTCTATCGGTAATTTTAAAGGGAAAGGAAAATAATAAAGGTTTGTTGTTCATGCTCAGGCGCTAAAGCTTTACCATTTTTATCACCAGTGATAAAAGTAGCAAACAAGAAAAGGTATATAGATATTTCTATCTGCCAGGCAGAAGGGGGCGTGGGTGTGATTGAGTCCTTCTTTGCATGCGGAAAAGAAGGCAGTGTCATATGAGTCACATAGATTACTGGATGTAAATAAACCACATACAAAAGGTGGCATTCTGAATATACTCAGTGTGTTCCCTGAAAATGTGATAGGTCTGGGGGGTTCTCTACAGGCGACCAAGAGGTATTTCAATAGGGAAGAAAAGTTTGTTTTATGATGGGGCAGTATTATAAAAAAGATATGCTCACCAGTATACCACAAAATAAGGTAATTCTGAAAATACCACAACAGTAAGATACCACTAAAAATTACCGGCAACATAAGATACACTACATTATCACCAAAATAGGGTACTAGTGAACTATCTCTAGTGGTAAAGCCAGTTTACTGCCGGTTTATCTCCAAAATATCATAGAAAGAAAATACCACCAAATTCTGAATTTGACCCAAAAAGACAAAACCTCCTACATAAAATGGTGTGTTGGGCCTGTGGGAACAGACTGTAGAGCAACTACTGGGCGTGGCAAGTGTGTTCCATACGTGCATTAACGGGACTCGTTTTGTGAGAGCAGTGTGACACTGTATGTGACTCTCAGAATGTCTCAAATTGATGCACATTCCCAGAATTGGTGAAATATTTGGAGGAAAAATTATATGCATATGGAACATGGTCATCAAATGATGCCACTAAATGGCATGACTGTATTTATGCGGAAGTTCAGAAAGAACCATTGGTCAGCATTTTTGAAGAGGATAGCATAATTCAGGTAGGTCTTCTGAGATTATTTAATGCTGCTGACATACATTCAGAGAAAGGCTGTTTGGCACGGCTCTGTGCCAAAACGTGGTTCATTTTAAATAGGTCTCTGCGAATGCAAGAAAATAATGCCAAGCTGATTAGCAGACTAAAAGTCGAATTAGATGGAACTATCAGGAGAAAAAGTTAGGAGCCGAACTGGAGATATGTCAAAAAGACATGCAATCAAAGTGTAAAGTATTCGACACTCAGTTGTCTCAATGGAGAAAACAGCTTGAGGACAGTGAACAAGTATTAAAACACCTGAAAGGATTGGTAGGTCACATTAGACAAGATAAAGAGGAGGCTATTTTAGAAATACAAGTTTTACAAAGAGAGAATCCAAAGAAAGAAGGTGAGCTCCAGACTGTTGAACACGAGATAGCTAAAATGTTTAAAGAAAGGGACAAGCGGGATAGAGTTTAATGAATATCAAATACAGATGAGCGATATGCAAAATGTGATTAATAAAATGGGTGATGAAAACACTTATCTGCGTAAGGAGGCAGACTGACTCCTTAAAAAGTGCAAAGATTTGGACCAGCAGATATGCGATTTCAGGACTCAGGACAAGCAACAGGGCACCACATTCAATGGGATTGAGGTGAACTCTATTTCTCCACGGGGAAATAGCGTCCCGGTGGCTGTGCCGGTGTCTGGATTTGATTGCAGTGCCTGTGGGGGGATTTAACTCACCCATTGGGGGTTGCCACCAATCAGATACACCTGAGACAAGGGTTGAACCACAAAGTAATGCAATTCCAAATATAGCGCCAAGTAGCCTTATCTAGATAATGAAGTCAATCAAGGCCCTGATCAAACCGTTCAAAAACGGAGGGGAGTGCTGTATAGAGGACCACTTAGAAGGAGTACACGATATATTTAAAGCCCTAAATATACCCAATGAACAATACAGACAGTACTTTCAATTAACTCTGGAGCGAGCATCATCAGAGGATTGAATGAACAGGAGAACATGTCATAGGCAGAATTGGAAAAAGAGGTTAGGCGTCATTTTTCTCCATTCCAGTCATTACAGGAGGCGAAGAAAGCTGCATACACGATCACAGCTGGGCCAAATTCATCACCTCACCAATTTCTTCAAGACTTATAAAGAGCCTTTTCTCGTTTTGAGGTATCTTTTAATCCCAATTCCAATGAGTTTAAAACTGCCTATTTTTATGGTTTGCAGAAAGACATTATATCACAGTTAGTCTGCGAGTTTGATCGGTAGAATTCCCTTGAATGGATTGTGCACTAAAGTGCCAAACTGTATGAGGTTCTCTACTGTCAGGGTAGAGAGAGTGATAAAATGAAAGAAACAACATCAAAATATAAAGAATCCTCGGCAACAGTAATGGAGATCAGGTCGGCTAAAATGTCACTTGAGTCCGCTCAAAGTCCAGGCAAAAATAATATGACACCCGGACAGAGAGGTACTCCACAGAGGTTGCTGCCCTCGGCACCAATGTTTCAGTCACATGATCCTCATAATAGAGAGAGTTACATTAGTCCTAGGTACCTAGGAGACAGACCCCAGGTAGGATACCGGCCCAATATGTTAGGCATGGACAACAATCAGAGACAAAATCAAGATCAAAGAGGTAATAATCCCTACCAGACATTGGGGACACAGAGCAGATTTGACCCCAACACCATGATATATGGTAACCAGGACAGACCATGGTATGTGGATTGATTTATTCAAAATGTAAATCAGCATCGGAAACAGTACTCACAAAATGAGAGACAGAACCTGTGGCAGAATGTGAACTATGCTCCATGTCAATACAATCAATCACCCCCACCAGAGGATTATAAACAAAGAATAGGTACACCCCACTGCCCGCCTCACATGAATCAAGAGTTCAGAAACAATTCAAATAGGAATCATTCTCCTGAGAGATATCAGAATAGATTTTACCAGTGGGAGAACAACCAATACCGACCTAGGCCGCAAAGAGAAGGTTCTAGAGAAATGGAAAGGTTCCAGTTTCTAAAGGTCCAACTAAAAATGTTGGCTGAACAAATAGGAAAACTCTGTACAGTTCGAAAACTGTCATAAAATGAAGGGGCAGAAGGTCATAGAAGTGACCTGGTGGCTTCTGATAATAAGTGACTAAGTATTCATGACACCTGCAATGATAAAAAGACAGATTCTCACGAGCCGGTTTTGCATAATGGTCCTGAGCTGCTTGATAATTTAAACATGAAAATATCTGCAAATGAACATGAGGCAGAAGTTGCGAATACATCTAAAAAATAGGTTTGGTTTAACCTATCGTTGATTCAAACGTTGGAAGACTGTACAAATGAAAAAAGAAAAGGAGAAAAAGAAGAGACAGATTTAAGAAAGACAATTTATGCCCTGATAAAATAATTGATGAGGGAGTAGATGTGACTGTCAGAACACTCTCCCGTGTCAATCAAGATGCTACTAAAATGACGGCAGGAAGAATAAGTACTAAAAAGGAGGGTACAGATCAGTCACCTGAAGAGTTCTTTGAGCATCATATTTTTGAAGAAATTAAAAAGACTGATATCATGCCAAATACCAACAAATGTCCAGAATTAGAAAATGATAAACTATCAGGTGATGTTTATATGCATATTCAGTTGGACAATTGCAGTGTGAACTCTGATGATCCCCGGACGGAAGGGCAAACAGTGGCCACACTCCAAATGACCTCTCAACATGGGGTTCTCAAATGGAAATGGAAAGAAAGGAGGGAAAATGTCCTTTCATTTACTGATGTGCGTAGCCAAGAGTGAGAAGGGTCTGAGGAAAAGCGAGTCCTGAAATCAGTAAAAATGTGTACTTTTTGTGTGTATTGGAGGAAGTTGAGGACAGGTATTATGCTCCCATTACTGTGGAAGAGAAGTGCAACACATTTGCAATGATTGACACAGGTGCACAGGTCACAGTTATGTCCAAATAATTTGTGAAAAGTATCAATGAGGGGAGATCTCCACAGAATCAGATCAAAGTGAGACAAAGTGAAGGCCCAGTACATAACTTTAACGGTAAGGAGGTGCCTATTGAAGGTGTCACTGAAGTTGACATAAAGATAGGATGAAACAGGAAGTATAGATCACATCTATTTGTGAAATTCCATTGTTGATGGGAACAGATTGCCTGAAAAGATTGTCTCCTCTCATTGACGGTGTAAATGGGGTTCTGTGGTCTTTAACCAAAACAAATTAATGCTTAAGAAAATAAAGTCACAAAACAGCATTGTAAATGAATGCCATACTGTTGCCAAATCAAATGATGCAGTGGAAGTGTATCTCCAGAATAGCTGTGTGCCTAGAGAGTCACCGTTATTTTAATGTGTCAGGACAAAATGCAAAGTGAAAAAGAAAAACAATCCGTAAAGATTGATGTGGATCCTAGGAAGAAATGGCAAACTGAAATAGATGAACACACATTGCGCTTCTATTTAAAAGAAAAGAAGTGCAAACAGAACACCATCCCTGAAGCAGAAACAGAAAAACACATCACCATTCTTGCTGATATACATACGGAAGATAACAAGCCATGGATTCATATTGGTATAAATGATCATTCTGAAGTGGTAAAAGCGAGGAAAGAAGTGTTGTTAATGAGAAATTACTTCAGAGAATAATGGAAAGGGAGGAGAACCAGAAGTCTAGAAATAAAAACCAATACAACTCTGGATTGGACAATCCAGATTTTGAAAATTGAATTGCATTAAGGTGCATGCTAAAGATTACTGTTGGACAAAAAAACATCTACCACAATGTGTGGATAGTGAGTGGAACGCAAAATTACTTTTACCTGGGCAATGATGTCATGCTCAGGATGTGCATGGTGTTAGATTTCCTTAACCAAAAAGTATGGACACGGCTAGGCATGCCTACGCCCGAATTTGAAGACAAAAGAAAGGCTTATCATTATGCACAATTGGTGCCATATGCAATTGAACTACAGGTGAAGCAGGATATTAATATTCCTGCATTCACCAGGCAGGTGCTATAACACTAAAGCACAAAAAGCGTGGGGTGCGTGTAAATCTGGGTTCGCAGGAAGTTTCACACGTGATAGGCCCTGTGCGAGTGGGGTGCGGGTATTCCTGGGGTTCGCGTGAAGTTGTACACGCGATTGGCCTGGGTACGTGTAAATCTCGGGTTCGCGGGAAGTCTCACACACAATAGGCCCTGTGCGAGTGGGGTGCATGTATTCCTGGGGTTCGGGTGAAGTTTCACACGTGATTGGCCTGGGTACGTGTAAATCTGGGGTGTGCGGGAAGTTTCACACGCGATTGGCCTTGGGCGAGCGGGGTACGTGTATTTCGGCGGTGTGCGGGAAATTTCACATGCGACAGGCCCTGTGCGAGTGGGGTACGTGTATAACTGGGGTGCAAGGGAGTCTTACATGTGAATTGGCAGTGTGGGTCCTCCCAGGTGTTCCCTCTACACCCTCCACGGCCCCTGCAGGCAGCCCACACCAGAGGGGACTACCCTGCACCCCTGGTCATGTCCCGCAGGCAGCCCATCCACCATGGGCATGCCCCCCAGCCAGGCCACATGTCAGCTTGCACTACTGATCACCAACGCATGACCCCCTCCACCCCCACCCCCCAGAAGTGCAGGGCACCTGCCAGCAGGCCCCCAATCATGTCCCACTCATGTCCCCTTGCACCCCCACCACCAGCAGTGCAGGGCACCTGCCAGCAGGCCCTCACTCATGTCCCCTTGCACCCCCACCCCCCTGCAGTGCAGGGCACCTGCCAGCAGGCCCCCACTCATGTCCCACTCATGTCCCCTTGCACCCCCACCCCCAGGAGTGCAGGGCACCTACCAGCAGGCCCCCACTCATGTCCCCTTGCACCCCCACCCCCCAGCAGTGCAGGGCACCTGCCAGCAGGCCCCCACTCATGTCCCCCAGCACCCCCACCCCCCAGCACTGAGAGGCACCTGCCAGCAGGCCCCCACTCATGTCCCCTTGCACCCCAACCCCCAGCAGTGCAAGGAACCTACCAGCAGGCCCCCACTCATGTCCCCTTGCACCCCCACCCCCAGCAGTGCAGGGCACCTGCCAGCAGGCCCCCACTCATGTCCCACTCATGTGCCCTTGCACCCCCACCCCCCATCAGTGCAGGGCACCTGCCAGCAGGCCCCCACTCATGTCCCCTTGCACCTCCACACCCCAGCAGTGCAGGGCACCTGCCAGCAGGCCCCCACTCATGTCCCCTTGCACGCCCACCCCCCCAGCAGTACAAGGCACCTGCTAGCAGGCCCCCACTCATGTCCCCCAGAACCCCCACCCCCCAGCACTGAGGGGTACCTGCCAGCAGGCCCCCACTCATGTCCCCTTGCACACCTACCCCCAAGCACTGTGGGGCACCTGCCATCAAGCCCCCACTCATATCCCCTTGCACACCCACCCCCCAGCACTGAGGGGCACCTGCAAGCAAGCCCCCTCTCATGTCCCCTTGCACCCCCACCCCCCAGCAGTGCAGGGCACCTGCCAGCAGGCCCCCACTTGTGTCCCCTTGCACACCCACCCCCCAGCACTGGGGGCACCTGCCAGCAAGCCCCCACTCATATCCCCTTGCACACCCACCCCCCAGCACTGAGGGGCACCTGCCAGCAGGCCCCTTCGCATGTCCCCTTGCACCCCCACCCCCCAGCAGTGCAGGGCACCTGCCAGCAGGCCCCCACTCATGTCCCCTTGCACACCCACTGTTAGGCGGAAACCTGTGCAGTTCCCTCTGGGACCACTGCAAAAGATTTAGGACTACAGGTGTTTGGCAGTAAACCCACTTGGTAGCAACTGTACCACACAGATACACTTGGTAGCTGTGGCTGAGCAGTCAGACTTCCCTCAAGAAGAGTTAGGCAGTATGTGGAGTATACAAAATAGGGCAATTTACACAGTAGAACAAGCAAACACGGAACAGAGCTTCGGTGTAAAGATATATAGTTATTTATTTATAAAAACACATCTATGGAAAACACACTGGCACTAATACGGCAAACAACTTCAATCACAATTACTATAGGTAAATCAATCCCCCTAACAATAGTTCGACAAGTCTAGGTTCCACGGCACCACTTATTTGCAAACAGAGGTGAATGCTTTAACCTAGATGGCACTCTAATATTCGTTAGGATGGGAGAGAAAAGGCAGGGTATGAAATCAACTCGGTACCAACACTTTTAAGAACAAATGCTAGGCAAGTAGGGCAGGGTCTACTGTAGATCGCAAAGTTCAGAGGCCAGGCCCACTCGGAGAGAGGCAAGGCGATATGTCCCAAAAAGTATCACAGTGGAAATGCACTTCGAGTCTTTGTCGCAAATTGTTATCGAAAGATTGGACCAGTTCAGAACAGAAAGTTAAGAAAGCTTGGAGGCGACCCAATGGAGAGGCGAGGATTAAGACACCTCACGCTAACCGACACAAGGGAAGCCAGGCGGACACGGTACCTTGTATGTGGAGAGACAGCTCCGGCGGGGGCAGTTGTTCCTGGTGGTGGATGCAAGTTGGGGCTTTGCCAAGAGAAGAGATGCTCTCGTCGTTGAAGGAAAGTTGAAGATCGTTGCACCACCAGGGAAGAGACCAGCCGTGGAGTGCTCCGTCACAAGGCACCACCTTTTGGTCGCGATACGGGTTAGTGGATATCCGGTTGCCGGGGTGCCCAGCACGGGCAATTCGACCACTACACCCTGGAAGCGAAAAAAAAGCAAAGGGGACTGGTTGTTCCCACCAGTCAGGGGAAGAAGACTCTCCAGTCGGGAGATCTCCTCTGTCGTTGGGAAGTGGTGAGTCGGTTCAGCAGGGCTCCACCGGAGGTGTCGTCGTTGCAGGTCGGCTCAGCTTTACCCTCGTCGGATTCTTAGGTCCTGTGGCGACTTCTGAAGATCCAGTCCCAAAGGTCCTGCATTTATGCAGAAAACCACCATTCATTCAGCCTAGCTGTCAATCAAAACACGCTAAGTGGTGAGCGGGGTGGCTCACCACTTGGGTCAATCACACCAGAGTGCGACTTGAGTTGGCAAGGCAACTCAGTCCAGGGTGCCTAAACCCCCTCCTACACCCCCATGTGGTACCCAGACAGAATGGCACCACTTTGGAGGGCCTCTGTGCAGAAGCCCGCCAAAAGTGGAACAAAGGGCTCAACCTTTGGTTTAGGAGTCACAGAGACGAACACAGACGCCATTTTAAAAACCGAGTTCTGGCAGAAAATACCAACCGATAGATTTATTTAAGATAAATAAACCGGTGGTATGTTAGAGATTAACGAGAAAGAGTATTAACCTCCAACAATGGGAAGAATCCCATAGAGTTATATTCGGGGTTGAATATAACGAGTAGTTTCCACTGCCACCAGCCAAAACTCGACGAGGGGGGACGGGACAGTGCCCCCACGAATAACAGACCCAGGAGTAATTTAATTACCCCTACTAGTACGTCCACAATAGGATGGTTTCTACTAGTTCTGTTAGCAAATTTAGGTCTAGTAAAGCCAATGGTGACTTTACATGCCCTGGGAGACAGTAGTCAGTCCCAGGGTATGGAGTCTATGGTGGGGATCCTCTAGGACGCCCCAGTGTTACGGCACAGAGGGTGTGGTGTAACACACATAGTAAAACATGTGAGACCCTATGGAGTAAAAGACCCCATAGCCCATAAAACAAAGTGACATTCAAAGGAATTAACCAAATTCATGTCCAAGAGTGGGAGAACAAGAGTCTAACTGTTGGCAGGATGGAAAAGACAAACTCAGGAAATCCAGCAAAGAACTCACTAGGTTAGGAAATTCAGCCTAAACAGAGAATTCTTACTAACACCCACCCCCCAGCACTGAGGGGCAACTGCCAGCAGGCCCCCACTCATGTCCCACTCATGTCCCCTTGCACCCCTACCCCCAGCAGTGCAGGGCACCTGCCAGCAGGCCCCAACTCATGTCCCCTAGCACCCCCACCCCCAAGCAGTGCATGGCACCTTCCAGCAGACCCCAACTCATGTCCCCCAGCACCCCGACCCCCAGCACTGAGGGGCACCTGCCAGAAGGCCCACACTCATGTCCCACTCATGTCCCCTTGCACCCCCACCACCTAGCAGTACAGGGCACCTGCCAGCAGGCCCCCACTCATGTCCACTTGCACACCTACCCCCCAGCAGTGCAGGGCACCTGCCAGCAGTCCCACACTCATGTCCCACTCATGTCCCCTTGCACCCCCACCCCCCAGCAGTGCAGGGCACCTGCCAGCAGGCCCCCACCCATGTCCCACTCATTTCCCCTTGCATCCCCACCCCCAGCAGTGCAGGGCACCTGCCAGCAGGCCCCCACTCATGTCCCCTTGCACCCCCGCCCCCCAGCAGTGCAGGGCACCTGCCAGCAGGCCCCCACTCATGTCCCCTTGCACCCCCACCCCCAGCAGTGGAGGGCACATACCAGAAGGCCCCAACTCATGTCCCCCAGCACCCCCACCCCCCAGCACTGAGGGGCACCTGCCAGCAGGCCCCCTCTCATGTCCCCTTGCACCCCACCCCACAGCAGTGCAGGTCACCTGTCAGCAGGCCCCCACTCATGTCCCCTTGCACCCCCACCCCCCAGCAGTGCAGGGCACCTACCAGCATGCCCCCACTCATGTCCCACTCATGTCCCCTTGCACCCCTACCCCCAGCAGTGCAGGGCACCTGCCAGCAGGCCCCCACTCATGTCCCCTAGCACCCCCACCCCCAAGCAGTGCATGGCACCTTCCAGCAGACCCCAACTCATGTCCCCCAGCACCCCGACCCCCAGCACTGAGGGGCACCTGCCAGAAGGCCCACACTCATGTCCCACTCATGTCCCCTTGCACCCCCACCACCTAGCAGTACAGGGCACCTGCCAGCAGGCCCCCACTCATGTCCACTTGCACACCTACCCCCCAGCAGTGCAGGGCACCTGCCAGCAGTCCCACACTCATGTCCCACTCATGTCCCCTTGCACCCCCACCCCCCAGCAGTGCAGGGCACCTGCCAGCAGGCCCCCACCCATGTCCCACTCATTTCCCCTTGCATCCCCACCCCCAGCAGTGCAGGACACCTGCCAGCAGGCCCCCACTCATGTCCCCTTGCACCCCCGCCCCCCAGCAGTGCAGGGCACCTGCCAGCAGGCCCCCACTCATGTCCCCTTGCACCCCCACCCCCAGCAGTGGAGGGCACATACCAGAAGGCCCCAACTCATGTCCCCCAGCACCCCCACCCCCCAGCACTGAGGGGCACCTGCCAGCAGGCCCCCTCTCATGTCCCCTTGCACCCCACCCCACAGCAGTGCAGGTCACCTGTCAGCAGGCCCCCACTCATGTCCCCTTGCACCCCCACCCCCCAGCAGTGCAGGGCACCTACCAGCATGCCCCCACTCATGTCCCACTCATGTCCCCTTGCACCCCCACACCCCAGCATTGCAGGGCACCTGCCAGCAGGCCCCCACTTATGTCCCACTCTTGTCCCCTTGCACCCCCACCCCCCGCAGTGCAGGCCACCTGCCAGCAGGCCCCACGCATGTCCCCTTGCACCCCCACCCCCAGCAGTGCAGGGCACTTGCCAGCAGGCCCCCACTCATGTCCCCTTGCACCCCACCCCCCAGCAGTGCAGGGCACCTGCCAGCAGGCCCCCACTTATGTCCCACTCTTGTCCCCTTGCACCCCCACCCCCAGCAGTGCAGGGCACCTGCCAGCAGGCCCCCACTCATTTCCCCAGGACCCCCACCCACCAGTACTGAGAGGCACCTGCCAGCAGGCCCCTACTCATGTCCCCTTGCACACCCACCCCCTAGCACTCTGGGGCACCTGCCAGCAGGCCCCCACTCATGTCCCCTTGCACACCCACCCCCCAGCACTGAAGGGCACCTGCCAGCAGGCCCCCTATCATGTCCCACTCATGTCCCCTTGCACCCCCACCCACCAGCAGTGCAGGGCACCTTCCAGCAGGGCCCAATCATGATCCCTTGCACCCCCACCCCCCAGCAGTGCAGAGCACCTGCCAGCAGGCCCACACTCATGTCCCCTTGCACACCCACCTCCCAGCAGTACAGGGCAGCTGCCAGCAGGCCCACACTCATGTCCCCTTGCAAACCCACCCCCCAGCAATGGGGGGCACCTGCCAGCAGGCCCCCACTCATGTCCCCTTGCACACCCACCCCCCAGCACTGAGGGGCACCTGCCAGCAGGCCCCCACTCATGTCCCCTTGCACACCCACCCCCCAGCACTGAGGGGCACCTGCCAGCAGGCCCCCACACATGTCCCCTTGCACCCCCACCCCACAGCAGTGCAGGGCACCTGCCAGCAGGCCCCCACTCATGTCCCCTTGCACCTCCACCCCCCAACAGTGCAGTGCACCTGCCAGCAGGCCCCCACTCATGTCCCACTCATGTCCCCTTGCACCTCCTCCCCCCAGCAGTGCAGGGTACCTGCCAGCAGGCCCCCACTCATGTCCCCTTGCACCCCCATCCCCCAGCAGTGCAGGGCACCTGCCAGCAGGCCCCCACTCATGTCCCACTCATGTCCCCTTGCACCCCCACCCCACAGCAGTACAGGGCACCTGCCAGAAGGGCCCCACTCATGTCCCCTTGCACCCCCACCCCCCAGCAGTGCAGGGCACCTGCCATCAGGCCCCTACTCATGTCCCCCAGCACCCCCACCCCCCAGCACTGAGGGGCACCTGCCAGCAAGCCCCCACTCATGTCCCATTGCACCCCCGCCCCCCAGCAGTGCAGGGCACCTACCAGCATGCCCCCACTCATGTCCCACTCATGTCCCCTTGCACCCCCACACCCCAGCATTGCAGGGCACCTGCCAGCAGGCCCCCACTCATGTCCCCTTGCACCCCCACCCTCCAGCAGTGCAGGGCACCTGCCAGCAGTCCCCCACTCATGTCCCCTTGCACACCCACCACCAGCACTGAGGGGCACCTGCCAGCAGGCCCCCACTCATGTCCCACTTATGTCCCCTTGCACCCCCACCCCCCAACAGTGCAGGGCACCTGCCAGCAGGCCCCCACTCATGTCCCATTGCACCCCCACCCCCCAGCACTGAGGGGCACCTGCCAGCAGGCCCCCTCTCATGTCCCACTCATGTCCCCTTGCACCCCCACCCCCCAGCAGTGCAGGGCACGTGCCAGCAGGCCCCAATCATGTCCCCTGGGACCCCGACCCTCCAGCAGTGCAGTGCACCTGCCAGAAGGCCCCCACTCATGTCCCCTTGCACCCCCACCCCCCAGCAGTGCAGGGCACCTGCCAGCATGCCCACACTCATGTCCCCTTGCACACCCACCCCCCAGCACTGAGGGGCACCTGCCAGCATGCCCCCACTCATGTCCCCTTGCACACCCACCCCCCAGCACTGAGGGCACCTGCCAGCAGGCCCCCACTCACGTCCCTTTGCACACCCACCCCCCAGCACTGAGGGGGACCTGCCAGCAGGCCCCCATTCATGTCCCACTCATGTCCCCTTGCACCCCCACCCCCCAGCAGTGCAGGGCACCTACCAGCAGGCCCGCACTCATGTCCCCTTGCACCCGCACCCCCCAGCACTGAGGGGCACCTGCCAGCAGGCCCCCACGCATGTCCCACTCATGTCCCCTTGCACCCCCACCCCCCAGCAGTGCAGGGCACCTGCCAGCAGGCCCCCAATCATATCCCCTTGTACCCCCATGCCCCAGCAGTGCAGGGCACCTGCCAGCAGGCCCCCACTCATGTCCCCTTGCACCCCACCCCCAGCAGTGCAGGGCACCTGCCAGCAGGCCCACACTCATGTCCCCTTGCACACCCACCCCCCAGCACTGAGGGGCACCTGTCAGCAGGCCCCCACTCATGTCCCCTTGCACACCCACCCCCCAGCACTGAGGGGCACCTATCAGCAGGCCCCCACTCATGTCCCCTTGCACACCCACCCCCGAGCACTGAGGGGCACCTGCCAGCAGGTCCCCATTCATGTCCCACTCATGTCCCCTTGCACCCCCACCCCCCAGCAGTGCAGGGCACCTGCCAGCAGGCCACCACTCCTGTCCCCTTGCACCCCCACCCCCAGCAGTGCAGGGTACCTGCCATCAGGCCCCACTCATGTCCCCCAGCACCCCCACCCCCCAGCACTGAGGGGCACCTGCCAGCAGGCCCCCACACATGTCCCACTCATGTCCCCTTGCACCCCCACCCCACAGCAGTGCATGGCACCTGCCAGCAGGTCCCCACTCATGTCCCACTCATGTCCCCTTGCACCCCCACCCACCAGCAGTGCAGGGCACATGCCAGAAGGCCCCCACTCATGTCCCACTGATGTACCCTTGCACCCCCAACCCCCAGCAGTCAGGGGCACCTGCCAGCAGGCCCCTACTCGTATCCCACTCATGTCCCCTTGCACCCCCACCCCCCAGCAGTGCAGGGCACCTGCCAGCAGGCCCCCACTCATGTCCCCTTGCACCCCCAACCCCCAGCAGTGCAGGGCACCTGCCAGCAGGCCCCCACTCATGTCCCACTCTTGTCCCCTTGCACCTCCACCCCCAGCAGTGCAGGCCACCTGCCAGCAGGCCCCCACTCATGTCCCTTTGCACCCCCACTCCCAGCAGTGCAGGGTACCTGCCAGCAGGCCCCCACTCATGTCCCCTTGCACCCCCACCCCCCAGCAGTGCAGGGCACCTGCCAGCAGGCCCCCACTCATGTCCCCCAGGCAGGACCCCCACCCCCCCAGTACTGAGGGGCACCTGCCAGCAGGCCCCTACTCATGTCCCCTTGCACCCCCACCCCCCAGCACTGTGGGGCACCTGCCAGCAGGCCCCCACACATGTCCCCTTGTACACCCACCCCACAGAACTGAAGGGCACCTGGCAGCAGGCACCCAATCATGTCCCACTCATGTCCCCTTGCACCCCCACCCCCAGCAGTGCAGGGCACCTGCCAGCAGGCCCCCAATCATGTTCCCTTGCACCCCCACCCCCCAGCAGTGCAGAGCATCTGCCAGCAGGCCCCCACTCATGCCCCCCTGCACTCCCACCTCCCAGCAGTACAGGGCACCTGCCAGCAGACCCACACTCATGTCCCCTTGCACGCCCACCCCCCAGCACTGGGGGGCACCTGCCAGCAGGCCCCCACTCATGTCCCCTTGCACACCCACCCCCAGCACTGAGCACCTGCCAGCAGGCCCCACTCATGTCCCACTCATGTCCCCTTGCACCCCCACCCCCCAGCAGTGCAGGGCACCTGCCAGCAGGCCCCACTCATGTCCCCTTGCACCCCCACCCCCCAGCAGTGCAGGGCACCTGCCAGCAGGCCCCCACTCATGTCCCACTCATGTCCCCTTGCACCTCCTCCCCCCAGCAGTGCAGGGTACCTGCCAGCAGGCCCCCACTCATGTCCCTTGCACCACCACTCCCCAGCAGTGCAGGGCACCTGCCAGCAGGCCCCCACTCATGTCCCACTCATGTCCCTTTGCACCCCCACCCCACAGCAGTCCTGGGCACCTGCCAGCAGGCCCCCACTCATGTCCCCTTGCACCCCCACCCCCCAGCAGAGCAGGGCACCTGCCATCAGACCCCCACTCATGTCCCCCAGCACCCCCACCCTCCAGCACTGAGGGGCACCTGCCAGCAGGCCCCCACTCATGTCCCACTCATGCCCCCTTGTACCCCAACCCACAGCAGTGCAGTACACCTGCCAGCAGGCCCCCACTCATGTCCCACTCATGTCACCTTGCACCCCACCCCCCAGCAGTGCAGGGCACATGCCAGCAGGCCCCTACTCATGTCCCACAGATGTCCCCTTGCACCTCCAACCCCCAGCAGTCAGAGACACCTGCCAGCAGGCCCCCACTCATGTCCCCTTGCACCCCCACCCCCCAGCAGTGCAGGGCACCTGCCAGCAGGCCCCCACTCATGTCCCCTTGCACCCCCAACACCCAGCAGTGCAGGGCAACTGCCAGCAGGCCCCCACTCATGTTCCACTCTTGTCCCCTTGCACCCCCACCCCCAGCAATGCAGGCCACCTGCCAGCAGGCCCCCACTCATGTCCCCTTGCACCCCCACTCCCAGCAGTGCAGGGCACCTGCCAGCAGACCCCTGCTCATGTCCCCCAGGACCCCCACCCCCCAGTACTGAGAGGCACCTGCCAGCAGACCCCTACTCATGTCCCCTTGCACCCCCACCCCCCATCAGTGCAGGGCACCTTCCAGCAGGCCCCCAATCATGTTCCCTTGCACCCCCACCCCCCAGCTTTGCAGAGCACCTGCCAGCAGGCCCACACTTATGCCCCCTTGCACACCCACCCCCCAGCACTGGGGGGCACCTGCCAACAGGCCCCCGCTCATGTCCCCTTGCACACCCACCTCCCAGCAGTACAGAGCACCTGCCAGCAGGCCCCCACTCATGTCCCCTTGCACGCCCACCCCCGAGCAATGGGGGGCACCTGCCAGCAGTCCCCCACTCATGTCCCCTTGCACACCCACCCCCAAGCACTGAGGGGCACCTGCCAGCAGGTCCCCACTCATGTCCCCTTGCACACCCAACCCCCAGCACTGAGGGGCACCTGCCAGCAGGCCCCCACTCATGTCCCCTTGCACCCCCGCCCCACAGCAGTGCAGGGCACCTGCAAGCAGGCCCCCACTCATGTCCCCTTGCACCTCCACCCCCCAACCGTGCAGTGCACCTGCCAGCAGGCCCCCACTCATGTCCCACTCATGTCCCCTTGCACCTCCTCCCCCCAGCAGTGCAGGGCACCTGCCAGCAGGCCCCCACTCATGTCCCCTTGCACACCCACCGCCAGCACTGAGGGGCACCTGCCAGCAGGCCCCCACTCATGTCCCACTTATGTCCCCTTGCACCCCCACCCCCCAACAGTGCAGGGCACCTGCCAGCAGGCCCCCACTCATGTCCCATTGCACCCCCACCCCCCAGCACAGAGGGGCACCTGCCAGCAGGCCCCCTCTCATGTCCCACTTATGTCCCCTTGCACCCCCACCCCCCAGCAGTGCAGGGCATGTGCCAGCAGGCCCCAATCATGTCCCCTGGGACCCCGACCCTCCAGCAGTGCAGTGCACCTGCCAGAAGGCCCCCACTCATGTCCCCTTGCACCCCCACCCCCCAGCAGTGCAGGGCACCTGCCAGCATGCCCACACTCATGTCCCCTTGCACACCCACCCCCCAGCACTGAGGGGCACCTGCCAGCATGCCCCCACTCATGTCCCCTTGCACACCCACCCCCCAGCACTGAGGGCACCTGCCAGCAGTCCCCCACTCACGTCCCTTTGCACACCCACCCCCCAGCACTGAGGGGGACCTGCCAGCAGGCCCCCATTCATGTCCCACTCATGTCCCCTTGCACCCCCACCCCCCAGCAGTGCAGGGCACCTACCAGCAGGCCCGCACTCATGTCCCCTTGCACCCGCACCCCCCAGCACTGAGGGGCACCTGCCAGCAGGCCCCCACGCATGTCCCACTCATGTCCCCTTGCACCCCCACCCCCCAGCAGTGCAGGGCACCTGCCAGCAGGCCCCCAAACATATCCCCTTGTACCCCCATGCCCCAGCAGTGCAGGGCACCTGCAAGCAGGCCCCCACTCATGTCCCCTTGCACCCCACCCCCAGCAGTGCAGGGCACCTGCCAGCAGGCCCACACTCATGTCCCCTTGCACACCCACCCCCCAGCACTGAGGGGCACCTGTCAGCAGGCCCCCACTCATGTCCCCTTGCACACCCACCCCCCAGCACTGAGGGGCACCTACCAGCAGGCCCCCACTCATGTCCCCTTGCACACCCACCCCCGAGCACTGAGGGGCACCTGCCAGCAGGTCCCCATTCATGTCCCACTCATGTCCCCTTGCACCCCCACCCCCCAGCAGTGCAGGGCACCTGCCAGCAGGCCCCAACTCATGTCCCACTCATGTCCCCTTGCACCCCCACCCCACAGCAGTGCAGGGCACCTGCCAGCAGGCCACCACTCCTGTCCCCTTGCACCCCCACCCCCAGCAGTGCAGGGCACCTGCCATCAGGCCCCACTCATGTCCCCCAGCACCCCCACCCCCCAGCACTGAGGGGCACCTGCCAGCAGGCCCCCACTCATGTCCCACTCATGTCCCCTTGCACCCCCACCCCACAGCAGTGCATGGCACCTGCCAGCAGGTCCCCACTCATGTCCCACTCATGTCCCCTTGCACCCCCACCCACCAGCAGTGCAGGGCACATGCCAGAAGGCCCCCACTCATGTCCCCTTGCACCCCCAACCCCCAGCAGTCAGGGGCACCTGCCAGCAGGCCCCTATTCGTATCCCACTCATGTCCCCTTGCACCCCCACCCCCCAGCAGTGCAGGGCACCTGCCAGCAGGCCCCCACTCATGTCCCCTTGCACCCCCAACCCCCAGCAGTGCAGGGCACCTGCCAGCAGGCCCCCACTCATGTCCCACTCTTGTCCCCTTGCACCTCCACCCCCAGCAGTGCAGGCCACCTGCCAGTAGGCCCCCACTCATGTCCCTTTGCACCCCCACTCCCAGCAGTGCAGGGTACCTGCCAGCAGGCCCCCACTCATGTCCCCTTGCACCCCCACCCCCCAGCAGTGCAGGGCACCTGCCAGCAGGCCCCCACTCATGTCCCCCAGGACCCCCACCCCCCCAGTACTGAGGGGCACCTGCCAGCAGGCCCCTACTCATGTCCCCTTGCACCCCCACCCCCCAGCACTGTGGGGCACCTGCCAGCAGGCCCCCACTCATGTCCCCTTGTACACCCACCCCCCAGAACTGAAGGGCACCTGCCAGCAGGCACCCAATCATGTCCCACTCATGTCCCCTTGCACCCCCACCCCCAGCAGTGCAGGGCACCTGCCAGCAGGCCCCCAATCATGTTCCCTTGCACCCCCACCCCCCAGCAGTGCAGAGCATCTGCCAGCAGGCCCCCACTCATGTCCCCCTGCACTCCCACCTCCCAGCAGTACAGGGCACCTGCCAGCAGACCCACACTCATGTCCCCTTGCACGCCCACCCCCCAGCACTGGGGGGCACCTGCCAGCAGGCCCCCACTCATGTCCCCTTGCACACCCACCCCAGCACTGAGCACCTGCCAGCAGGCCCCACTCATGTCCCACTCATGTCCCCTTGCACCCCCACCCCCCAGCAGTGCAGGGCACCTGCCAGCACACCCCACTCATGTCCCCTTGCACCCCCACCCCCCAGCAGTGCAGGGCACCTGCCACCAGGCCCCCACTCATGTCCCACTCATGTCCCCTTGCACCTCCTCCCCCCAGCAGTGCAGGGTACCTGCCAGCAGGCCCCCACTCATGTCCCTTGCACCACCACTCCCCAGCAGTGCAGGGCACCTGCCAGCAGGCCCCCACTCATGTCCCACTTATGTCCCTTTGCACCCCCACCCCACAGCAGTCCTGGGCACCTGCCAGCAGGCCCCCACTCATGTCCCCTTGCACCCCCACCCCCCAGCAGAGCAGGGCACCTGCCATCAGATCCCCACTCATGTCCCCCAGCACCCCCACCCTCCAGCACTGAGGGGCACCTGCCAGCAGGCCCCCACTCATGTCCCACTCATGCCCCCTTGTACCCCCAACCCACAGCAGTGCAGGACACCTGCCAGCAGGCCCCCACTCATGTCCCACTCATGTCACCTTGCACCCCACCCCCCAGCAGTGCAGGGCACATGCCAGCAGGCCCCCACTCATGTCCCACAGATGTCCCCTTGCACCTCCAACCCCCAGCAGTCAGAGGCACCTGCCAGCAGGCCCCCACTCATGTCCCCTTGCACCCCCACCCTCCAGCAGTGCAGGGCACCTGCCAGCATGCCCCCACTCATGTCCCCTTGCACCCCCAACACCCAGCAGTGCAGGGCAACTGCCAGCAGGCCCCCACTCATGTTCCACTCTTGTCCCCTTGCAGCCCCACCCCCAGAAATGCAGGCCACCTGCCAGCAGGCCCCCACTCATGTCCCCTTGTACCCCCACTCCCAGCAGTGCAGGGCACCTGCCAGCAGACCCCTGCTCATGTCCCCCAGGACCCCCACCCCCCAGTACTGAGAGGCACCTGCCAGCAGACCCCTACTCATGTCCCCTTGCACCCCCACCCCCCAACAGTGCAGGGCACCTTCCAGCAGGCCCCCAATCATGTTCCCTTGCACCCCCACCCCCCAGCTTTGCAGAGCACCTGCCAGCAGGCCCACACTTATGCCCCCTTGCACACCCACCCCCCAGCACTGGGGGGCACCTGCCAACAGGCCCCCACTCATGTCCCCTTGCACACCCACCTCCCAGCAATACAGAGCACCTGCCAGCAGGCCCCCACTCATGTCCCCTTGCACGCCCACCCCCGAGCAATGGGGGGCACCTGCCAGCAGTCCCCCACTCATGTCCCCTTGCACACCCACCCACAAGCACTGAGGGGCACCTGCCAGCTGGTCCCCACTCATGTCCCCTTGCACACCCACCCCCCAGCACTGAGGGGCACCTGCCAGCAGGCCCCCACTCATGTCCCCTTGCACCCCCGCCCCACAGCAGTGCAGGGCACCTGCAAGCAGGCCCCCACTCATGTCCCCTTGCACCTCCACCCCCCAACAGTGCAGTGCACCTGCCAGCAGGCCCCCACTCATGTCCCACTCATGTCCCCTTGCACCTCCTCCCCCCAGCAGTGCAGGGCACCTGCCAGCAGGCCCCCACTCATGTCACCTTGCACCCACACCCCCCAGCAGTGCAGGGCACCTGCCAGCAGGCCCCCACTCATGTCCCACTCATGTCCCCTTGCACCCCCATCCCACAGCCGTGCAGGGCACCTGCCATCAGGCCCCTACTCATGTCCCCCAGCACCCCCACCCCCAGCACTGAGGGGCACCTGCCAGCAGGCCCCCACTCATGTCCCCTTGCACCCCCACCCCCCAGCAGTGCAGGGCACTTGCCATCAGGCCCCTACTCATGTCCCCCAGCACCCCCACCCCCCAGCACTGAGGGGCACCTGCCAGCAAGCCCCCACTCATGTCCCCTTGCATCCCCACCGCACAGCAGTGCAGGGCACCTGTCAGCAGGCCCCCACTCATGTCCCCTTACACCCCCACCCCCCAGCAGTGCAGGGCACCTACCAGCATGCCCCCACTCATGTCCCACTCATGTCCCCTTGCACCCCCACACCCCAGCATTGCAGGGCACCTGCCAGCAGGCCCCCACTCATGTCCCCTTGCACTCCCACCTCCAGCACTGAGGGGCACCTGCCAGCAGGCCCCCACTCATGTCCCACTTATGTCCCCTTGCACCCCCACCCCCGACCAGGGCAGGGCACCTGCCAGCAGGCCCCCACTCATGTCCCATTGCACCCCCACCCCCCAGCACTGAGGGGCACCTGCCAGCAGGCCCCTCTCATGTCCCACTCATGTCCCCTTGCACCCCCAACCCCCCCGCAGTGCAGGGCACCTGCCAGAAGGCCCCCACTCATGTCCCCTTGCACCTCCACCCCCCAGCAGTGCAGGGCACCTGCCAGCATGCCCACACTCAAGTCCCCTTGCACACCCACCCCCCAGCACTGAGGGGCACCTGCCAGCAGGCCCCCACTCATGTCCCCTTGCACACCCACCCCCCAGCACTGAGTGGCACCTGCCAGCAGGCCCCACTCATGTCCCTTTGCACTACCACCCCCCAGCACTGAGGGGCACCTGCTAGCAGGCCCCCACTCATGTCCCACTCATGTCCCCTTGCACCCCCACCCCCCAGCAGTGCAGGGCACCTACCAGCAGGCCCACACTCATGTCCCCTTGCACCCCCACCCCCAGCACTGAGGGGCACCTGCCAGCAGGCCCCCACTCATGTCCCACTCATGTCCCCTTGCACCCCCACCCCCCAGCAGTACAGGGCACCTGCCAGCAGGCCCCCAATCATGCCCCCTTGCACCCCATGCCCCTGCAGTGCAGGGCACCTGCCAGCAGGCCCCCACTCATGTCCCCTTGCACCCCACCCCCCAGCAGTACAGGGCACCTGCCAGCAGGCCCACACTCATGTCCCCTTGCACACCCACCCCCCAGCACTGAGGGGCACCTGCCAGCAGGCCCCTACTCATGTCCCCTTGCACACCCACCCCCCAGCACTGAGGGGCACCTACCAGCAGGCCCTCACTCATGTCCCCTTGCACACCGACCCCCAAGCACTGAGGGCCACCTGCCAGCAGGTCCCCACTCATGTCCCACTCATGTCCCCTTGCACCCCCACCCCCTAGCAGTGCAGGGCACCTGCCAGCAGGCCCCCACTCATGTCCCACTCATGTCCCCTTGCACCCCCACAGCAGTGCAGGGCACCTGCCAGCAGGCCCCCACTCATGTCCCCTTGCACCCCCCCCAGCAGTGCAGGGCACCTGCCACCAGGCCCCTACTCATGTCCCCCAGCACCCCCACCCCCCAGCACTGAGGGGCACCTGCCAGCAAGCCCCCACTCGTGTCCTCTTGCACCCCCACCCCCACAGAAGTGCAGGGCACCTGTCAGCATTCCCCCACTCATGTCCCCTTGCTCCCCCACTCCCCAGCAGTGCAGGGCACCTACCAGCATGCCCACACTCATGTCCCACTCATGTCCCCTTGCACCCCCACACCCCAGCATTGCAGGGCACATGCCAGCAGGCCCCCACTCATGTCCCCTTGCACCCCCACCCCCCAGCAGTGCAGGGCACGTGCCAGCAGTCCCCCACTCATGTCCCCTTGCACACCCACCACCAGCACTGAGGGGCACCTACCAGCAGGCCCCCACTCATGTCCCACTTATGTCCCCTTGCACCCCCACCCCCCAGCACTGAGGGGCACCTGCCAGCAGGCTCCCTCTCATGTCCCACTCATGTCCCCTTGCACCCCCACCCCCCAGCAGTGCAGGGCACCTGCCAGCAGGCCCCAATCATGTCCCCTGGCACCCCCACCCCCCAGCAGTGCAGGGCACCTGCCATAAGGCCCCCACTCATGTCCCCTTGCACCCCCACCCCCCAGCAGTGCAGGGCACCTGCCAGCATGCCCACACTCATGTCCCCTTGCACACCCACCCCCCGCACTGAGGGGCACCTGCCAGCAGGCCCCCACTCATGTCCCCTTGCACACCCACCCCCCAGCACTGAGGGGCACCTGCCAGCAGGCCCCCACTCATGTCCCTTTGCACACCCACCCCCCAGCACTGAGGGGCACCTGCCAGCAGGCCCCCACTCATGTCCCCTTGCACCCCCACCCCCCAGCAGTGCAGGGGACCTACCTGCAGGCCCGCACTCATGTCCCCTTGCACCCCCACCCCCCAGAACTGAGGGGAACCTGCCAGCAGGCCCCCACTCATGTCCCACTCATGTCCCCTTGCACCCCCACCCCCAGCAGTGCAGGGTACTTGCTAGCAGGCCCCCACTCATGTCCCACTCATGTCCCCTTGCACCCCCACCCCCCAGCAGTGCAGGGCACCTGCCAGCAGGCCCCCACTCATGTCCCCTTGCACCCCCACCCCCCAGCAGTGCAGGGCACCTGCCAGCAGGCCCCGACTCATGTCCCCTTGCACCCCCACCCCCAGCAATGCAGGGCACCTGCCAGCATGCCCACACTCAAGTCCCCTTGCCCACCCACCCCCCAGCACTGAGGGGCACCTGCCAGCAGGCCCCCACTCATGTCCCCTTGCACACCCACCCCCCAGCACTGAGTGGCACCTGCCAGCAAGCCCCCACTCATGTCCCTTTGCACTACCACCCCCCAGCACTGAGGGGCACCTGCTAGCAGGCCCCCACTCATGTCCCACTCATGTCCCCTTGCACCCCCACCCCCCAGCAGTGCAGGGCACCTACCAGCAGGCCCACACTCATGTCCCCTTGCACCCCCACCCCCAGCACTGAGGGGCACCTGCAGGCAGGCCCCCACTCATGTCCCACTCGTGTCCCCTTGCACCCCCACCCCCCAGCCGTACAGGGCACCTGCCAGCAGGCCCCCAATCATGGCCCTTGCACCCCCATGCCCCTGCAGTGCAGGGCACCTGCCAGCAGGCCCCCACTCATGTCCCCTTGCACCCCACCCCCCAGCAGTGCAGGGCACCTGCCAGCAGGCCCACACTCATGTCCCCTTGCACACCCACCCCCCCAGCACTGAGGGGCACCTGCCAGCAGGCCCCTACTCATGTCCCCTTGCACACCCACCCCCCAACACTGAGGGGCACCTACCAGCAGGCCCCCACTCATGTCCCCTTGCATACCGACCCCCAAGCACTGAGGGCCACCTGCCAGCAGGTCCCCACTCATGTCCCACTCATGTCCCCTTGCACCCCCACCCCCTAGCAGTGCAGGGCACCTGCCAGCAGGCCCCACTCATGTCCCACTCATGTCCCCTTGCACCCCCACAGCAGTGCAGGGCACCTGCCAGCAGGCCCCCACTCATGTCCCCTTGCACCCCCACCCCCCAGCAGTGCAGGGCACCTGCCATCAGGCCCCTACTCATGTCCCCCAGCACCCCCACCCCCCAGCACTGAGGGGCACCTGCCAGCAAGCCCCCACTCATGTCCTCTTGCACCCCCACCCACACAGCAGTACAGGGCACCTGTCAGCATTCCCCCACTCATGTCCCCTTGCACCCCCACCCCCCAGCAGTGCAGGGCACCTACCAGCATGCCCACACTCATGTCCCACTCATGTCCCCTTGCACCCCCACACCCCAGCATTGCAGGGCACATGCCAGCAGGCCCCCACTCATGTCCCCTTGCACCCCCACCCCCCAGCAGTGCAGGGCACATGCCAGCAGTCCCCCACTCATGTCCCCTTGCACACCCACCACCAGCACTGAGGGGCACCTACCAGCAGGCCCCCACTCATGTCCCACTTATGTCCCCTTGCACCCCCACCCCCCAGCACTGAGGGGCACCTGCCAGCAGGCTCCCTCTCATGTCCCACTCATGTCCCCTTGCACCCCCACCCCCCAGCTGTGCAGGGCACCTGTCAGCAGGCTCCAATCATGTCCCCTGGCACCCCCAACCCCCAGCAGTGCAGGGCACCTGCCAGAAGGCCCCCACTCATGTCCCCTTGCACCCACACCCCACAGCAGTGCAGGACACCTGCCAGCAGGCCCCCACTCATGTCCCACTCTTGTCACCTTGCACCCCACCCCCCAGCAGTGCAGGGCACATGCCAGCAGGCCCCTACTCATGTCCCACAGATGTCCCCTTGCACCTCCAACCCCCAGCAGTCAGAGGCACCTGCCAGCAGGCCCCCACTCATGTCCCCTTGCACCCCCACCCCCCAGCAGTGCAGGGCACCTGCCAGCAGGCCCCCACTCATGTCCCCTTGCACCCCCAACACCCAGCAGTGCAGGGCAACTGCCAGCAGGCCCCCACTCATGTTCCACTCTTGTCCCCTTGCACCCCCACCCCCAGCAATGCAGGCCACCTGCCAGCAGGCCCCCACTCATGTCCCCTTGCACCCCCACTCCCAGCAGTGCAGGGCACCTGCCAGCAGACCCCTGCTCATGTTCCCCAGGACCCCCACCCCCCAGTACTGAGAGGCACCTGCCAGCAGACCCCTACTCATGTCCCCTTGCACCCCCACCCCCCATCAGTGCAGGGCACCTTCCAGCAGGCCCCCAATCATGTTCCCTTGCACCCCCACCCCCCAGCTTTGCAGAGCACCTGCCAGCAGGCCCACACTTATGCCCCCTTGCACACCCACCCCCCAGCACTGGGGGGCACCTGCCAACAGGCCCCCACTCATGTCCCCTTGCACACCCACCTCCCAGCAGTACAGAGCACCTGCCAGCAGGCCCCCACTCATGTCCCCTTGCACGCCCACCCCCGAGCAATGGGGGGCACCTGCCAGCAGTCCCCCACTCATGTCCCCTTGCACACCCACCCCCAAGCACTGAGGGGCACCTGCCAGCAGGTCCCCACTCATGTCCCCTTGCACACCCACCCCCCAGCACTGAGGGGCACCTGCCAGCAGGCCCCCACTCATGTCCCCTTGCACCCCCGCCCCACAGCAGTGCAGGGCACCTGCAAGCAGGCCCCCACTCATGTCCCCTTGCACCTCCACCCCCCAACAGTGCAGTGCACCTGCCAGCAGGCCCCCACTCATGTCCCACTCATGTCCCCTTGCACCTCCTCCCCCCAGCAGTGCAGGGCACCTGCCAGCAGGCCCCCACTCATGTCCCCTTGCACACCCACCACCAGCACTGAGGGGCACCTGCCAGCAGGCCCCCACTCATGTCCCACTTATGTCCCCTTGCACCCCCACCCCCCAACAGTGCAGGGCACCTGCCAGCAGGCCCCCACTCATGTCCCATTGCACCCCCACCCCCCAGCACTGAGGGGCACCTGCCAGCAGGCCCCCTCTCATGTCCCACTTATGTCCCCTTGCACCCCCACCCCCCAGCAGTGCAGGGCACGTGCCAGCAGGCCCCAATCATGTCCCCTGGGACTCCGACCCTCCAGCAGTGCAGTGCACCTGCCAGAAGGCCCCCACTCATGTCCCTTTGCACCCCCACCCCCCAGCAGTGCAGGGCACCTGCCAGCATGCCCACACTCATGTCCCCTTGCACACCCACCCCCCAGCACTGAGGGGCATCTGCCAGCATGCCCCCACTCATGTCCCCTTGCACACCCACCCCCCAGCACTGAGGGCACCTGCCAGCAGGCCCCCACTCACGTCCCTTTGCACACCCACCCCCCAGCACTGAGGGGGACCTGCCAGCAGGCCCCCATTCATGTCCCACTCATGTCCCCTTGCACCCCCACCCCCCAGCAGTGCAGGGCACCTACCAGCAGGCCCGCACTCATGTCCCCTTGCACCCGCACCCCCCAGCATTGAGGGGCACCTGCCAGCAGGCCCCCACGCATGTCCCACTCATGTCCCCTTGCACCCCCACCCCCCAGCAGTGCAGGGCACCTGCCAGCAGGCCCCCAATCATATCCCCTTGTACCCCCATGCCCCAGCAGTGCAGGGCACCTGCCAGCAGACCCCCACTCATGTCCCCTTGCACCCCACCCCCAGCAGTGAAGGGCACCTGCCAGCAGGCCCACACTCATGTCCCCTTGCACACCCACCCCCCAGCACTGAGGGGCACCTGTCAGCAGGCCCCCACTCATGTCCCCTTGCACACCCACCCCCAGCACTGAGGGGCACCTACCAGCAGGCCCCCACTCATGTCCCCTTGCACACCCACCCCCGAGCACTGAGGGGCACCTGCCAGCAGGTCCCCATTCATGTCCCACTCATGTCCCCTTGCACCCCCACCCCCCAGCAGTGCAGGGCACCTGCCAGCAGGCCCCAACTCATGTCCCACTCATGTCCCCTTGCACCCCCACCCCACAGCAGTGCAGGGCACCTGCCAGCAGGCCACCACTCCTGTCCCCTTGCACCCCCACCCCCAGCAGTGCAGGGCACCTGCCATCAGGCCCCACTCATGTCCCCCAGCACCCCCACCCCCCAGCACTGAGGGGCACCTGCCAGCAGGCCCCCACTCATGTCCCACTCATGTCCCCTTGCACCCCCACCCCACAGCAGTGCATGGCACCTGCCAGCAGGTCCCCACTCATGTCCCACTCATGTCCCCTTGCACCCCCACCCACCAGCAGTGCAGGGCACATGCCAGAAGGCCCCCACTCATGTCCCACTGATGTACCCTTGCACCCCCAACCCCCAGCAGTCAGGGGCACCTGCCAGAAGGCCCCTACTCGTATCCCACTCATGTCCCCTTGCACCCCCACCCCCCAGCAGTGCAGGGCACCTGCCAGCAGGCCCCCACTCATGTCCCCTTGCACCCCCAACCCCCAGCAGTGCAGGGCACCTGCCAGCAGGCCCCCACTCATGTCCCACTCTTGGCCCCTTGCACCTCCACCCCCAGCAGTGCAGGCCACCTGCCAGCAGGCCCCCACTCATGTCCCTTTGCACCCCCACTCCCAGCAGTGCAGGGTACCTGCCAGCAGGCCCCCACTCATGTCCCCTTGCACCCCCACCCCCCAGCAGTGCAGGGCACCTGCCAGCAGGCCCCCACTCATGTCCCCCAGGACCCCCACCCCCCCAGTACTGAGGGGCACCTGCCAGCAGGCCCCTACTCATGTCCCCTTGCACCCCCACCCCCCAGCACTGTGGGGCACCTGCCAGCAGGCCCCCACTCATGTCCCCTTGTACACCCACCCCCAGAACTGAAGGGCACCTGCCAGCAGGCACCCAATCATGTCCCACTCATGTCCCCTTGCACCCCCACCCCCAGCAGTGCAGGGCACCTGCCAGCAGGCCCCCAATCATGTTCCCTTGCACCCCCACCCCCCAGCTGTGCAGAGCATCTGCCAGCAGGCCCCCACTCATGTCCCCCTGCACTCCCACCTCCCAGCAGTACAGGGCACCTGCCAGCAGACCCACACTCATGTCCCCTTGCACGCCCACCCCCCAGCACTGGGGGGCACCTGCCAGCAGGCCCCCACTCATGTCCCCTTGCACACCCACCCCCAGCACTGAGCACCTGCCAGCAGGCCCCACTCATGTCCCACTCATGTCCCCTTGCACCCCCACCCCCCAGCAGTGCAGGGCACCTGCCAGCAGGCCCCACTCATGTCCCCTTGCACCCCCACCCCCCAGCAGTGCAGGGTACCTGCCAGCAGGCCCCCACTCATGTCCCACTCATGTCCCCTTGCACCTCCTCCCCCCAGCAGTGCAGGGTACCTGCCAGCAGGCCCCCACTCATGTCCCTTGCACCACCACTCCCCAGCAGTGCAGGGCACCTGCCAGCAGGCCCCCACTCATGTCCCACTCATGTCCCTTTGCACCCCCACCCCACAGCAGTCCTGGGCACCTGCCAGCAGGCCCCCACTCATGTCCCCTTGCACCCCCACCCCCCAGCAGAGCAGGGCACCTGCCATCAGACCCCCACTCATGTCCCCCAGCACCCCCACCCTCCAGCACTGAGGGGCACCTGCCAGCAGGCCCCCACTCATGTTCCACTCATGCCCCCTTGTACCTCCAACCCACAGCAGTGCAGGACACCTGCCAGCAGGCCCCCACTCATGTCCCACTCATGTCACCTTGCACCCCACCCCCCAGCAGTGCAGGGCACATGCCAGCAGGCCCCCACTCATGTCCCCTTGCACCCCCAACACCCAGCAGTGCAGGGCAACTGCCAGCAGGCCCCCACTCATGTTCCACTCTTGTCCCCTTGCACCCCCACCCCCAGCAATGCAGGCCACCTGCCAGCAGGCCCCCACTCATGTCCCCTTGCACCCCCACTCCCAGCAGTGCAGGGCACCTGCCAGCAGACCCCTGCTCATGTCCCCCAGGACCCCCACCCCCCAGTACTGAGAGGCACCTGCCAGCAGACCCCTACTCATGTCCCCTTGCACCCCCACCCCCCAACAGTGCAGGGCACCTTCCAGCAGGCCCCCAATCATGTTCCCTTGCACCCCCACCCCCCAGCTTTGCAGAGCACCTGCCAGCAGGCCCACACTTATGCCCCCTTGCACACCCACCCCCCAGCACTGGGGGGCACCTGCCAACAGGCCCCCACTCATGTCCCCTTGCACACCCACCTCCCAGCAGTACAGAGCACCTGCCAGCAGGCCCCCACTCATGTCCCCTTGCACGCCCACCCCCGAGCAATGGGGGGCACCTGCCAGCAGTCCCCCACTCATGTCCCCTTGCACACCCACCCACAAGCACTGAGGGGCACCTGCCAGCAGGTCCCCACTCATGTCCCCTTGCACACCCACCCCCCAGCACTGAGGGGCACCTGCCAGCAGGCCCCCACTCATGTCCCCTTGCACCCCCGCCCCACAGCAGTGCAGGGCACCTGCAAGCAGGCCCCCACTCATGTCCCCTTGCACCTCCACCCCCCAACAGTGCAGTGCACCTGCCAGCAGGCCCCCACTCATGTCCCACTCATGTCCCCTTGCACCTCCTCCCCCCAGCAGTGCAGGGCACCTGCCAGCAGGCCCCCACACATGTCACCTTGCACCCACACCCCCCAGCAGTGCAGGGCACCTGCCAGCAGGCCCCCACTCATGTCCCACTCATGTCCCCTTGCACCCCCATCCCACAGCCGTGCAGGGCACCTGCCATCAGGCCCCTACTCATGTCCCCCAGCACCCCCACCCCCAACACTGAGGGGCACCTGCCAGCAGGCCCCCACTCATGTCCCCTTGCACCCCCACCCCCCAGCAGTGCAGGGTACTTGCCATCAGGCCCCTACTCATGTCCCCCAGCACCCCCACCCCCCAGCACTGAGGGGCACCTGCCAGCAAGCCCCCAATCATGTCCCCTTGCATCCCCACCGCACAGCAGTGCAGGGCACCTGTCAGCAGGCCCCCAATCATGTCCCCTTACACCCCCACCCCCCAGCAGTGCAGGGCACCTACCAGCATGCCCCCACTCATGTCCCACTCATGTCCCCTTGCACCCCCACACCCCAGCATTGCAGGGCACCTGCCAGCAGGCCCCCACTCATGTCCCCTTGCACTCCCACCTCCAGCACTGAGGGGCACCTGCCAGCAGGCCCCCACTCATGTCCCACTTATGTCCCCTTGCACCCCCACCCCCCACCAGGGCAGGGCACCTGCCAGCAGGCCCCCACTCATGTCCCATTGCACCCCCACCCCCCAGCACTGAGGGGCACCTGCCAGCAGGCCCCCTCTCATGTCCCACTCATGTCCCCTTGCACCCCCAACCCCCCCGCAGTGCAGGGTACCTGCCAGAAGGCCCCCACTCATGTCCCCTTGCACCCCCACCCCCCAGCAGTGCAGGGCACCTGCCAGAATGCCCACACTCAAGTCCCCTTGCACACCCACCCCCCAGCACTGAGGGGCACCTGCCAGCAGGCCCACACTCATGTCCCCTTGCACACCCACCCCCCAGCACTGAGTGGCACCTGCCAGCAGGCCCCACTCATGTCCCTTTGCACTACCACCCCCCAGCACTGAGGGGCACCTGCTAGCAGGCCCCCACTCATGTCCCACTCATGTCCCCTTGCACTCCCACCCCCCAGCAGTGCAGGGCACCTACCAGCAGGCCCACACTCATGTCCCCTTGCACCCCCACCCCCAGCACTGAGGGGGACCTGCCAGCAGGCCCCCACTCATGTCCCACTCATGTCCCCTTGCACCCCCACCCCCCAGCAGTACAGGGCACCTGCCAGCAGGCCCCCAATCATGCCCCCTTGCACCCCATGCCCCTGCAGTGCAGGGCACCTGCCAGCAGGCCCCCACTCATGTCCCCTTGCACCCCACCCCCCAGCAGTGCAGGGCACCTGCCAGCAGGCCCACACTCATGTCCCCTTGCACACCCACCCCCCAGCACTGAGGGGCACCTGCCAGCAGGCCCCTACTCATGTCCCCTTGCACACCCACCCCCCAGCACTGAGGGGCACCTACCAGCAGGCCCCCACTCATGTCCCCTTGCACACCGACCCCCAAGCACTGAGGGCCACCTGCCAGCAGGTCCCCACTCATGTCCCACTCATGTCCCCTTGCACCCCCACCCCCTAGCAGTGCAGGGCACCTGCCAGCAGGCCCCCACTCATGTCCCACTCATGTCCCCTTGCACCCCCACAGCAGTGCAGGGCACCTGCCAGCAGGCCCCCACTCATGTCCCCTTGCACCCCCACCCCCCAGCAGTGCAGGGCACCTGCCACCAGGCCCCTACTCATGTCCCCCAGCACCCCCACCCCCCAGCACAGAGGGGCACCTGCCAGCAAGCCCCCACTCGTGTTCTCTTGCACCCCCACCCCCACAGAAGTGCAGGGCACCTGTCAGAATTCCCCCACTCATGTCCCCTTGCACCCCCACCCCCCAGCAGTGCAGGGCACCTACCAGCATGCCCACACTCATGTCCCACTCATGTCCCCTTGCACCCCCACACCCCAGCATTGCAGGGCACATGCCAGCAGGCCCCCACTCATGTCCCCTTGCACCCCCACCCCCCAGCAGTGCAGGGCACGTGCCAGCAGTCCCCCACTCATGTCCCCTTGCACACCCACCACCAGCACTGAGGGGCACCTACCAGCAGGCCCCCACTCATGTCCCACTTATGTCCCCTTGCACCCCCACCCCCCAGCACTGAGGGGCACCTGCCAGCAGGCTCCCTCTCATGTCCCACTCATGTCCCCTTGCACCCCCACCCCCCAGCAGTGCAGGGCACCTGCCAGCAGGCCCCAATCATGTCCCCTGGCACCCCCACCCCCCAGCAGTGCAGGGCACCTGCCATAAGGCCCCCACTCATGTCCCCTTGCACCCCCACCCCCCAGCAGTGCAGGGCACCTGCCAGCATGCCCACACTCATGTCCCCTTGCACACCCACCCCCCCGCACTGAGGGGCACCTGCCAGCAGGCCCCCACTCATGTCCCCTTGCACACCCACCCCCCAGCACTGAGGGGCACCTGCCAGCAAGCCCCCACTCATGTCCCTTTGCACTACCACCCCCCAGCACTGAGGGGCACCTGCTAGCAGGCCCCCACTCATGTCCCACTCATGTCCCCTTGCACCCCCACCCCCCAGCAGTGCAGGGAACCTACCAGCAGGCCCACACTCATGTCCCCTTGCACCCCCACCCCCAGCACTGAGGGGCACCTGCCAGCAGGCCCCCACTCATGTCCCACTCGTGTCCCCTTGCACCCCCACCCCCCAGCCGTACAGGGCACCTGCCAGCAGGCCCCCAATCATGGCCCTTGCACCCCCATGCCCCTGCAGTGCAGGGCACCTGCCAGCAGGCCCCCACTCATGTCCCCTTGCACCCCACCCCCCAGCAGTGCAGGGCACCTGCCAGCAGGCCCACACTCATGTCCCCTTGCACACCCACCCCCCCAGCACTGAGGGGCACCTGCCAGCAGGCCCCTACTCATGTCCCCTTGCACACCCACCCCCCAACACTGAGGGGCACCTACCAGCAGGCCCCCACTCATGTCCCCTTGCATACCGACCCCCAAGCACTGAGGGCCACCTGCCAGCAGGTCCCCACTCATGTCCCACACATGTCCCCTTGCACCCCCACCCCCTAGCAGTGCAGGGCACCTGCCAGCAGGCCCCCACTCATGTCCCACTCATGTCCCCTTGCACCCCCACAGCAGTGCAGGGCACCTGCCAGCAGGCCCCCACTCATGTCCCCTTGCACCCCCACCCCCCAGCAGTGCAGGGCACCTGCCATCAGGCCCCTACTCATGTCCCCCAGCACCCCCACCCCCCAGCACTGAGGGGCACCTGCCAGCAAGCCCCCACTCATGTCCTCTTGCACCCCCACCCCCACAGCAGTGCAGGGCACCTGTCAGCATTCCCCCACTCATGTCCCCTTGCACCCCCACCCCCCAGCAGTGCAGGGCACCTACCAGCATGCCCACACTCATGTCCCACTCATGTCCCCTTGCACCCCCACACCCCACCATTGTAGGGCACATGCCAGCAGGCCCCCACTCATGTCCCCTTGCACCCCCACCCCCCAGCAGTGCAGGGCACATGCCAGCAGTCCCCCACTCATGTCCCCTTGCACACCCACCACCAGCACTGAGGGGCACCTACCAGCAGGCCCCCACTCATGTCCCACTTATGTCCCCTTGCACCCCCACCCCCCAGCACTGAGGGGCACCTGCCAGCAGGCTCCCTCTCATGTCCCACTCATGTCCCCTTGCACCCCCACACCCCAGTAGTGCAGGGCACCTGCAAGCAGGCCCCAATCATGTCCCTTGGCACCCCCACCCCCCAGCAGTGCAGGGCACCTGCCATAAGGCCCCCACTCATGTCCCCTTGCACCCCCACCCCCCAGCAGTGCAGGGCACCTGCCAGCATGCCCCCACTCATGTCCCCTTGCACACCCACCCCCCAGCACTGAGGGGCACCTGCCAGCAGGCCCCCACTCATGTCCCTTTGCACACCCACCCCCCAGCACTGAGGGGCACCTGCCAGCAGGCCCCCACTCATGTCCCCTTGCACCCCCACCCCCCAGCAGTGCAGGGGACCTACCTGCAGGCCCGCACTCATGTCCCCTTGCACCCCCATCCCCCAGAACTGAGGGGCACCTGCCAGCAGGCCCCCACTCATGTCTCACTCATGTCCCCTTGCACTCCCACCCCCCAGCAGTGCAGGGCACCTGCCAGCAGGCCCCAAATCATGTCCCCTTGTACCCCACCCCCCAGCAGTGCAGGGTACCTGCCACCAGGCCCACACTCATGTCCCCTTGCACACCCACCCCCCAGCACTGAGGGGCACCTACCAGCAGGCCCCCACTCATGTCCCCTTGCACACCCACCCCCAAGCACTGAGGGGCACCTGCCAGCAGACCCCCACTCATGTCCCCTTGCACACCCACCCCCCAGCACTGAGGGGCACCTACCAGCAGGCCCCCACTCATGTCCCCTTGCACACCCACCCCCAAGCACTGAGGGGCACCTGCCAGCAGGTCCCCACTCATGTCCCACTCATGTCCCCTTGCACCCCCACCCCCTAGCAGTGCAGGGCACCTGCCAGCAGGCCCCCACTCATGTCCCACTCATGTCCCCTTGCACCCCCACCTCACAGCAGTGCAGGGCACCTGCCAGCAGGCCACCACTCCTGTCCCCTTGCACCCCCACCGCCAGCAGTGCAGGGCACCTGCCATCAGGCCCCCACTCATGTCCCCCAGCACCCCCACCCCCCAGCACTGAGGGGCACCTGCCAGCAGGCCCCCACTCATGTCCCACTCATGTCCCCTTGCACCCCCACCCCACAGCAGTGCATGGCACCTGCCAGCAGGTCCCCACTCATGTCCCACTCATGTCCCCTTGCACCCCCACCCCCCAGCAGTGCAGGGCACATGCCAGCAGGCCCCCACTCATGTCCCACTGATGTACCCTTGCACCGCCTACCACCAGCAGTCAGGGGCACCTGCCAGCAGGTCCCCACTCATGTCCCACTCATGTCCCCTTGCACACCCACCCCCCAGCAGTGCAGGGCACATGCCAGCAGGCCCCCACTCATGTCCCACTTATGTCCCCTTGCACCCCCACCCCCCAGCAGTGCAGGGCACCTGCCAGCAGTCCCCCACTCATGTCCCCTTGCACCCCCACCCCCCAGCACTGAGGGGCACCTGCCAGCAGGCTCCCTCTCATGTCCCACTCATGTCCCCTTGCACCCTAACCCCAGCAGTGCAGGGTACCTGCCAGCAGGCCCCAATCATGTCCCCTGGCACCCCCACACCCCAGCAGTGCAGGGCACCTGCCAGAAGTCCCCCACTCATGTCCCCTTGCACCCCCACCCCTCAGCAGTGCAGGGCACCTGCCAGCATGCCCACACTCATGTCCCCTTGCACAACCACCCCCCCCCCGCACTGAGGGGCACCTGCCAGCAGGCCCCCACTCATGTCCCCTTGCACACCCACCCCCCAGCACTGAGGGGCACCTGCCAGCAGGCCCCCACTCATGTCCCCTTGCACCCCACCCCCCAGCACTGAGGGGCACCTACCAGCAGGCCCCCACTCATGTCCCCTTGCACACCCACCCCCAAGCACTGAGGGGCACCTGCCAGCAGGTCCCCACTCATGTCCCACTCATGTCCCCTTGCACCCCCACCCCCCAGCAGTGCAGGGCACCTACCAGCAGGCCCACACTCATGTCCCCTTGCACCCCCACCCCCAGCACTGAGGGGCACCTGCCAGCAGGGCCCCACTCATGTCCCACTCATGTCCCCTTGCACCCCCACCCCCCAGCATTACAGGGCACCTGCCAGCAGGCCCCCAATCATGTCCCCTTTCACCCCATGCCCCTGCAGTGCAGGGCACCTGCCAGCAGGTCCCCACTCATGTCCCCTTGCACCCCACCCCCCAGCAGTGCAGGGCACCTGCCAGCAGGCCCCCACTCATGTCCCCTTGCACACCCACCCGCAAGCACTGAGGGGCACCTGCCAGCAGGTCCCCACTCATGTCCCACTCATGTCCCCTTGCACCCCCACCCCCTAGCAGTGCAGGGCACCTGCCAGCAGGTCCCCACTCATGTCCCACTCATGTCCCCTTGCACCCCCACCCCACAGCAGTGCAGGGCACCTGCCAGCAGGCCCCCACTCATGTCCCCTTGCACCCCCACCCCCAGCAGTGCAGGGCACCTGCCATCAGGCCCCTACTCATGTCCCCCAGCACCCCCACCCCCCAGCACTGAGGGGCACCTGTCAGCATTCCCCCACTCATGTCCCCTTGCACCCCCACCCCCCAGCAGTGCAGGGCACCTACCAGCATGCCCACACTCATGTCCCACTCATGTCCTCTTGCACCCCCACATCCCAGCATTGCAGGGCACCTGCCAGCAGGCCCCCACTCATGTCCCCTTGCACCCCCACCCCCAGCAGCGCAGGGCACGTGCCAGCAGTCCCCCATTCATGTCCCCTTGCACACCCACCACCAGCACTGAGGGGCACCTACCAGCAGGCCCCCACTCATGTCCCACTTATGTCCCCTTGCACCCCCACCCCCAGCAGTGCAGGGCACCTGCCAGCAGTCCCCCATTCATGTCCCCTTGCACCCCCACCCCCCAGCACTGAGGGGCACCTGCCAGCAGGCCCCCTCTCATGTCCCACTCATGTCCCCTTGCACCCCCACCCCCCAGCAGTGCAGGGCACCTGTCAGCAGGCTCCAATCATGTCCCCTGGCACCCCACCCCCCAGCAGTGCAGGGCACCTGCCAGAAGGCCCCCACTCATGTCCCCTTGCACCCACACCCCCCAGCAGTGCAGGGCACCTGCCAGCATGCCCACACTCATGTCCCCTTGCACACCCACCCCCCCCCGCACTGAGGGGCACCTGCCAGCAGGCCCCCACTCATGTCCCCTTGCACACCCACCCCCCAGCACTGAGGGGCACCTGCCAGCAGGCCCCCACTCATGTCCCTTTGCACACCCACCCCCAGCACTGAGGGGCACCTGCCAGCAGGCCCCCACTCATGTCCCCTTGCACCCCCACCCCCCAGCAGTGCAGGGGACCTACCTGCAGGCCCGCACTCATGTCCCCTTGCACCCCCTCCCCCCAGAACTGAGGGGCACCTGCCAGCAGGCCCCCACTCATGTCCCACTCATGTCCCCTTGCACCCCCACCCCCCAGCAGTGCAGGGCACCTGCCAGCAGGCCCCAAATCATGTCCCCTTGCACCCCCATGCCCCAGCAGTGCAGGGCACCTCCCAGCAGGCCCCCAACCATGTCCCCTTGTACCCCACCCACCAGCAGTGCAGGGTACCTGCCAGCAGGCCCACACTCAGGTCCCCTTGCACACCCACCCCCCAGCACTGAGGGGCACCTGCCAGCAGGCCCCCACTCATGTCCCCTTGCACACCCACCCCCAAGCACTGAGGGGCACCTGCCAGCAGGTCCCCACTCATGTCCCACTCATGTCCCCTTGCACCCCCACCCCCTAGCAGTGCAGGGCACCTGCCAGCAGGCCCCCACTCATGTCCCACTCATGTCCCCTTGCACCCCCACCCCACAGCAGTGCAGGGCACCTGCCAGCAGGCCACCACTCCTGTCCCCTTGCACCCCCACCGCCAGCAGTTCAGGGCACCTGCCATCAGGCCCCCACTCATGTCCCCCAGCACCCCCACCCCCCAGCACTGAGGGGCACCTGCCAGCAGGCCCCGACTCATGTACCACTCATGTCCCCTTGCACCCCACCCCACAGCAGTGCATGACACCTGCCAGCAGGTCCCCACTCATGTCCCACTCATGTCCCCTTGCACCCCCACCCCCCAGCAGTGCAGGGCACATGCCAGCAGGCCCCCACTCATGTCCCACTGATGTACCCTTGCACCCCCTACCCCCAGCAGTCAGGGGCACCTGCCAGCAGGTCCCCACTCATGTCCCACTCATGTCCCCTTGCACCCCCACCCCCCAGCAGTGCAGGGCACATGCCAGCAGGCCCCCACTCATGTCCCACTTATGTCCCCTTGCACCCCCACCCCCCAGCAGTGCAGGGCACCTGCCAGCAGTCCCCCACTCATGTCCCCTTGCACCCCCACCCCCCAGCACTGAGGGGCACCTGCCAGCAGGCTCCCTCTCATGTCCCACTCATGTCCCCTTGCACCCTACCCCCAGCAGTGCAGGGCACCTGCCAGAAGTCCCCCACTCATGTCCCCTTGCACCCCCACCCCCCAGCAGTGCAGGGCACCTGCCAGCATGCCCACACTCATGTCCCCTTGCACACCCCCCCCGCACTGAGGAGCACCTGCCAGCAGGCCCCCACTCATGTCCCCTTGCACACCCACCCCCCAGCACTGAGGGGCACCTGCCAGCAGGCCCCCACTCATGTCCCACTCATGTCCCCTTGCACCCCCACCCCCCAGCAGTGCAGGGCACCTGCCAGCAAGCCCCCACTCATGTCCCCTTGCACCCCACCCCCCAGCACTGAGGGGCACCTACCAGCAGGCCCCCACTCATGTCCCCTTGCACATCCACCCCCAAGCACTGAGGGGAACCTGCCAGCAGGTCCCCACTCATGTCCCACTCATGTCCCCTTGCACCCCCACCCCCTAGCAGTGCAGGGCACCTGCCAGCAGGCCCCCACTCATGTCCCACTCATGTCCCCTTGCACCCCCACCCCACAGCAGTGCAGGGCACCTGCCAGCAGGCCACCACTCCTGTCCCCTTGCACCCCCACCCCCAGCAGTGCAGGGCACCTGCCATCAGGCCCCCACTCATGTCCCCCAGCACCCCCACCCCCCAGCACTGAGGGGCACCTGCCAGCAGGCCCCCACTCATGTCCCACTCATGTCTCCTTGCACCCCCACCCCACAGCAGTGCATGGCACCTGCCAGCAGGTCCCCACTCATGTCCCACTCTTGTCCCCTTGCACCCCCACCCCCCAGCAGTGCAGGGCACCTGCCAGCAGGGCCCCACTCATGTCCCACTGATGTACCCTTGCACCCCCTACCCCCAGCAGTCAGGGGCATCTGCCAGCAGGTCCCCACTCATGTCCCCTTGCACCCCCACACCCCAGCAGTGCAGGGCACATGCCAGCAGGCCCCCACTCATGTCCCACTTATGTCCCCTTGCACCCCCACCCCCCAGCAGTGCAGGGCACCTGCCAGCAGTCCCCCACTCATGTCCCCTTGCACCTCCACCCCCCAGCACTGAGGGGCACCTGCCAGCAGGCTCCCTCTCATGTCCCACTCATGTCCAGGTCCCCACTCATGTCCCACACATGTCCCCTTGCACCCCCACCCCCCAGCAGTGCAGGGCACATGCCAGCAGGCCCCCACTCATGTCCCAATTATGTCCCCTTGCACCCCCACCCCCCAGCAGTGCAGGGCACCTGCCAGCAGTCTCCCACTCATGTCCCCTTGCACCCCCACCCCCCAGCAGTGCAGGGCACCTGCCAGCAGGCCCCAATCATGTCCCCTGGCACCCCCACCCCCCAGCAGTGCAGGGCACCTGCCAGAAGGCCCCCACTCATGTCCCCTTGCACCCCCACCCCCCAGCAGTGCAGGGCTCCTGCCAGCATGCCCACACTCATGTCCCCTTGTACACCCACCCCCCCCCCCGCACTGAGGGGCACCTGCCAGCAGGCCCCCACTCATGTCCTCTTGCACACCCACCCCCCAGCACTGAGGGTCACCTGCCAGCAGGCCCCCACTCATGTCCCTTTGCACGCCCACCCCCCAGCACTGAGGGGCACCTCCCAGCAGGCCCCCACTCATGTTCCCTTGCAACCCCACCCCCCAGCAGTGCAGGGGGACCTACCAGCAGGCCGGCACTCATGTCCCCTTGCACCCCCACCCCTCAGAACTGAGGGGCACCTGCCAGCAGGCCCCCACTCATGTCCCACTCATGTCCCCTTGCACTCCCACCACCCAGCAGTGCAGGGCACCTTCCAGCAGGCCCCAAATCATGTCCCCTTGCACCCCCATGCCCCAGCAGTACAGGGCACCTGCCAGCAGGCCCCCACTCATGTCCCCTTGCACCCCACCCCCCATCAGTGCAGGGCACCTGCCAGCAGGCCCCCACTCATGTCCCCTTGCACCCCCACCCCCAGCAGTGCAGGGCATCTGCCAGCAGGCCCCTACTCATGTCCCCTTTCACCCCCACCCCCCAGCAGTGCAGGGTACCTGCCAGCAGGTCCCCGCTCATGTCCCCCAGGACCCCCACCCCCCAGTACTGAGGAGCACCTGCCAGCAGGCCCCTACTCATGTCCCCTTGCACACCCACCCCCCAGCACTGTGGGGCACCTGCCAGCAGGCCCCCACTCATGTCCCCTTGCACTCCCACCCACCAGAACTGAAGGGCACCTGCCAGCAGGCCCCCACTCATGTCCCATTGCACCCCCACCCCCCAGCAGTGCAGGGCACCTGCCATCAGGCCCCTACTCATGTCCCCCAGCACCCCCACCCCCAGCACTGAGGGGCACCTGCCAGCAAGCCCCCACTCATGTCCCCTTGCACCCCCACCGCACAGCAATGAAGGACACCTGTCAGCAGGCCCCCACTCATGTCCCCTTACACCCCCACCCCCCAGCAGTGCAGGGCACCTACCAGCATGCCCCCACTCATGTCCCACTCATGTCCCCTTGCACCCCCACACCCCAGCATTGCAGGGCACCTGCCAGCAGGCCCCCACTCATGTCCCCTTGCACCCCCACCCCCCAACAGTGCAGGGCACCTGCCAGCAGTCCCCCACTCATGTCCCCTTGCACACCCACCACCAGCACTGAGGGGCACCTGCCAGCAGGCCCCCACTCATGTCCCACTTATGTCCCCTTGCACTCCCACCCCCCACCAGTGCAGGGCACCTGCCAGCAAGCCCCCACTCATGTCCCATTGCACCCCTACCCCCCAGCACTGATGGGCACCTGCCAGCAGGCCCCCTCTCATGTCCCACTCATGTCCCCTTGCACCCCCACCCCCCAGCAGTGCAGGGCACCTGTCAGCAGGCTCCAATCATGTCCCCTGGCACCCCCACCCCCCAGCAGTGCAGGGCACCTGCCAGAAGGCCCCCACTCATGTCCCCTTGCACCCCCAACCCCCAGCAGTGCAGGGCACCTGCCAGCAGGCCCCTACTCATGTCCCCTTGCACCCCCACCCCCCAGCAGTGCAGGGTACCTGCCAACGACCCCCGCTCATGTCCCCCAGGACCCCCACCACCCAGTACTGAGGGGCACCTGCCAGCATTCCCCTACTCATGTCCCCTTGCACACCCACCCCCCAGCACTGTGAGGCACCTGCCAGCAGGCCCCCACTCATGTCCCACTCTTGTCCCCTTGCACCCCACCCCCAGCAGTGCAGGGCACCTGCCAGAAGGCCCCCACTCATGTCCCCTTGCACCCCCACCCCCAGCAGTGCAGGGCACCTGCCAGCAGGCCCCCACTCATGTCCCCTTGCACCCCCACCCCCCAGCAGTGCAGGGTACCTGCCAACGACCCCCGCTCATGTCCCCCAGCACCCCCACCACCCAGTACTGAGGGGCACCTGCCAGCATTCCCCTCCTCATGTCCCCTTGCACACCCACCCCCCAGCACTGTGAGGCACCTGCCAGCAGGCCCCCACTCATGTCCCCTTGCACTCCCACCCCCCAGAACTGAAGGGCACCTGCCAGCAGGCCCCCAATCATGTCCCACTCATTTCCCCTTGCACCCCCACCCCCAGCAGTGCAGGGCACCTGCCAGCAGGCCCCCAATCATGTTCCCTTGCACCCCCACCCCCAGCAGTGCAGAGCACCTGCCAGCAGGCCCCAACTCATGTCCCCTTGCACCCCCACCTCCCAGCAGTGAGGAGCACCTGCCAGCAGGCCCCCACTCATGTCCTCTTGCACACCCACCCCCCAGCACTGAGGGGCACCTGCCAGCAGGCCCCCACTCATGTCCCCTTGCACCCCCACCCCCCAGCAGTGCAGGGCACCTGCCAGCAGGCCCCCACTCATGTCTCACACATGTCCACTTGCACCTCCTCCCCCCAGCAGTGCAGGGCACCTACCAGCAGGCCCCCACTCATGTCCCCTTGCACACCCACCCCCAAGCACTGAGGGGCACCTGCCAGCAGGTCCCCACTCATGTCCCCTTGCACCCCCACCCCCTAGCAGTGCAGTGCACTTGCCAGCAGGCCCCCACTCATGTCCCAACCATGTCCCCTTGCACCCCCACCCCACAGCAGTGCAGGGCACCTGCCAGCAGGCCACCACTCCTGTCCCCTTGCACCCCCACCCCCAGCAGTGCAGGGCACCTGCCATCAGGCCCCCACTCATGTCCCCCAGCACCCCCACCCCCCAGCACTGAGGGGCACCTGCCAGCAGACCCCCACTCATGTCCCACTCATGTCCCCTTGCACCCCCACCCCACAGCAGTGCATGGCACCTGCCAGCAGGTCCCCACTCATGTCCCACTCATGTCCCCTTGCACCCCCACCCCCCACCAGTGCAGGGCACATGCCAGCAGGCCCCCACTCATGTCCCACTCATGTCCCCTTGCACCCCCACCCCACAGCAGTGCATGGCACCTGCCAGCAGGCCCCCACTCATGTCCCACTGATGTACCCTTGCAACCCCACCCCCCAGCAGTGCAGGGCACCTGCCAGCAGGCCCCCACTCATGTCCCCTTGTACCCCCAACCCCCAGCAGTGCAGGGCACCTGCCAGCAGGCCCCCACTCATGTCCCACTCTTGTCCCCTTGCACCCCACCCCCAGCAGTGCAGGGCACCTGCCAGCAGGCCCCCACTCATGTCCACTTGCACCCCCAACCCCAGCAGTGCAGGGCACCTGCCAGCAGGCCCCCACTCATGTCCCCTTGCACCCCCACCCCCCAGCAGTGCAGGGTACCTGCCAACGACCCCCGCTCATGTCCCCCAGGACCCCCACCACCCAGTACTGAGGGGCACCTGCCAGCATTCCCCTACTCATGTCCCCTTGCACACCCACCCCCCAGCACTGTGAGGCACCTGCCAGCAGGCCCCCACTCATGTCCCCTTGCACTCCCACTCCCCAGAACTGAAGGGCACCTGCCAGCAGGCCCCCAATCATGTCCCACTCATTTCCCCTTGCTCCCCCACCCCCAGCAGCGCAGGGCACCTGCCAGCAGGCCCCCAATCATGTTTCCTTGCACCCCCACCCCCCAGCAGTGCAGAGCACCTGCCAGCAGGCCCCCACTCATGTCCCCTTGCACCCCCACCTCCCAGCAGTACAGGGCACCTGCCAGCAGACCCACACTCATGTCCCCTAGCACACCCACCCCCCAGCACTGGGGGGCACCTGCCAGCAGGCCCCCACTCATGTCCCCTTGCACACCCACCCCCCAGCACTGAGGAGCACCTGCCAGCAGGCCCCCACTCATGTCCTCGTGCACACCCACCCCCCAGCACTGAGGGGCACATGCCAGCAGGCCCCCACTCATGTCCCCTTGCACCCCCACCCCCCAGCAGTGCAGGGCACCTGCCAGCAGGCCCCCACTCATGTCCCCTTGCACCCCCACCCCCCAGCAGTGCAGGGCACCTGCTAGCAGGCCCCCACTCATGTCCCCTTGCAGCCCCACTCGCAAGCAGTGCAGGGCACCTGTCAGCAGGCCCCCACTCATGTCCCACTCATGTCCCCTTGCACCCCCACCCCACAGCAGTGCAGGGCACCTGCCAGCAGGCCCCCACTCATGTCCCCTTGCACCCCCCACCCCCAGCAGTGCAGGGCACCTGCCATCAGGCCCCCACTCATGTCCCCCAGCACCCCCACCCCCCAGCACTGAGGGGCACCTGCCAGCAGGCCCCCACTCATGTCCCACTGATGTCCCCTTGCACCCCCACCCCCCAGCAGTGCAGGGCACATGCCAGAAGGCCCCCACTCATGTCCCACTGATGTCCCCTTGCACCCCTATCCCCCAGCAGTCAGGGGCACCTGCCAGCAGGCCCCCACTCATGTCCCCTTGCACCCCCACCCCCCAGCAGTGCAGGGCACCTGCCAGCAGGCCCCCACTCATGTCCCCGTGCACCCCCAACCCCCAGCAGTGCAGTGCAACTGCCAGTAGGCCCCCACTCATGTCCCACTCTTGTCCCCTTGCACCCCCACCCCCAGCAGTGCAGGCCACCTGCCAGCAGGCCCCCACTCATGTCCCCTTGCACCCCCACCCCCCAGCAGTGCAGGGCACCTGCCAACAGGCCCCCAATCATGTACCCTTGCACCCCCACCCCCCAGCAGTGCAGGGCACCTGCCAGCAGGCCCCCACTCATGCCCCCTTGCACCCCCACCTCCCAGCAGTACATAGCACCTGCCAGCAGGCCCACACTCATGTCCCCTTGCACCCCCAGCAGTGCAGGGCACCTGCAAGCAGGCCCCCACTCATGTCCCCTTGCACCCCCACCCCCCAGCAGTGCAGTGCACCTGCCAGCAGGCCCCCGCTCATGTCCCCCAGGACCTCCACCCCCCAGTACTTAGGGGCACCTGCCAGCAGGCCCCTACTCATGTCCGCTTGCACACCCACCCCCCAGCACTGTGGGGCACCTGCCAGCAGGCCCCCACTCATGTCCCATTGCAAACCAACCCCCCAGAACTGAAGGGCACCAGCCAGCAGGCCCCCAATCATGTCCCACTCATGTCCCCTTGCACCCCCACCCCCCAGCAGTACAGGGCACCTGCCAGCAGGCCCACACTCATGTCCCCTTGCACACCCACCCCCCAGCACTGAGGGGCACCTGCCAGCAGGCCCCCAATCATGTCCCCTTGCACACCCACCCCCCCAGCACTGAGGAGCACCTGCCAGCAGGCCCCCACTCATGTCCCACTCATGTCCCCTTGCACCCCCACCTCCCAGCAGTGCAGGGCACCTGCCAGCAGGCCCCCACTCATGTCCCCTTGCACCCCCACCCCCCAGCAGTGCAGGGCACCTGCCAGCAGGCCCCCACTCATGTCCCACTCATGTCCCCTTGCACCCCCTCCCCCCAGCAGTGCAGGGCATCTGCCAGCAGGCCCCCACTCATGTCCCCTTGCACCCCCATCCCCCAGCAGTGCAGGGCACCTGCCAGCAGGCCCCCACTCATGTCCCACTCATGTCCCCTTGCACCCCCACCCCACAGCAGTGCAGGGCACCTTCCAGCAGGCCCCCACTCATGTCCCCTTGCACCCCCACCCCCCAGCAGTGCAGGGTACCTGCCATCAGTCCCCCACTCATTTCCCCCAGCACCCCCACCCCCCAGCACTGAGGGGCACCTGCCTGCAGGCCCCCACTCATGTCCCCTTGCACCCCCACCCCACCGCAGTGCAGGGCACCTGCCAGCAGGCCCCCACTCATGTCCCACTCATGTCCCCTTGCACCCCCACCGCCCAGCAGTGCAGGGCACATGCCAGCAGGCCCCCACTCATGTCCCACTGATGTCCCCTTGCACCCCCGACCCCCAGCAGTCAGGGGCACCTGCCAGCAGGCCCCCACTCATGTCCCACTCATGTCCCCTTGCACCCCCACCCCCCAGCGGTGCAGGGCACCTGCCAGCAGGCCCCACTCATGTCCCCTTGTACCCCCAACCCCCAGCAGTGCAGGCCACCTGCCAACAGGCCCCCACTCATGTCCCCTTGCACCCCCACCCCCCAGCAGTGCAGGGTACCTGCCAACAGGCCCCCACTCATGTCCCCTTGCACCCCCACCCCCCAGCAGTGCAGGGCACCTGCCAGCAGGCCCCCACTCATGTCCTCCAGCACCCCCAGCCCCAAGTACTGAGGGGCACCTGCCAGCAGGCCCCTACTCATGTCCCCTTGCACACCCACCCCCCAGCACTGTGGGCACCTGCCAGCAGGCTCCCACTCATGTCCCCTTGCACACCCACCCCCCAGCACTGAAGAGCACCTGCCAGCAGGCCCCCACTCATGTCCCATTCATGTCCCCTTGCACCCCCAGCCCCCAGCAGTGCAGGGCACCTGCCAGCAGGCCCCCAATCATGTTCCCTTGCACCCCCACACCCCAGCAGTGCAGAGCACCTGCCAGCAAGCCCCCACTCATGTCCGCTTGCACCCCCACCTCCCAGCAGTACAGGGCACCTGCCAGCAGGCCCCCACTCATGTCCCCTTTCACACCCACCCCCAGCACTGAGTGGCACCTGCCAGCAGGCCCCCACTCATGTCCCCTTGCACATCCACCCCCCAGCACTGAGGGGCACCTGCCAGCAGGCCCCCACTCATGTCCCACTCATGTCCCCTTGTACCCCCACCCCCCAGCAGTGCAGGGCACCTGCCAGCAGGCCCCCACTCATATCCCCTTGCACCCCGACCCCCAGCGGTGCAGGGCACCTTGCAGCAGGCCCCCACTCATGTCCCACTCATGTCCCCTTGCACCCCCACCCCCCAGCAGTGCAGGGCACCTGCCAGCAGGCCCCCATTCATATCCCCTTGCCCTCCCAACCCCCAGCAGTGCAGGGCACCTGCCAGCAGGCCCCCATTCATGTCCCCTTGCACCCCCACCCCCAGCAGTGCAGGGCACCTGCCAGCAGGTCCCCAATCATGTTCCCTTGCACCCCCACACCCCAGCAGTGCGGAGCACCTGCCAGCAGGCCCCCACTCATGTCCCATTGCACATCCACCCCCCAGCACTGAGGGGCACCTGCCAGCAGGCCTGTCCCACTCATGTCCCCTTGCACCCCCACCCCCCAGCATTGCAGGGCACCTGCCAGCAGGCCCCCACTCATATCCCCTTGCACCCCCGACCCACAGCAGTGCAGGGCACCTGCCAGCAGGCCCCCATTCATGTCCCCTTGCACCCCCACACCCCAGCAGTGCAGGGCACCTGCCAACAGGCCCCTACTCATGTCCCCCAGCACCCCCACCCCCCAACACTGAGGGGAACCTGCCAGAAGGACCCCACTCATGTCCCACTCATGTCCCCTTGCACCCCCACCCCCAGCAGTGCAGGGCACCTGCCAGCAGGCCCCCACTCATGTCCCACTCATGTCCCCTTGCACCCCCACCCCCCAGCAGTGCAGGGCACCTGCCAGCAGGCCCCCACTCATGTCCCACTCATGTCCCCTTGCACCCCCACACCCCAGCAGTCAGGGACACCTGTCAGCAGGCCCCCACTCATGTCCCACTCATGTCCCCTTGCACCCCCACCCCCCAGCAGTGCAGGGCACCTACCAGCAGGCCCCCACTCATGTCCCACTCATGTCCCCTTGCACCCCCACCCCCATCAGTGCAGGGCACCTGCCAGCAGGCCCCCACTCATGTCCCACTCATGTCCCCTTGCACCTCCAACCCCCAGAAGTGTAGGGCACCTGCCAGCAGGCCCCCACTCATGTCCCGCTCATGTCCCCTTGTACCCCCACCCCCAGCAGTGCAGGGTAATTGCCAGCAGGCCCCCACTCATGTCCCACTCATGTCCCCTTGCAACCCCCCCAGCAGTGCAGAGCACCTGCCAGCAGGCCCCCACTCATGTCCCCTTGCACCCCCACCCCCCAGCAGTGCAGGGCACCTGCCAGCAGGCCCCCACTCATGTCCCGCTCATGTCCCCTTGCACTCCCACCCTCCAGCAGTCAGGGGCACCTGCCAGCAGGCCCCCACTCATGTCCCACTCATGTCCCCTTGCACCCCCACCCCCCAGCAGTGCAGGGTACTTGTCAGCAGGCCCCCACTCATTTCCCCTTGCACCCCCACCCCCCAGCAGTGCAGGGCACCTGCCAGCAGGCCCCCACTCATGCCCCACTCATGTCCCCTTGCACCTCCACCCCCCAGCAGTGCAGGGCACCTGCCAGCAGGCCCCCACTCATGTCCCACTCATGTCCCCTTGCACCCCCACCCCCCAGCAGTGCAGGTTACTTGCCAGCAGGCCCCCACTCATGTCCCACTCATGTCCCCTTGCACCCCTACCCCCCAGCAGTGCAGGGCACCTGCCAGCAGGCCCCCACTCATGTCCCCTTGCACCCCCACCCCCCAGCAGTGCAGGGTACTTGCCAGCAGGCCCCCACTCATGTCCCACTCATGTCCCCTTGCACCCCCACCCCCCAGCACTGAAGAGCACCTGCCAGCAGGCCCCCATTCATGTCCCATTCATGTCCCCTTGCACCCCCAGCCCCCAGCAGTGCAGGGCACCTGCCAGCAGGCCCCCAATCATGTTCCCTTGCACCCCCACACCCCAGCAGTGCAGAGCACCTGCCAGCAAGCCCCCACTCATGTCCGCTTGCACCCCCACCTCCCAGCAGTACAGGGCACCTGCCAGCAGGCCCCCACTCATGTCCCCTTTCACACCCACCCCCAGCACTGAGTGGCACCTGCCAGCAGGCCCCCACTCATGTCCCCTTGCACATCCACCCCCTAGCACTGAGGGGCACCTGCCAGCAGGCCCCCACTCATGTCCCACTCATGTCCCCTTGCACCCCCACCCCCCAGCAGTGCAGGGCACCTGCCAGCAGGCCCCCACTCATATCCCCTTGCACCCCGACCCCCAGCGGTGCAGGGCACCTGGCAGCAGGGCCCCACTCATGTCCCACTCATGTCCCCTTGCACCCACACCCCCCAGCAGTGCAGGGCACCTGCTAGCAGGCCCCCATTCATATCCCCTTGCCCCCCGACCCCTAGCAGTGCAGGGCACCTGCCAGCAGGCCCCCATTCATGTCCCCTTGCACCCCCACCCCCCAGCAGTGCAGGGCACCTGCCAGCAAGTCCCCAATCATGTTCCCTTGCACCCCCACACCCCAGCAGTGCAGAGCACCTGCCAGCAGGCCCCCACTCATGTCCCATTGCACATCCACCCCCCAGCACTGAGGGGCAACTGCCAGCAGGCCTGTCCCACTCATGTCCCCTTGCACCCCCACCCCCCAGCAGTGCAGGGCACCTGCCAGCAGGCCCCCACTCATATCCCCTTGCACCCCCGCCCCACAGCAGTGCAGGGCACCTGCCAGCAGGCCCCCATTCATGTCCCCTTGCACCCCCACCCCCCAGCAGTGCAGGGCACCTGCCAACAGGCCCCCACTCATGTCCCCCAGCACCCCCACCCCCCAGAACTGAGGGGAACCTGCCAGAAGGTCCCCACTCATGTCCCACTCATGTCCCCTTGCACCCCCACCCCCAGCAGTGCAGGGCACCTGCCAGCAGGCCCCCACTCATGTCCCACTCATGTCCCCTTGCACCCCCACCCCCCAGCAGTGCAGGGCACCTGTCAGCAGGCCTCCACTCATGTCCCACTCATGTCCCCTTGCACCCCCACACCCCAGCAGTCAGGGGCACCTGTCAGCAGGCCCCCACTCATGTCCCACTCATGTCCCCTTGCACCCCCACCCCCCAGCAGTGCAGGGCACCTACCAGCAGGCCCCCATTCATGTCCCACTCATGTCCCCTTGCACCCCCACACCCAAGCAGTGCAGGGCACCTGCCAGAAGGCCCGAACTCATGTCCCACTCATGTCCCCTTGCACCCCCACACCCCAGCAGTGCAGGGCACCTGCCAGCAGGCCCCCACTCATGTCCCCTTGCACCCCCGCCCCCTAGCAGTGCAGGGCACCTGCCAGCAGGCCCCCACTCAAGTCCCCTTACACCCCCACCCCCTAGCAGTACAGGGCACCTGTCAGCAGGCCCCCGCTCATGTCCCCCAGCACCCCCACCCCCCAGCACGGAGGAGCACCTGCCAGCAGGCCCCCACTCATGTCCCCTTGCACACCCACCCCCCAGCACTGTGGGGCACCTGCCAGCAGGCCCCCACTCATGTCCCCTTGCACACCCACCCCAACACTGAGGGGCACATGCCAGCAGGCCCCCACTCATGTCCCATTCATGTCCCCTTGCACCCCCAGCCCCCAGCAGTGCAGGGCATCTGCCAGCATGCCCCCACTCATGTCCCCTTGAACCCCCACCCCCCAGCAGTGCAGGGCATCTGCCAGAGGCCCCCACTCATGTCCCCTTGAACACCCAACCCCCAGCACTGTGGGGCACCTGCCAGCAGGTCCCCACTCATGTCCCCTTGCACACCCACCCCCAGCAGTGCAGGGCACCTGCCAGCAGGCCCCCAATCATGTCCCCTTGCACCCCGACCCCCCAGCAGTGCAGGGCTCCTGCCAGCAGGCCCCCACTCATGTCCCCTTGCACCCCCACCCCCCAGCAGTGCAGGGCACCTGCCAGCAGCCCACACTCATGTCCCCTTGCACACCCACCCCCCAGCACTGAGGGGCACCTGCCAGCAGGCCCCCACTCATGTCCCCTTGCACACCCACCCCGCAGCACTGAGGGGCACCTGCCAGCAGGCCCCCACTCATGTCCCACTCATGTCCCCTTACACCCCCTCCCCCCAGCAGTGCAGGGCACCTGCCAGCAGGCCCCCACTCATGTCCCCTTGCACCCCCACCCCCAGCAGTGCAGGGCACCTGCCAGCAGGCCCCCACTCATGTCCCCTTGCACCCTCACCCCCCAGCAGTGCAGGGCAGCAGCCAGCAGGCCCCCACTCATGTCCCCTTGCACCCCCACCCCCCAGCCGTGCAGGGCACCTGCCAGCAGGCCCCCACTCATGTCCCCCAGCACCCCTACCCCCCAGCACTGAGGGGCACCTGCCAGCAGGCCCCCACTCATGTCCCACTCATGTCCCCTTGCGCCCCCACCCCCCAGCAGTGCAGGGCACCTGCCAGCAGGCCCCCACTCATGTCCCACTCATGTCCCCTTGCACCCCCACCTCCCAGCAGTGCAGGGTACTTGCCAGCAGGCCCCCACTCATGTCCCCTTGCACCCCCACCCCCCATCAGTGCAGGGCACCTGCCAGCAGGCCCCCACTCATGTCCCACTCATGTCCCCTTGCACCTCCACCCCCCAGAAGTGCAGGGCACCTGCCAGCAGGCCCCCACTCATGTCCCACTCATGTCCCCTTGTACCCCCACCCCCCAGCAGTGCAGGGTACTTGCCAGCAGGCCCCCACTCATGTCCCACTCATGTCCCCTTGCACCCCCACCCCCCAGCAGTGCAGAGCACCTGCCAGCAGGCCCCCACTCATGTCCCCTTGCACCCCCACACCCCAGCAGTGCAGGGCACCTGCCAGCAGGCCCCCACTCATGTCCCGCTCATGTCCCCTTGCACTCCCACCCCCCAGCAGTCAGGGGCACCTGCCAGCAGGCCCCCACTCATGTCCCATTCATGTCCCCTTGCACCCCCACCCCCCAGCAGTGCAGGGTACTTGCCAGCAGGCCCCCACTCATGTCCCCTTGCACCCCCACCCCGCAGCAGTGCAGGGCACCTGCCAGCAGGCCCCCACTCATGTCCCACTCATGTCCCCTTGCACCTCCACCCCCCAGCAGTGCAGGGCACCTGCCAGCAGGCCCCCACTCATGTCCCACTCATGTCCCCTTGCACCCCCACCCCCCAGCAGTGCAGGGTACTTGCCAGCAGGCCCCCACTCATGTCCCCTTGCACCCCCACCCCCCAGCAGTGCAGGGCACTTGCCAGCAGGCCCCCACTCATGTCCCCTTGCACACCCACACCCCAGCAGTGCAGGCCACCTGCCAGCAGGCCCGACTCATGTCCCCTTGCACCCCCACCCCCAGCAGTGCAGGGCACCTGCCAGCAGGCCCCCACTCATGTCCCCCAGCACCCCCACCCCCCAGTACTGAGGGGCACCTGCCAGCAGGCCCCCACTCATGTCCCCTTGCACACTCACCCCCAGCACTGTGGGGCACCTGCCTGCAGGCCCCCACTCATGTCCCCTTGCACACCCACCCCCCAGCACTGAGGGGCACCTGCCAGCAGGCCCCCACTCATGTCCCCTTGCACCCCCACCCCCCAGCAGTGCAGGGCACCTGCCAGCAGGCCCCCACTCATATCCCGCTCATGTCCCCTTGCACTCCCACCCCCCAGCAGTCAGGGGCACCTGCCAGCAGGCCCCCACTCATGTCCCACTCATGTCCCCTTGCACCCCCACCCCCCAGCAGTGCAGGGCACCTGCCAGCAGGCCCCCACTCATGTCCCACTCATGTCCCCTTGCACCCCCACCCCCCAGCCGTGCAGGGTACTTGCCAGCAGGCCCCCACTCATGTCCCACTCATGTCCCCTTGCACCCCCACCCCCCAGCAGTGCAGGGCACCTGCCAGCAGGCCCCCACTCATGTCCCCTTGCACCCCCACCCCCCAGCAGTGCAGGGCACCTGCCAGCAGGCCCCGACTCATGTCCCCTTGCACCCCCACCCCCAGCAATGCAGGGCACCTGCCAGCAGGCCCCCACTCATGTCCCCCAGCACCCCCACCCCCCAGTACTGAGGGGCACCTGCCAGCAGGCCCCCACTCATGTCCCCTTGCACACTCACCCCCCAGCACTGTGGGGCACCTGCCAGCAGGCCCCCACTCATGTCCCCTTGCACACCCACCCCCCAGCACTGAGGGGCACCTGCCAGCAGGCCCCCACTCATGTCCCCTTGCACCCCCACCCCCCAGCAGTGCAGGGTACTTGCCAGCAGGCCCCCACTCATGTCCCACTCATGTCCCCTTGCACCCCCACCCCCCAGCAGTGCAGGGCACCTGCCAGCAGGCCCCCACTCATGTCCCCTTGCACCCCCACCCCCCAGCAGTGCAGGGCACCTGCCAGCAGGCCCCCACTCGTGTCCCCTTGCCTCCCCACCCCCCAGCAGTGAAATGGTGATCTCATGATACAAACCAAAAGTCAAATATGTACATCAACACATGTCTGCCACACGAAGGCAGGCGGTAGCGTCCCTGCGCATTAAAAATATGTGCGCTACCAAAAAGCCTGTATATACAGCTCTGATGAATTTCCCATACTGTGGCCCTCTAGGACAAATGACGTGCAAAGGGGTACGCAACAAACACGGACACCCGCTGTGTCAAAAATAGCGTGTATTTCGGGGGTGCGTTGGAAGTTTCACACATGATTGTGCCTGGGCGAGCGGGGTACGTGTACTTCAGGGGTTGGCGGGAAGTTTTACATGTGATTGTGCCTGGGCGAGCCGGGTACGTGTACTTCAGGGGCTCGCGGGAAGTTTTACACGCGATTGTGCCTGGACGAGCGGGGTATGTGTACTTCAGTGGCTCACCAGAAGTTTTACACGCGATTGTGCCTGGGCGAGCAGGGTACGTGTATTTCAGGGGCTCGCTGGAAGTTTTACACACGATTGGGCTTGGGCGAGCAGGGTACGTGTATTACTGGGGTGGGCGGGAAAGTACAGGAGGCAAATGCGCGGAAAGCCCACACGCACTCCCCAAAAAAGACGCGCTAATCCGGAAACACGTACGCCAGCAGGAAGCAGGCGTACGTGGACCCGCGCAGCATAAAAGTACGCGCAAACAACAAGCAAGCTCAGACGCCACGATGAACATACCGTTCCTAGCAGTAGTGGTCGTGGGATACCGCAGAAGGAGGAGGAGGATAGTTAGGCCCAGAATGTTCATACCCAGAACCAGCCTTTTTGGCATGCCTGATGACCAGGTGTATGGGGGGTACAGGTTTCCACCTCACATAATACTCGACCTGGTCGGTGAGTGGGAGGATGACCTCACATCACCCACCCTCTGCTCCCAAGCACTCAGCCCCCTGGAGAAGGTCCTCAATGTACTGCACTTTTTGGCCACCGGATCATTTCAGCGGACAAGTGCCATAGTGGGGGGGGTGTCACAGGCCACGCAGTCACGCTGCCTACACCAGGTCTTGGCCATCATGACTGCACGCCCGTCAGTCCGCAAGCACATATACCTGCCCAGAACACCTGCAGAAAGGCAGGCTGCTGTCCAGGATTTCTACGGGGTGGCACAATCCCCCAAAGTCCTAGGTGCCATTGATTGCACCCATGTGGCTCTAGGTCCCCCCAGGGCATCAGAGCACATCTATAGAAACCGCAAGCACTGGCATTCCATCAACGGCCAGGTAGTATGTGATGCCAAGGGAATCATCACCTCAGTGTATGCAACTATCCAGGGTCCACCCACGACAGTTTCATTTACAGAATGTCAACCCTAAACCGGGACCTAGAAGCTGGGCGGCATGGCGATACATGGCTGCTTGGTGAGTATAAATGCCACAGCACATGCATGCATGCCAGATACTGAGTAATATCACAACCCTACTAATGATACCCATCATTACCTCCCCAGGGGACAGTGCCTACCCTCTGAGCACCCACATGATGATGCCAATTCGGAACCCCACCACGCCACCCGAGGTAAGATACACCACAGCCCATATTGCAACCCGGGGCATAGTGGAGCGCACATTCGGAGTGCTCAAGTCACGCTTTCGCTCCCTTGACCGTTCTGGCGGGCAGCTGTTATATGCTCCTCCAGTAGTGTGCAGGATCATGGTGGCAGCATGTGTCCTGCACAACGTTGCAACACGCCGGGGCCTGCCGGTGGACATGGTGGTGCCCCCACATCCCCAACCACATGCACGTCCGCTGCGCATGGGAGGGGAAGGGCACGGGGTGAGGCAGCCCGAACGCAGCTGGTGGCTAATTACTTCACTTAGAATCACACCCCTGTGGAGTGCACACAGCCCTGCCACATACCAGCTGACAATCGATGATGACACAAGGGACAGTCAACTGTCACAACCATACCAGCCTGAGATTGGTCACCTGGAAGTGTCACAATGTGTGCATCCCTACCTACAGAAACACCACCAATGCTGTGTCATCAAAAGATACATATGCTGCTAAATGCATTACCCCCTTGCAAAATACAACATGAGAACAGTGCCATGTCACCCAACCCCTCCCCAGCACCACCACCCAACACACCATGGCATGTCATGCTATGTGAGAGCAAACAAAGCAATCCCGAAAACCTGACACAAGTGTCACAAAGTACAGTGTCCCTAATGGAAACTGACCACACACAATATGCTCCCAGTAATGTTGAACTAACAACACACATGACCAAATACTTACCAACAATACAATGCAGCTACACAAGCTCAAACATAACTAAAACATGACAGTACTAAGTTAAAGTAGTCGTAGTCTTACAACCTGAATATGCCACCACATCGCCCCCTTCCAACAGTAGTCTTGCAGGCTTCAAAACTTGTCTGTGTACTGCATACAACATGAACTCCATCTCCAAAGTAGACGGCCTTGTGAAGACATGAGGAATGAACCTGCAAATTCAGAGGGAGACATGGAAGCAGAAGCATACATAATTCCAACATGCAGTGTACAATACAACAACAATATACACAAGGAATGTCTACACAGTATTGACTACAGACTGCCCACACAGCTCATGGGAGCCCAACATCACTGTGTACATCACTGTGACTTGGTCACACCCTTTGCAAGCCCATGGAAACTGGAAGCAGGAGGGGTGTGTGTCTCACGAACCCAAGCATCGAACCCAAACTCAGGACAAGCCTGCATGTGCCCAGCCGGAATACAGTGGATGCCCACGGGAGCCACACAAGGCAACACACTGTTAAAAAATAATAATAAAACAAAAAAAGAAAAAAAAATCAAAAATCAAAAATCAAAAATCAAAAATCAAAAATCAAAAATGGCCATGTGGGGGGTGGGGTGGGAGGCCACCCAAGAGGTCCGAGGACAGGGTGCGCATCAACAACCGCATGTGTGGATGTTGGGAAAAAAAAAACACCTCCGTGGGCTCATGGCCTGCACGGCTATGCCAATGTGGGAGAACTGCTGCTGTTGCTCTCATTATCTTCTGCTGCTGCCACAGGAGGTGGTGGTGCTATGGGAGGCAGCCCACGCAAAGCCCTGGTATGGTCCTCCATGGCAGCAAGCATGCGGGTGTGGAAGGTCTCGTTCTGGAGGATTATAGTGCAGAGATCCCCATGTAGCACCTGACGTGATGCCCGGATCTCCTCCCGAGTTGCCTGCATCTCAGCTGAGAGCGAACGTGTGAGCTGCTCCAGCTGCTGTTCTGTCCTCAAGTTAGTGGAAGTCTCAAGGTCAACAAGAGTCTCCCTGACGTGATGAAGTTCTACCCTCAGGGCTTCCCTGTGGCCCTGGGACTCTATTGATATTGATTGGCGTAGAGTCTCCAGAGCCGCCCATCTGTCCCTGTTGGACGCCAACATGTCCTCCCTGTGTGATTTGCAAATGGAGTCTGTTGCCTGCTGTAGTTGCTCCATCTGCCTTTCAGGGGGGACAATGGAAGTGGCCACCCTCTCCATTGCTTGAGCCATCATCTCAACTGATGCTGCCTTTTGGGTTGCCATACCGTACATGGAGTGTTCCCATGCGGTATTGCCTGGTGGTGTACGGCCACCATGTCAGCAGGCACCACACCTGTTTGGGGCAAGGGATCTGCACCTTGCTGTGCCGGCACTGCCTGAGGCTGCATGACTGCATTCCCCCCTCTGATCTGCTGGCCCAGGAACAGGATCAGATGTTGTGGAGTGTGACCCTGCACCCGTAACCGCCAAAGGCTGACTAACCAACACTGACATCCCATAGAGGGTTCTACCCCTGGTGCAGGTGGGTTGGACAGAAAATAACCCCTTCCAGAACACTTACCTGCGACACCACATAGGTCTCATCATCCGAATCAACCCCTGAATAGAGGTTTGGGGAGGTGCACCCAGAGACACCCCTGGACAGAATCGTCTGCAGCAAGAGTGGGTTCTCACCCACCACCACACCACGTCCCCCACTGGTGGCCAGTTGTGCCTCAGGTTCCTCCTGGGTCTGCACCATCTCCTCAACCTCAACAGCATCAAGTGCGTCATCCCATGCAAAAACATGAAAGACAAAAAATGGAAACAGGCATTAGCACCATAGCACACACATAGGCCTGACAAGCTACAGAACCAGTACATGATTTACACATGTCCCACATGACTATAACCCTCCCATGCATGCACTGTCACAGAGTTGGAAGGGGAGGCAAAAGTCAGACACTAATGACACCAAGATGGAAGAGCAACACATTTGCTGCATGCTGGGTAGCACTGCCATCACACATTGGCCTGTGAGTGGCATGTCCTATACACATAAATGACACATGCCATCACACAGATGGCATGTACCATAGCCATGGTACATTCCACAAGTACATCCATATGTCAGTGAATGAGTACTGTCACCCATCCATGCAAGATGGACATAAAGAGATTAAAAATGCCACATAGTGTGAAAATATACGCCATGTGCAACACACTGCAACTCATCCAGTGTACAAAAATACAGTAATTGCAGGGCCATGTACACATCAATGGTTGTGTACTTCAACATGACAGGAACCAACTAGCATGTTCCACATTCAAACAGGCCCAAAAACATCATGTGATCAGGACAATACTCATTCAGCCTGAATGGTCAAATAATTCAACTACCAAGGTGACACATGTGGGCCAATGTGGGGTTCTTCAATGACAGAAGCATGTCACATATGTCACAATAGGGCTGAGGAATGTGTTGCAAAAGTGGGAGAATTGAAACAATCAGCCAGAAAGAACACCGAAAAATACAAACAATGTTGTTGCATGATGCCACCTCAAGGGCAACTGCCGTAATGTTGCGCTAAATTACTACTGTGGGCAGAAGGGATAGTGTCACACCCAAATTCAAGGCCGCAGAATGTTTTGGATGAAGCACATGGGTGACCCATACTACTCAGTCACACACACCATCACCTGCCACTCAATCAGAACCCGTCACCCAAACAACATACACATGCATTACACACACGCGCATGGGCACTCACCGAATAATGGGCCTCATTACCCGGTAGGCGGTGAGCCATGGCGCTATTAGCGCCATGGATCATGCCGGTAAAATACCGGCACCACCTTGGCGGAAAGAGGATTTACCGCCCCATTCCAAGGTTGGAGGGGCAGTAAATCCCCTTTCCGCCATTGCCCTTCACCATTCCCATTTCTGCCCCATAGGGCTCTATGGGAATGGGGAAGGCGCTAATTACAGCACCGCAATTTTGCGGTGCCATAATTAGCTCCAAGGTCCCTTAGCGGGTTGGATTTTAACGCCTGCAAATAGCAGGCGTTAAATCCCCCAACCTGCAAAGGGACCTCGTAGTAAGGCGGTAGGGATTTACCAGTACCAGTATTTTACCGGTACCGGTAAATCCCTACCGCCATCCGTGTAATGAGGCCCAATGTGTCATAATCGGGTAGTTCTCCCACACCTCGGATCTGTTCCTCTGTGATGCAGGTCCCAGCAACAGACTCATGTTCAGTGAGTTCGTTGTCCTCTTGTGGAGACCCACCGCCAGTCACCAGAGTAGCGCCATGACTTGAGGCCAGCTTCTTCTTTGCTCTGCGTTTCAGGTCGTTCCACCGCTTGTAGCAATCATCAGCTGAGCGCCTCACAAATCCAAGGGCACTTATGTGGTTGGCGATGGTATGCCAGTGTGCCTTACGTTGACCAGGTGTGGTCCTGGACCCTGCAGTCCCCACCATTTTGTGGCTATGTTGCAACACAAAGCTCACTTTACTTTACTTTACTTGCTTGTTACGCGCCAAAAGCCCGCAGGCATCAGGGCACGGCGGAGCGCAAAGAGAAACCACTTACAGTTTGTAACTTGCAGTAATTTGCTGTGAGTAGGACTACGCAGGGTGAAAGAACCAGGCTACACAAATTATTGGAAGAGTCTGGTTTTCAGGGCTTTTCTGAAAGTGGAATAGTTTTCTTGTTGTCTTAAATTAGCAGGGAGCTCGTTCCAATATTAGGAGGCCTTGAAAGGGAAAGATTTGCCCATTCCCGTTACCCGTTTGGCTTCTGGGATATTTAGAAGGCCTGTATCTGCTGATATTAAACCTCTACGGGGGGCATACCAGGAGAAGTGCTTTTTAAAGTAGGGTGGCGCCTTTCCGAAGAGGCATCTGTGGACAATCATCAGGCTTTAAAATTGACTCTGTCCTCTATTCTGAGCCAATGTAGTTCCCTCCTACTATCTGATATATGGTCCCTTTGTTTTTTCTTTTTAATGATGCGAACTGCATCGTTTTGCATGACTTGGCATTTAGCTAGCTCCTTTTTTGAGGCTCCCAATAGCAAGGCACTTCCGTAGTCCAGGCGTGATAACAGTATCGCTCTGGCTACAGAGGCTGCATTGGTCTCATTGATATATGGTCTAATAGCTCTTAGGAGGCGCCGATAGTACAAGTTGTTTTTATATAGGTAGCTGACCTCTGCTCCTGATCCCAGTGAGACTTCGACCATCATACCCAAGGTTTTTACCTTGGATACCACTGGTATGACAGCATCTTTGATAAGAAATGTCTTATATTGGGGCTCCAGCTTAGACCTGGCTTGGTTTGATCCGAAAATCATTAATTCCGCTTTAGTGTTGTTTAGGCACATCCAATGCCTCTCCATCCAGTTGTCAATGATATTGTATACTTTCTCGATCTTGGCGCTGTCTGCTGCATGGTCTCCTGTTAATCCAAAAATTAGCTGCGTATCATCAGCGTAATTGGCGAAAATAACGCCAATGTTTTCTAACAGCGAACAGAGACTTCTTATGTAAAGGTTGAAAAGGAGAGGGGACAAACTAGCACCTTGGGGAACTCCAAACAATATCGGGGTTGCTTCGGAGAAATTTTCGCCCCAGTGTATTCCTGCCATTCTGTCCTTCAAGAAAGAGGCCAACCAGGCCTGTGCTTTTGCTGAACACCCTACAAGTTTATCCAGTGCTGATTGTAGCAGTTGGTGGTCTACTAAATCGAAAGCAGCGCTGAGGTCTAGCAGCATGAGTAACCCAGTCTTGGCTTTCTCTGTCAATTCTAACATGTGTGTCTGTAGGTCTAGCATGGCAGACTCTGTGCTGTGAGCCGCTCTAAAGCCAGATTGTTGGTCATGTAACACGTCTGCAGTTTGCACATGTTTCTGCAGCTGGTTAGTGGCAATTTTGTCAAGAATGTTTAGGATAAAATTGGAGTTGGTAATCGGGCGGATGTTGTTGGGGTCCTTGGGATCCAATCCTGCCTTTTTAACAAGCGGTGTGATAGGAGGCATTGACTAGTCTTGTCAGTACCGGGGCAAAGAGTTCTTTGTTGTCCAGGATGATCTTAGTAGGGAGGATGATTTCAGCACAGGAGGTGGGTTTCATGCCTGACATTACCCTACATAGTTCTTCCTCTGAGACCTCTACAAAAGTGAAACTTTCCCTTTCTACGGATAGAGGTTTTTCCCCAACGGGGTTGTCGGGGGGAAATTCTGCCGGGGTCGGCTGGGCCGTCCGCAGACCTCCAGGCAGGGAGGCCCCAACTCCTCCCGTATATCCCAAAAGAGATAGAGTATGAGACACACACAAGAAGCAAGGTGACTCTGCTGTTTATTAAACACAAACGGCAGGGATGGGTCAAGGATCATACGCGTCTGACCTGACACACACACAATCGTGGGGCTCGCAGGCCCTTTTTACTGTAGTATGACGCGCTACTTGCGTCACTTTAGAAAGTTAACAAAAAACCTATCGCCACTCTTAATTGGTTGCTCGAGTGGTAGGGTTAGTATAGCATACGTATAGAGAATAATATGAGTGGACAAGAGTTAGTCAGGTGATATATCTGGGTTGTCCCTACAATTAGATACATGAGAATTGTTACATGAAGACTCCTAATGATTGGTTAATAATAATGGCGTCAGTGATAAGAGCCCCATGTTCTGATTGGGGTGCCCGTGAGCTTCCCAGCCTGGGACCATCGCTGTTCCCAGCTCTCGGTGTACCTGCAATTTGCAACAATGTTTCACTATGGGTACATGCAGACAATGTGAAGACTTATTCATGAGCTGGACTGCCGACTACTCCCACTGTCGCAGATGTCCATTGATCCTTTCAAGTGTATCTGCCTGTGTCTTGTAACGAGGGATCCAGACGCCTCCTTCCTCCTGGGCTTGGCATCCTGTCAGGTTCGGCTTGGTCACGTGAGGTGGGACCGTGTTTGAGGCAGAATTCTGCACAATTAATATTGTTTTTCCACTGTGTGACTGGTTTAATTTGCAGGTGCGACTTTGATGTTGGTGCACGGCGTGCAAGGTTGCAACATTGTGCCCTTGATGGTCTGCTTTTGGAATGTGGGTTTGCAACATTACGACCTTGGCTGATTCTGCAGGATCAGCAACCTGACTCTTGTTCTGTTAACGTCCACGGGAGCTCTTGCTTGCTGCCTAATTAGGCCTGGTGTATAGGTGGAACCGTTTGGTGCACAGGCACTTTAGGTTATGGTCTCATATTGTCTTATGACTAGTATCGTGTCTTCGTTATAATTCTCATTATGGCACCTAGGTTTAGAAGAAGCGTAAGAAAGCTCTTTAGATGAGTTCATGGTGCGTCTTGCGTTTCTGCATTTTGAGAGCCTACGTGGAAAATAATAAAGATGCACGTCCGTGAGTATGTCTGTCGCCTACGTCATAGCACTGAGTATATGCTTCGTGTAGATTGGTGCGGGAGTGTCCAGTGTGTATATTGGCACAGGTGTGCTATCCGTTGGCTAGGTCGTCATGGCATCTCTAGCGACGTATAGGTTTTAGTCTAGTTGATCCATGCCGCAGGCATCAGCATGGGCAGCGCGGGCTGCTGGGCAGGCAGATGGACACATCCTTATGTTCCTGTACCAGGGTATCTGGTCGTCTGGTAGATGGGCAAACTCTTCTCGTGGCGGGTGCTTGGGCCGTGAACCTTTAGGCCAGGCGCGAGAGGGGGAAGATGGGAGCCTGTTTTTCCATTTTCCCACTTCAGGGGGCTCTATGCTGGTGGTATCTCTGGCCAGGATTATGTTGTTCCTGGCTTTAGTTATTTTGGCGGCAAAACCCTCTTGGACCCTTTCACAGTCCTCTTTATTGGGGATATGAGGAGGGGAGAGGATTTTGGGCTTTTCCATGTCTTTAAGAATATTGAAAAGGTTTTTAGTCGAATTTGGGGCTGCCTCGATTTCAAGTGCATCAAGTTCCGAATCATTGAAGCAAGGCTTCCTTGAGGTACCGGAGTGTGTAGCCGTGCCTGGGATCTCAGCCTGTCATGCCAGAGCACCCTTCTTCCTCTTTTTAGAAGGTGGAGCGGAGTCAGAGTGGCTAATGCCGCTCTGGTCAGTAGGGGCAGTATCACCGGTGGACTGGGTTGTTGGAGTGTGCGAATGCACATTGACCATAGGACTTGGTGCAGGCATTGTCTGAAGTGTGATGTTGGTAGGGGGAACATCAGTATGATGGACCAGGACCAACACTATCCTGGCTGGGAGAGTCAGAGCTGGGGCGGATTGAGCTGCAGCTGCCCCTGCAGCCTCACCACCCTGCATACTTGGGGCAGCAGATGACATAGCTGCCCCAGATCCACGTGGCTTGGTGACAACTTGCACCGCCACACGTGGCTTAGACTTGCTGACCTGGAAGTCAGCCAGGGAGTCATCCTGTGCCAGGTCAGGTGCCACAATGGGCTGGTCCAACAAGGGCTGAGCTGGGATGGTCTCAGCCACGTTTCCCTCAACCATGGGGGGGTCATGTCCCTGATTGGTCCTCCACACATGGGAGTATAGGGGCACCCTGCAAATCCTGGCCACGTCCCCTACCGTGCCCACCACGTCCACCTTTTGAAGGTTGGCCACCTTTGCCTCCCTTACCGCTTGGTCGCCTCCCAACCATGGCACTGATGTTGTTGTGCGTATGGGAGGAGCAGTAAACTATTGTCCTGGGCAATTGGGGGGTCAAAGGGGTAGGGTACTAGATGGAATTTGTTCCCCAGTGTTCTAACAAGGCTGTCTGTGACCCCTGGGGGAAGATGACGGGTCACGCAATGCACAGGCAGCCCAAAAACAAAACTAAACGTGCATGTAACCCCTCGTAGACCACGTGCATGGAAAAATGAACCCGCACTACGCTGTGGCACCCAGAAACACAAAAATAAGCATACGCGTGATACACGCAGCCTACAATGACCTCTGAAGGGGTGCGCGACACACGGGGCAACCACAGTTGCTAAGTACGTGTGGAACTCACCGTCTGCCTGGAAAAAGAACGTGAAAAATACGCGCGTGTGCGCGTTGGCAACACCCCCGCCAAAAGGAGAATTGTACACTCTCTGAGGAGACAGGACAAAAGGAGAAGTGAACACTGTTTGAGGAAACAGGCCCAAAAAAAGTAGAAAAATGAAAGCTGTCAGAGGTAACAGGGAGTACGAACTTGAAACGCTGTGAAGTAATCGCGTGTGAACCGACAAGAAGTACAGAATCCACCCACTCGCTCTCCACAAAAAGCACGTACAAGGAAATGGCGTCCTACACGTACCTTTTAAAACGGCCCACACATACACGTCACTTACGTGTGTACATGCCCTTTCCTCCAATTACACACCCTGACACTCGGACTTGTAGCTTTTCCACGTGTGCTCTGTCATCACGTGCTATGAGGGAAACACCCGCGCGCGTTATGTCATAGACGTGCTTACGCACTAAGGGCCTTTGGTCCAATGAAATCGCGTACGTGCGCTGACGCGCTTACGCGCTAAGGGCCTTTCCTCGAATAACACGCTGAGGTGCAAGATTTTCACGTGCCAAATTACTTCATATCAAGCTGGCCACGCGTTCACACACGGAAGACAACGCTCCTGCCCAGAAGGCCGAATTACTGCCCCCCAGAGCCACGAGCATGCTCCCTCCTGCCATCTGCTGCTGCCTGATTGCCTGCTGCCCACGTGCCCTGCCATTTGCTGCCTGCACGTCAGCCAGGGGTGCTGTTGCTGTGACCACCGCTGCTGGAACCGAAGACTCCCGACTGGGATGCCATCGCTCCACAGCCCATCCCCAGGACCCAGTTGCCCACCCACTCCTGCCTCTGGGGTTGCCATGTCCATCACAACACCATCTGGCAGCACTGGCAACCCCCAGCCAGAGAGGCAGAGGGCCACCAGCTTCACTGCCACCGAAGTTGGTGTCCTGGTGGAGCAAGTCCTGGGGAAGTATGATGCCCTCTTTGGAAGGTCGCGCGCCGACAAGGAAGGACAGACCAGGATCTGGCAGGACATTGTGACTGCCATTAACGTGGAGGGGGTGGCAGTCCGCAAATTCCATCATGTCAAGAAGCGCGGGGAGGACTTCAGGACCAGGACCCTCAACAAGGCCCGGCGCCTCTTGAAGGCAGCGGATGCTAAGGGGCGCCGGGGCCACATGTCGGAAGACCAAATGAGGGTCCTGGAACGTGAATGCCCAGCGCTCCACGTCCAGGTCCTTGAGAGGCACACCCGTCTGGAGTCGAGCGGTAAGTGTACATGCTTACTGATTGGAGGCTGTGCGTGTGGTGGTGTGCCAGTAGTGTGCAGGTTGCACATGTGGTTTTTTAGGGCCATGTATGGATGTGTATGTACAGGGCCGTGAGGCTGACACATGCAAGTCCTTTCATGTGTGAGACACATGGATTGTGTATTTGTGGGTAAGCATGCAGGCCAAATGCAGATGTGTGAGCACACATGTTTGAATGACTGTGTATGTCAGTTGTCAAGGTTGTGGTGTCACACATGGATGTTGGTTCCAGCTGCATGTATCTGTACTGTGTACATGTGCATGTATGTGTATCTGACAAGTGTGCAACTGTCATGCAACATGGATGCATTTGAGACTGATATGTAGAAGACTGATTGCCAGATGTGACATGGATGCCGATCTCATCACTGCAACACTTGGTGGAGGTGTACACATGCATGTAAGTGTGGTGGCGTGTGTGCATGTCTAGTGCACTCCCTGTGTCTCATGTGATGTCTGGCTCACCTTTGCCTGCTCATGCTGTTTTATGTGTATGGATGGTGCTGGCTGTTGCGATATGGCTGTGGAATAGCTCATGTGTGTGATTTGAAATGACATGTGTTTTGGGGATTGTGATGCCATGACTGAAGTTTGACTTTTGCAAAACAGAAAGGTGATGGCTGGAAGGTTTTGAATTAATCATAACCACGGGCAAAGCTCTGGGCAACCCTCCAGACCATCGTTTTTCAGCCTGCCAAGCCATTACAGAAGGGGAAAAACCTTACGCAAATCAGGCTTGGTCCTACCCCAAAAGGGGCAGTCCAGCCCGAACTGCTAGGTCACATCCCTTCTGCACGAGACCACAAGCATCCCCAGACATGTTTCAGCCTTGTTGGGCGTCATCAGTGAGGAGTAGCTTGGGTCTCTAGGCCCGGCAGACTCGGGACCCACGTCTGGGCATACCCGTCTCACTCGGGGTGACTTTTGCAAAACAGAAAGGTGATGGCTGGAAGGTTTTGAATTAATCATAACCACGGGCAAAGTTCTGGGCAACCCTCCAGACCATCGTTTTTCAGCCTGCCAAGCCATTATAGAAGGGGAAAAACCATATGCAAATCAGGCTTGGTCCTGTGGTATTTGTACACAACAAAAATCTCAAAAGTTAAGTCCCGCAGGTTTATTGCATCCGTTGGCTGTACCACCAGCACCATGGCATACAGTGTCTATGGACTTCATTACCGCTATGCCACCCTGCGACGGCTTCAACACAATTCTAGTCATCGTAGACTTATTCTCCAAAATGCCACATTTTATTCCACTAAAGGGGCTTCCCACTGCTGCAACCCTGGCCACTGTCTTCTTGGAACAAATAATTAAACTACATGGCTTTCCTTTGGTACTGGTTTTGGATCGTGGAACTCAATTTGTTTCAGCTTTCTGGAGGAGATGTTGTAAAATAGCGCAAATCACTCTTAGCCTATCCACAAGTCACCATCCCAAACAGATGGTCAGACTGAAAGGACCAATCAGATGCTAGAGATCTATGCTGCCACAGACAGTAGAGTCTTGGAAAAGCATTCTCTGGGTGACTGAATTTGCTTACAATAACTCCATTCACACCAGTACTGGACAAACCCCATTCTATACCATGAATGGTCAGCACCCTCGGGCATCCTCCTTTAATCCACTTGATGAACTACAAATGCCAGGGATCACCTCCTTACATAAGACCATTACTCAAACTCTTAAGGAAGCAACCAAGAACCTGATCGTGGCCAAGGAACAACAAAAAGGTTTGCACACAGGCATAGGAGGGAAGCCCCACATTACCAAATGGTGATAAAGTATGGTTGGCGTTCAAGAATATTCCATTGAAGGGACCACAGGTCTTCCGTCCAAGATACCTCAGACCTTACCCCATCAAGGCCATCATTAATCCTGCTGCCATAAAATTAGATCTATCTGCCAATATGCGGATCCATCCAGTATTTCACATTTCCCTCCTAAAACCTGTGAACCCAGAGACTAGGATTAAAACACCACCTGAGCCTGAGATCATAGAGGTAGAACCCAAGTACGAAGTTAAAGACATCCTGGACTCTAAGATAGTATGATCTGGGAGGGTTACGGACCTCAGTATTGCACATGGGAACCTGTTGAATTTGTCCATGCGCCTCGACTAATCAGACGGTTTTACCGTAATAACCCCGTCAAACCAGGACCGGGGAGAAGAACGCCCATGAGAGGGCCCTTGGGGGGGAGTGCTGTCATGGCCACTGGACAAGGGACCATGTTCTACCACCTACAGGGTCCAAATGGACCTAGTTCTGGCGCCTCTGGCACCAGAGTCATGCAAATGTGTGCTTGGCACATTTTATTCCTAAGGAACGTGCATCCAGGCTGGGCCTGGCCATAGGAGAACATTGGGGAGCACGTGCAAGAACCTCTGGAAGTGGCAAGGTGGAGCCACAAGGTGGGCCAAAGGGAGGGTTTGGGGCCAGCCTATTTAAGGCCAACCCGCTCGCATTCCAGTGCCTTGGGTTAGTCTGCTTTCTGCAGCATAACGCTTACCGCCATCTGCAGAGTCCTTAACTGTTTTCCAGCTCATCACCTCGAAGCGTGTCTTACCCGGCTCCAGCTACACCATCGCTGAAAGCGCATCTTACCTGGGTTCGGCTACACTATCGCTGAACGGGCATTACCTGGCTCCAGCTACACCATCGCTGAAAGTGCATCTTACCTGGGTCCGGCTGCGCCATCGCTGAAAGCGCATTACCTGGCTCCAGCTACACCATTGCGTGCAACGCATCACATCTTACCTGGTTCCATAGTCATCGGAGTTGGAGCGCATCCTTACCTGTTCCAGACATCCAGCTAAGCTGGAGCTCTTCCATCCATCCTCTTCACGGAGTCTTCCATCCTGCAACCGTGGACAGCCCTTTGGACAGCCGCTTCCCGCTTGATGTCTCCAGGCCATCCCTGCATGAGAAAAGAACACACAAGGTTAGAAACTGTATAAATAACTTACCCTTGGCCACGCAACACATGAGTCTTGCGTTCTACCCTGAAAGCCAACTTACCACCTACTTGAGAGCTTTGCCATTCTCTTGGGCTTTATTGGGGCTCACTCTAAACACAGCGACTCCGTGCAGTCATCTTCACACCTATAGCAGAGAGAACAGACATTGCAAGAATTACGAATTATAATCATGGCAAAAAGGCATTGCAATAATTGCGAACTATAATCATGGCAAAAACGACATTGCATTAGAACATGGACAATAATCATTGTTAAATGACTCTTACCTTCCAAGTGGTCGGTTGCAGCCAGTCTGGGCCGCCACATCCACGGACCAGTGAAGCAACTAGGTCCATCCAAGGCTCCCCTGCTAATGAGAAGCAGGACAGAGAGCTCAGCCTTACAAGAAATCAGGTGAGCGTACATGGGCAAATGCTTGCTCATCTTGTTTTGGAACAAAGGGTTTGGGGGGAATCACGATACCACCACACCATTCTCATTGCCTCTAGTATTCCCTCAGAGGCAGTACCAGCAACCAGAGCTGTCAACATTGCAGCAGCTGGGGGAGAGAACTAATCCAGGGGAGCCAAGTCCAGGGAGGGCTTCAACCGTGCCCCAATGTCCCCGCAGAGACCAGGTGAGCATAACAAGAAGCAAATGATTGTGAACGTTTCTGCCCATCTTTGCTTTTAGCATACCATGGTTGAAGGTGGCTGGCTGGAAACTTACCTGATTTGCACTAACTTACAGAAAATGCCCCAAAACCTTCTGCAGAATTACTCATCTTGCGCTAAGGTAAAGATCAGTGTGAATACGTGATTACACATTTGAATGAGTCCCTGGGTGACAATTGTCACTAAAGAAAAAACAGATTCTAATAGAGGCAATGAACAGTATAATGACAGTATGCAGAGAAACCAAACTATTTTTACAGTGGGAACGTTTAAATAGTAATGACATTCAAAGGAATTACCGGCAGGCATATGATGATTTAAAGACCAAAATAACTAATCAAGATATTTATATTGATGGCTTATTAGATAACATTGTGAAAAATAAAACACAATTGAAAGAAAGCAAAGAGACACATGCAAAACTTGTTGTGAAGGAGGTTGATTTAGACACTGAATTTGATCATGTGTATGATGATATGAAAAATATTAAAACCAAAGTATTCAGTTTGCACAAGAAAAAGTCACTGCAATGCAAGAAATACAACAGCTCACCTTACAATTGACACAGTCACAAGCCCAGGGTGCTCAAAGCAAGGTGACTACACACACATTAATGCAAAACATTGAAGACAGGGAGAAGTCAGAAACATTAAGGACATATCTTAAGAATGCAATGTCAGAGATTGATCACCTGAAGATAAAAAATAGCTAGCTGGCAGACTATTAGCCAAGAGTCAGTGGAAGAAACAAATACTTATCACAACAAAAAGGAGACCTTGATGAAAGAGTTACAGAACCTGAAAAAAACAGGCACAGTAAACTAGACCATTTGACACTAGTCATGCTACAATCAATGAATTTAGGGAAGAGTTATTACAAAATAAACTGCAGATGATCATTGAAATGGATCATAAAGTAAGATTGAAATGGATGATAATTCTGATGCTCACCACTCCAAACTCTCTTCTATACTCATCCTTTTTGACCTTTCTGTGATTTTCAATTCTGTCCTCCTCACTCTCCAGACCTTGGTTTACGCAAATCCACTCTTGCCTGGATCACCACCAATCTGGAATCTCTTGGATCTCGCAAACCTTTGATAATACCCCTCTCCCTGTCAGCATCCCCAAAAGACCAGTTATTGGATATATGCTCTTCACCCTCAATAGCTATTCCCTAGGCAGAATTATCTGATATTTTGGCTGTCACTTTCACCTTTTTGCTGATGTCACCCAAACATGTAATGCCTTTCCCTCCTTCACACCAGTCACCCCGGAACAGATTACAAACTCTCTCATTGCAATTGGTCACTGGACGGCTCTCTTCTGCCTCATGCTGAACTCTTCAAAATGAAAGTCATAATTCTCCGAGCTGCCAATGCCATACCTCCCCCTTCTCCTCAAGAGAATGTACTCAACTTTGCTACCCGCTCTGTGTACAAACCTACCCAGACCTTTCCCACTTTAGCCTACCTACCACATACTGGTTGCCTCTTAAATCACAACCACACAATTTTCAAGTGTTGGCCCCTAATCGAGAAACCTATCAATGGTCTTGCTCACCAATACCTGTCTGACCGCATCTCAGTTTACTGATTATTTTGCTTTCTCAATCATCCTCTGCACTCACACTCATTGTCACATACCCTTCATGTGCCTCATCTCGCTTCTGCTCATTCTCTCTAATCATCCCGCTTCACTGGAACTCACCATAAAAATCAAAGTTAGCTCAACTGTGAATTTCTTCAAAGCTGGGCTTAAACTTCAATGCCTTGCTAAAGTGGGAGCTCCCCCTGACGTCTCCCCCATTCACCCTTCCTCACTCTGCCAGTGCCTCCAGTGACACATAATAATGTAATTTTATACATCTATATAGTAATCCTTTTTAGTTTGAAGTACTTGCCTCTTTAGGTTAATGTTACAGTTGTAAATCAACAGAAAATAAAACCTTCCCTTAGCAAAGAAAATAACAGCAAATAAATGTCTGCTCCGGCTCCCATTAAGGTAGCTGAGGTGAAGCGTACTCCTTAGTTGGACTTATAGACAGGGGGGTACAGTCCTATTCCTCCACTGTTAAGTATCCTAACATACTGAGAAGAACCTCTGATTAAGGCCAGCCAAATAGTAATCCATCTGACATGCACAATACTACTTCTAAAATCCCAGGAATTGCATTAGTCCTCGGTATTTAGGTTGCAGATCTATCCTGGACTACAAATGTGTTCCCCCTTCCTAAAGAAATAGTCATAACCCCCAGAGGAATACAAATCAGAATCTTTACAGGAAATTATACCAGACACCACCTCCTAGAACCAATTACAAATAAAGTTACCCTCCTACTTCTCCTAGGTTCTAGGAAAATAGATCCCAGTACCAGGGCTAGCTTAGACAAATAACTATGCATACCAACAGTTATTAAAGCTATCAAAGTGACTATCCTAGAAGAAATAGTTAACATTCAATTAATAGAACTACAGGGATATGACCAAAGACCACCCCAAGGTCTAGAGGGTAAATTAAATGAAATGATATTTTATTTATATCGCGCTCGTACACTAGTGTTTCAGAGCGCGACCAGGCAGAAAGGGAGGGGAACAAGGGAGATACAAAAAAAACAGAAAACAGCGATCTCACGAAATGTTAAACATTTAACAGAGATCATTGGTAAAACCATGAGATCCCAACAGGCTATCCCTGATTCTAGGCCTCATGGGAACCTTGACCATAATGAAACAATAGCGCAGGATAGACAATTCAAGAGGAAATTGTGCTAGTTAAACATACACCTGGATAACATACACCAGTGTTTGCTGAAACATTTTCTAATGCCAATTTTGAACCTTCTTTATTTTTTGAAGAAAAAAACAGACAAATAAAAAGTCAACTTTATTGTGGAGAAGAGTGTGACTATTACATTTGAAAAGTGGATAACTCTGGTGACACCACAGTGATTCTTCTTACCCAATGTAATGGCTCCTGCAAAAGAGCAGAGAATCTGATTTTAGAGAAATAACCTGAATGAAAAAAAATGAGAGTAGGAATGAAACCCCTATACATAAAAGCCAAAAAGAATTCAACCTGAAAATGTCACCAGAGAAATTAAAACAAATGTTTTCCATTCCTCTACAGGTTTTTCTAGTTATCATAATCAGAGCAGTAGCTGTAGAGAAGGAGCCAAGTACCCCCACCTCAACCATCTCGCCAATATTTCCTATATGTTGGGAGTCCGAGTGTGAGACATGTGCAGTACCAGTGAAAATACTGATACCTAGAAGAATCCTGGAGGCAAAGTTCCCATTGAGGAAGCCATACCTGCATATGAGACAGTATGATAGCCATTTGAATGAAATCCCAGAAGAATCAGGACCTATAAATGAAAGCAGATTGGTGATTTCACATGAAGCCAGACTGATGTACATGGAAGAGATGCAGAGACAAGAGAAGTGAATATAGTCTATAAGGCATCAAGACAGTATCAAGGTAAGTGGCATTTCGTGCTCGAGATGAGGAAACTTATTCTACAGAAACAATGAAGATATCAAGTCATTTTACATGTGTACAGTTGCAAAGAAATGCAAGCAGATAAACAATTCTTGAGGCTAGCTTTATAGTTAATATATTGTGGCAGGCACCAATGTATATATATATATAGGAATGAAGTAAAGAATGGATGTTTCCACAACGTGTTATAGCAGAGCTGGAACAAAGAAAGAAGGCCTTTTTTCCAGTGTGTCGCAGTTGTAAAACAACAAAAATGCAGAAGTGTATCTCAGAAAGGCGTGACTGGATGAGCCCCAAGAAGCCAAAGTCGTATCATACTGGGACGAGCAGACATTAGTTACAATCGTGTGAAAGAATGAAACTCCTGTTCAGAAGGCATGGACAAAACAAGGAAGACGTCAGAGGTCTATTAAAAAATAGCATTTTAAATGCACTAGAGCTCAAATTTGTGGTCTTCAGTCACGTGAATGGATGAAACTGGACAAACTTGATGAACCACACCTACGCAGAGATGCCTATACTCCCCTGTATTCTCCAGGGCAAGGAGCATTTCCAAGACCAAGTTCAAAGCCTTATTTGACGTGCAAACCACTGAGGTGATGATAGATGATATGCTAATTGTTGGGAAGCTATGGTTATGACCAGCTCACCAGCACCTGGAAGTACAGTCTGTGTGCTGCTAACGTGGGTGGAAAGGTACTGATGGATGTAAGAGCGCCAACTGATTGTAGGGAGCCGCATGATTAAAAGCCCTATAGTTTGTGTAACCAATTGGACATTGTTTATTTAGTGACTTTCATTGTGACCTGTTTGAGGGGAGGGTTTATTTTCCCCACCTGATGTTAAGGAGCCTATCACTTTCTTAGACTAGTATGGAACGTATGCTTAGATGTTCCCTCTAAGCCTATCACATTTGCCACTAAGATTTGGCAGTTTGCCATGTAGGATGATGTAAGTAAGTGCATAGGTTAACGTCATCAATGACAGGTTTTTACTATAAGTATGATGTTTTTTCTGAAGTGAATTGAGAAAACAGGCTATGAGACGTCCATTGATGTTCGTTGTACTCCCTGTTTTAGATAATTGATATTAAAATAGTTAACTTTTGCCAACTTCCTGAGTCGTTTTGATTATTGATGTTTGAGTAACTTCTGCATCCTCATTCATCTCAAAGTATTGCTACCTCCTCTTAAAGGGCTGGGTCGGCTGTCCCGGTTCACGTGGTAGCAGAGAGGATGGTTCAAGAGCCATCAACATCGACCTAAGTAAGCTTTGGGTTCCTGGCAATATCACATGTCCTCTGCCATTCAGCTGAAACGACGTGAAGCTCCCTGTAGATATCGGAAATAGTTTTTAAAATGTGTAGGGGAGATGGGTCCCTCGGTTTGTACGAAATCCCCTCCTGACTTCTACAGGAAGCTGAACGGATGGAAGGTTGAAGCGGCTGATAAGGAGGTGTGATCCCCAGAGTCAGAAGTCAAAAAAGTAAATGGTGAATAAAATTGAGTGAGGTGGCAACATTTTGAATGGGCAGTGAGTGGAGAAAGTGATAAGGGTAAACAAGTAACGGAGGGTTGTTGGGGTAAAGACAACTGGAGACAAGCATTGAGTTATTAAGTAATTGACTTGAGGAGAGGAGCCAAGCAATTACGAAACTGTGAGACGAGGATCGCCATAATAGAGTAAGCTCAGTGTCCTGCGTCATAGTACATAACAGAAGGAGTCATATCTAGAGTTCCATTAGTGGATGACGTAGACTACAGACTTAAGAGAACCACTTACATCCAAATCAGGGTACTTTTTTGGGGCAATGTTAAGTCTCGAGGATCACAGACTGAGATATATGTGGCCGGTCGAGTATGTCAGTTTGTTTTATGTGTGGTATAGATATATATGTGGTGAAGAAATATTAGATTAATTAAGAGACGTGAAAAGGAAAACACAAGATTTAAGAGTTAATTATTTATTTGTGTGAAATTAACTTGATGGTGTTTAGTAAATAAGTAGATTGGAGTAAAACGTGACATACAGGGTTTTGAGCTGCGACGATTGATGCATGCTCATATTGCATTATTTTTCTGAAAAACATATTTTTGATAAGGTGCAAAGTGTAAAGGGGAGTATTGACAGTCAAGTGTAATGAGTCAAAATGGAGGATATTAATCCACTTACACATTTATGCAAGCAATTGTCAAAATACGCACCTAAACTTAAACAGTACTGTGCGGAATGGGTTAAAGGCACGGCAGACAAGGGCCCTCATTACGACCCAGGCGGTAAGTTACCGCCTGGGTCGTACCCTTACCACCATGGCGTAAATTTACGCCATGGTGGTTGGCAGATTTACTGCCCCATTCCAAGGTGAGTGGGGCGGTAAATCCCCATTTTCCATTTTACCCTTCCCCATTCCCATTTTCGCCCCATAGGGCATAATGGGAATGGGGAAAGGCGATAATTATGGCACCGTAAATTACGGTGCCGTAAATATCGTCAAGGTCCCTTTGCGGCATGGATTTTAACGGCTGCAAAAAAGCAGCCGTTAAAAGCCATCCCGCAAAGGGAACCTTGTAATCAGGCGTTAAGGGTCAGCGCCGTTTACGGCGCCGTAAACCCCTTAACGCGTGAGTCAGAATGAGGGCCAAGATGTTAATTTCATGGCCACAGGGGGGTCCACTTTTCATAGGCAGTTTTGCAACACATGATGACATATTTGCATGTAGCATACACAGGAAAAAAGTTGGATAAAAGGCTAGCAAGCTTAGAGCTCTGGAAAATGTACCAGGAGGAATGAGAAGAGCCGCTTCTTGAACACTGAATACTTAACATATGCAAAGAGAAGGGTGAGGAGCCTTCTGCTCACCCCACTGCACCTAAAGTAAAAGGGGATAGTGTAAAAGATGATGGAGTATACCCATTAAGAGAACATAAGGCAGCGGCAGGGTACTGCAATCCGGCATATGAGTCGCCTGCACATAGCAGCGATAAGGGTACCGAGAAGATTGCTGAAAGCGAGGTGATCTCTAAAGTCTCAAGGGGCAAAGAGAGAAAGGACAAGGAGAGACGTGACCGACCAAGTACATCCTTAGACATAGGAAGGGGACTAAAGTGATATAAGGGAGAAAAGGATAAGCCTGATGAAGTAGCGCTCATACAGAACAAATGGATGGGTGGTCAGATTTTGCTCAAACTTGATGGCAAGAGCATTGAGGAAGTAAAGCAAAGAGAAGATTGAGATGAACAAGAAAGAAAAGATAGGGATATAGAGGAATGAGTGAAAGAAGATGCAGCAAAAAAGAAGGATATACAAAGAGGATAACAGTTCTATCAGGATGAACAGCTAAAAAAGCTAGAAAGGGCAGAGGAACAGAGGAAATATGACAACAAACCAAGGGCAATCGAAAAACAAGAAAGGCTAGAAAGAAAGAGAGAGGAACAGGAACAACACGAATGAAGGGATAAAAGGATACAAAGACGTACAGATGAAGAAATAGGAAGATCAAATGAGAAAAGAGATATGAAAAGAAAGGAAGAAGAAAGAGTGAGATAAGAAGCAAGGAAGTGATGAGAGCTTGATGATGAAATAGAACGAAAGTGAAGGCAGAGAGGACGTGATATTGAGCTTGTGGAAAAAGAATGAATGGGTCGTAATCCAGTAGTACCATGGGAGGACATAGACACATTTTTCCCAGCACATGAACCCATTCCCCGTCCATCTAGAGCAAATCTAGAGCATGGGTTTGACTCTAGAAGCATTGGGCACCCAATTGATAAAGTCATGATATGATTACTAAGAAGGAACTGAAGGGAAACGGTAAAAACGTTTGACTTGAAAGTATGCAGCTGCACAACAGAGAGGGAGGCTTCAGTAGTTTTGGGCCTAAAGCGTTGTTAAAGAGTTGTTTTCAGACAGACTAACTCTGAATAGAGACAGAGATGAGGCAAGCCATACAGGTTGGGGACAGGATATGTCAGACGAAGACAGAGAAACCTTCTTTGGGGAAGAGGGAGGTAATGCATGTGGTTCCGTGGGGTGTTCTCTGATGGACAAGGAAGTGAGATGGTCAGATCTAGATCTACCCAAATCGAGGGTGTCAGAATCTCTAGCGCAACTAGATCAACCTAGAGTGAGATCCCATATTGAGAGGGGAAACTCACCACTTTATGTGAGCAGATTAAGATCGCTGCAAGGAAGGAAGTGGTGAGGAACCATTATCCCTGCTATAGACAGACAGACTATGGCAGATGAGTGTGAATTTGGGATATCGCAGTTTCCTTTGTTAGTGAAAGGATGAACACCCAATCCTCAAGAGGATTTTAGTAGATACAGGGGCAACACGCTCATGTATACAAGAGGAGAAATGTACGTTATCGGGGAATGCCATGAATGCTCAAGGTTTCACAGGAGCTACAAGTAGAGTTCCTTTTATGGAAAAATTGCCAATCTCTATAGGAGAATGTGACATGTCTGTACCATTATTATATTCGAGACAGACGCCTGTTAATATACTAGGTCGAGCTCTAATGACAAAGTTGAACGTGACAATTTCATTTACTGATGAAGGCATAGTATGTTCAACGCCAGGAATGCCATATTTAAACGTGAGTGAATTTATTATGGCATTCACGGGACAAATGGCCATATGAGGAGCACCATTAGAGCCAGACGTTTTTCATTATGGGGTACACATTTTACATGGCTACCAGGTTTAGTGGGTAAAAATGTGAGAATACCTGATGAGTTTTTATTCAGGCCAAGGATACCTATGGATGAAGAAGGAGGTTGAGTCTTTCCCTTACAATTACAAGCAGCCATAGTGCGGGGAGAAATGGCTTTGCTTGATGGAACTGATTATGAACTGATTACGAAGGAAGACGATGGTGCACAGTAATTGCTATTGGGGACGGTAATAGATTGACTGAAGTCACTGACGAGAATATGTTTAGAGACCATCCATCAGATGATGTAGTATTTGAAATGAGTATTACTTATTGGGTGAGAGTAATCAAACGTTAGGTTCCTTAGAAAATGATGTTAGCATTGAAACATCCTGAGTTTGGTGCCATCTTCATTGTGGACAACAGGCATATTGAAGGGTGCAAGAAAAGTTAATATTCAATAGAAACCAGGAGCAAATTTACCTCAAGCACGACAGTATCCTATGTCTCGAGAGGCAGACGAAGGTATTTTCAAGACAATATCCACTATGATGGAACAAGGTATTTTAGTGACGTCACAGTCACCATGCTATACGTCAGTGTATCCTGTGAAAAATAGTAAAGGGGGCTTATGGCGTCTAGTGCAAGACCTTTGCCTGATTAACCAGATTGTAGAGGCCGAGTTTCCTCTAGTTTCTAATCCTGTGACAATCTTATGAAGTATCCCTGTTGAGGCTTGTTATTTCACTGTGATTGACTTGAAAAATGCTTTTTTCCCAATCCCGTTGCAAGTTAAAAAGCATGAGATTGCCTCAGGGGTAGTTTGAGTATCCATCAATTTTCAATAGAGTCCTGCAGATGGACTTAAGCAATATTGATTGGCAAAATGTTGTGTTGCAATACATAGATGACATATTGGCCTGTAGCATCTCGGAAGAAGAGTGCATATGTGATTCAGTTCAACTGATGATTATACCTGGAGAGAAGAGATATAAAGTGGATAAGGAGAATTTGCAGTATTGCCAAGAGGACATTCTATATAGGTCAGTTAATTTCGCATGAAGGAAAGAAAGTTACTCCTGAGAGAGCTGATGCTATTTTGAAAACCGCAAAGCCACAAACGATAAAGCACATCCAAAGATTTTTGGGGCTATGCAATTATGTGAGAGCATGGGTCTTTCATTACAGATCATATATAAGGCCCTTGTTGCAGGCTCTGAAAAAAGCACAGGCAAACTAGGAACAAATTGTCTGGACTGAATAAATGGAGGAAGGGTTTGATGAGTTGAAAAAGTCAATTTGCACAGCTCCAGTTTTGGGGATTCCCAATTATACTGAGGAATACTTAATATTGTCTGGACTGAATACATGGAGGAAGGGTTTGATGAGTTAAAAAAGTCAATTTGCACAGCTCCATTTTTAGGGATTCCCAATTATACTGAGGAATACTTTTTATTTTCACATACAAATGGCGCAGTTATGACAGCATTACTCACACAGAGAACCACGTTGGGGTACAAGCCCCTAGCATATTATAGTGTGATTCTGGACCCAGTAATGAGGGGTCACTTTACCTGGAACAATCTTTTGCAGCCACCACGTTTGCCATTTAGAAGGCTGATAGTATAGTAATGGGATGCTCCATGATGTTATTTGTTGAACATGCTTTGTTTGCCGTTTTGGAAAAACTGAAAGGTACTTTGACTTCTCAAAGGGCTTCTGCCTACAAGGTAGCCATCTCAAGTCCAGCGATTAAAATGGTCAGATGCAGAATTGTGGACCCTACCATGTTCATAGCAGAAAAATTGGCAGAAGACGAGCATGCACATGATTGCTCAAATTATGAGGAATTTTATGATGAGATCCCGAGGGTAAAGGAAAATCTTTTGGCAGCAGGAGAGATTCTCTTTATTGATGGTTCTTCTAGAATCGATCAAGATAATGGACAGAGATATAGAGGTGCTGCTATGATAAAGTACAAGGCAAATGGGGAGTTTGAAGTATTGATAAGTGTACGACTATGTCTCACCTTTTGGAACAGGCTGCAGAATGAGTGGCGCTGATTGTCACGCCTGAGAATCATGCAGACCAGGATGTAACTGTGTAACTGTGTACAGTGACTCCATCTATGAGACGTCGACGGTACATGCGGGGTTAGCACATTGGAAAACGAGGGGCTACCTCTGAGCGGACGGCACTCCAGTGCAGCATGCCACCTTATTGGACACAATCATTATAGCACTAGAACTCCTTTTAGCCATTGCAGTCGTTAAATGCGTAGCATTCACTAAAAGGGCAGACTTTATCTCACATGGAAATCAAGCTGCACACAAGGAAGAAAAGCGTATTGCATTATCATGAAGTTTGATACACCTGATGTGAATGAAAGTATGGTGGTGATGATGAGTCTGCCTGATTGTTATAACAACTTGTCCAAAAATCCATTCATGGAAATACAAGGCGAAACTCTGCCGGATGAGAAAGCCCTGTAGATGGGAGAGGGGAGAGGGCGGTAGTCTTCTGAATCATTGTGGGGCTATAGGAGAGCACTGGTAAACCGGTGATGCCTCTAGCCTTATTAAGGGTGTCATTGGAACAGCTACACTACCCTGTGCATGTTACTAGAGAGAGCCTTGCTGCACCAATTGCAAAGGAATGGTTTGGTCCGAATTTATTTTAACACATTGCATTTTATGTAGTGAACTGCATTGTAGGTCAAAGGTTTACTGCTGGCACACACTGCGTACAGTTAGAGGAGTTATCCCGCGAACTAATGGTCCCTTTCAGTATTTACATATCGACTATGTCGACATGTTGCAAGTCTGTAATGGATACAGATATATGATTGTAGTAGTATGTCCCTTTTCAAGGTGGATTGAAGCTGGTCCATGTACACATTCATGTTCCACATGCACTGCAAAAATGTTAGTATGAGAAGTATTTCGTAGATGGGGAATATGTGAAGTATTAAGATCAGACAATGGCCCTCGTTTTGTCAATGAAGTCTTTGAACAGATAAGCTTGTTTCTCAGTATGAAGTACACATTTTCATCTGCTTATCACCTGCAAGTGAATGGAATCTGTGAGAGACTCAACAGCTTGCTTAAAGAAAGAATAGCCAAATTTAATCTTACCTTGAAGAAAGGATGGTTGCATTGTCTACCACTGACATTGTATGCGTTGATATATCAACCAGGTTCTGACCAGCATCTTACGCCCGATGAGATAGTGACCAGGTGGTGGATAAGGACACCCCTCACACCTCTATCTAGAACTAGATGTGATACCCAGACGACAGCAGAATTGTTAGGAAAGGAGTCACGTGATTACTTAACATGTATCACTACAAGTACCTCTGTCATTTCAGATCAGCTCAAATAAAAGGGGTGTGTTGGGCTCCGAACACAGATGGAGACAATTCAACAACCAGATGTGAAGAACTACGCCTTCTCAAACTTTTCCCCGGTGATCAGGTCTTCATCCAGAACTTTACTCGTCGGTGGCACGAGCAACACTTTAATGGCCACTCAATGTGGAGGATGTAACACCATCAGAAGTGAAAGAGCAAGGCAGACATGCATGGATATTTCTTGCTGACGTAAAGATCTACGCTGGAGAACACCCTTCACCCCCACCCCTATCGGAAGCAAGCATTGGAGAAGAACCTCAGCACGTGCAGACAAGATCCATGATGAGGAAGAAGGACGCAGAAATGGTCAAATAAACAGATACAGAATACTTTGGACTGTGCCTTGTTTCGGGACACTCTTTTAAGCTGCAAACAGGAGTACATGAAGGTTATTTGTTCTTGAGCCACAGGAGCTTGCTAAACATTGGACTGAGACATGCTTAAGTCTTGATTGGGAAGGAAAAAAATGCCAGATTAGGATTTCCTTTTTGATGACTGGAAGAAGGAACAGTTCCCTGATTCCTTTCTCACTGAGTTTCTCTTTGGAGGCCCCCATTCTGGTGCCCAATGATAACATTCATCAGATCATCCTTGCTATTCTTCTCTACATTCTTCATTCTTGCCCAGCGTTGGTGGGGAGAACTACTGACATTTGTAATTTTCTACAAGATCCTAAAAACAGCCCAATATTAAGGAGATTGTTCACAGCCATAATAGAGCAAGTTCTCCGGCTTCCTGAGTACAGAAGAGAAAACACCAATTCCCCTATTGAATGAAAATGCTCATAGACTAGTAGGACTGGTTTTCCACTACCTGATTGAGGAATGCCCGCATCTTGTTGGAAGACAAACTGACGTTCACACTTTCTTGAGAGACCAGAGGAATACAGTGGCACTTAATGAATTATTACGAGATAATATTGAACAGGTTAACCTATTTTCTGAACGAACACTGAGAACTGAATGAGACTTTTGGAGGAAGAGATCCAGAGCCTACTAGCTGTAGTCTTCTACTTCTTGCTGGTGAGACACCCACATTTTGTTTTGCCCACATCAGGAACCCTGTTAATCATCCTGCGATCAGCCAGCTGCTTGAGGAGCTCTTTGAGAAAATTAAGATATTGCTAGAGTATTGCATGATGTTGCCCGAATAAAAGTTGATTTTTCCTTCATTAAAAAAATTGAGAATTGGCAGCATCAACGAGAGACCTCTACGAAGTGCAAGAAGCTACTGATGTAAGAAGTGGGCCTACCTATATGTCATTTATACATGCATTCTGTTTATTGTGATCCTTATCTCCCTTACAGTACGTCCAAATAAAGCAATGATTCCTGTGTATCTTCCTATGCAGAAGGAGGGTACAGATGTGGTATGGAGATTATACAAGACACCTTTTTTTCTCCATATTATGTTAATAGGATTAGGCTTCTGGAACTTTCTCCTACACAAGTAGTACATGTAAAAACACCACATCCACTGACAAATGTTTCTGTAATCAGTCCAATAAGAAGGAACTATGCTGACATACTTCATGAGATGATTGTTGAAATTCATAAGAAAAGACTGAGACCTAAGAGAAGTGCTAGGGAGGATGATCATGAGTTAAATGATTACCTGGATAGTGCAGCACGCTTGGGGAATAACATATGGTATCAGCATATGAAAGAAGTGGGAAGGATACCCTAGAAGGAAGAATGCTTTGTATGTGCAAGTCTAAGATCTTCATAGCTATTGAAATAGAGTTCAGTTCATGGTCTGAACAGCCTACCTTAAATGGGCAACTGAATGGACAGATCCATAAGAAGATGATTATGTCCAAGAAACAAAGACAAGGTTAAGAGCTCACACCAGGAATCATGTGATAAGATATGAAAAGTCTGGAGAAAAAAGAGTTGGAATCAAATGGATAGTTAACATAAGACTGGAGAGTCCAAGAAAATCTGCAGAAGAAATTTGAAGATAGAAGAACAGAGCTCAGTGCAGATCTGGGGATCAGTGCTTTTACCAGATGGTTGGGAAGAAGGAGTGGCCATCTGCAGAGCCTCGGTGGTCATTTGTTTTGAAGGTGGTCATTCCCCAAAATACAAACCCAAAATCAGAATAAAAGGACACATCACGGTAGGGAATGAGACAAGAGAGAGATTGCAAGTTAAGTAAAGGTTTATAAAGCAAAATGATGCACGCAGAGAACTCTGATGCTCTGAAAGCACCATGCCAACAATAAAGAAATTACTTATATTTATACACACAATTTGTCATCAGTGGCAAATAATATAAGGGATGAATAGTATGAGCCCATTGGTATATTGTGACAATGCTATATAGTACATAGGGGGTTGGTGCAACTTGATTGGTTGGTGCAGAGTTGTTGCTCCTTGCAGCACGTCAGTCAGCTGGGCTCCTCTGGGTTCGGTAGAGGTCAGGCTGGACCCGAAATTGATGATTGATCTAACTAATCTATGCTACACAGTATCTTTGACATGCCATAACTAATGTAACACATAAAACATATACCTGAATGCAGGGTCATCTATAAATTGTAGTATGCAAACACAAACACATTCTTAACCTAGGCCTTCGTGAGGCAGGGGTGCAGTGGTCCTTTTTACCATGTGGCTTATCTGAGGGCTTTGATCAGAGATGTATTCACCCTGGTGCCTCATGGTTCAATCGAATGAATTGATAGGTGTTAACCCATGGGAAATATATGATCACACAAGATTAGTTATATGGGGGCAATCTAGGGTGGTCATTGGGGAATGGTCTTTACCAACTGCTATATGAAAGTAGAGTAGAGGGGCAAAAGGTAATGCAGGCAATCATTCCTAAAGGTGGGGACCAAGGAGCAAGAGCAGGTTTGTGGAGACGGATGAATACACAAGTCATGATCTGCCCCAAACACACATAGTGCAGTGAGCTCAGAGGAAGAGAAAGAATACATTTTCTTATTTGCAACAATTCACCCGTGGTATTCTGTGAGAACTGGACTGGCACGGCTCAGAAGGGGAGGAGGGGGTGGGGGATGTTTGAGCTGGCTGTGCGCGGCGCTGGTTATGGGGAGAGAAGGCATTTTAGAGATCATTGTGTGGCCTAATACAAAAATGGAGTCTGATGTGGCACAAAATTGGGTCTTAGTATATCATTCTATGTCTTCTTGCCACTGTCGTCAGTGAAAAACAAGGGGGACATCTCCCCACGATAGAATGAGCAAATGGACGTTTTTCATGCAGAATGTATGAGAGGGCATACAGACCCTTCTGCCCTTACATTCCCCCTTATAATCCTTCTTTTGTTACTTCTTAAGTAAGAAATAACCTTGGTTGTTAGTGCATCTATGTTCCTCCGCCTCCATTACCGCTTCATCCCAAGCTGGCGTTCCCTTTATTGGCATCTATGCCCTGCACACTGATCTCAGGCTTTCACTCCTCCTTGTGTTTCCTTGAAAATGCTGTGAGGACTGGTGAGTATGGCGTGGTGCTGCAGCTGGCGATGCGACGTGTGCAGGAATAATGTCCTTTTCAAGTTCGAAGACGTGATGGATCCGGAATCAGGTAAGGGTTGAAATAATGTCGGTGTTCTAACCTTTCCTTCTTTTTTCCTCTTTTGCTAGGAGCTCTGGATTCGAGATGGGCGTGGCTGAAGACTGGATGCTGACTGCAGGCATGGTGAGTGTTACGCTGCTGGATGCAAAATAACGCGAAGCGTGTGTTGCTGATCGGGCGTGGTTTAAATAGCCTCCAAAGTAGTTCCGGGTAAGAAGTTCCCCAGAACCACACCCGAGTAAAAAATAGTCCCTGTAACAAAATAGTCCCATCCAAGCCTCACGTTGGCTTGGATTCCGTTGCAGCATGGTCTGCATGAGGTAAGTAATGTCTATGATCCTGGCGCCTATGGTGCCAGGACTGATTTCTATTTTGAGCCTGGTGCCTAAGGCGCCAGGACTGAACCCAGACAGCCCCCAGCCGAGGCTGCTGGGGTTTTAATAAATATCTGGATGCCTGCTCCTGGGGCTGATGGGCTTGGTCCAGATGCCCGGGGGTAGGCATCATGACAATAAGGAGGTTCTAGTTTGCAGGGCTCCTTAATAGTTGTGTGCCACAAATTATCCACTCTATCCCCAGTATTATATACTGCTGTCATGCAATACTTAGGCTTCTGGTTGTGACCTGTTTGCACTTGCACATCTTTTACATCATGAGGCACCTTTGTTGGGCTGCCCATTGTCACCATCATCATTGCACTACTAGGCATTGACTTTGCACAACATCGAGCCCCTACCTGGCACACACAAAAATACTATGATGGGCACCAGTAACTTCAATGCAGTGCTGAACCAGGATGGTATTCATCAAAAATCATGTCGAACCAATCACTTGACTGCGCACTTCCTTCCTTCTTCATTCATTCTCTGACGATGTGTACTGCAGTTATCACGTGTCATAGTGTCCCAATGTCAGCATCGGCAGAAGGCACAAATGTGCAACATGTGCTCCCGATTTATCGGCAAACGCTGCCTTCCATTGCTGTGAGAAGGTCTAGAACATATCTGTTCTGCATGGTCATCAACCGCAATGCTCTGAATTCCACTTTGATGACGTTTAACCCTTCTTCAGTGTCGTTGGCCAGCTGGATCATCTCCCACCACATTATCTGCAACCACTTGGCGTTTGCTTGTGCCTGGATTCTTGGTATGAGTGATGCAGAACATGTTAATGCTGAATTGAAGAGCTTAAACTGATCCGGTATCTGTGCCAAAAGTCTTAAGAGATATACTTTGATGCTCTTCTTTTGCCTGCACTCTGTCTTGCAGCTTATCCTCTGACAGCACATCATATGTGGGGGGTTCTCCAATTGTTGACTGGGGTGCTTGAAGCGTTCTGGCAGGCACCCTTTGCCCTTGGACATGACTCTCTGGAATCACCATCAGGGCAAAATGCAGCGTGGCCAAGGTACAAGTACCTCGCCATGACGGTGGGAGGTGCAAGGACACCTGTTTGCCGCATACCCAGTAATTGTCCATTAATGCAGCTGTTCCCTTCTTCATGTAGGGGAGAATATGTGTTTTGTTGTAACTTTTGTTTGCCCTCACGAGCACCTTTCCTTCTCTGTGGAAACAAAGTTCTTATTGTACTTCACGTTGGATCTTGATTGGTTTTTCAAGAGTTGTTACCCATGTTAGCTTGGCAATGTGCTGAGACCAGACCTGAGTGTATGTTTTCTTGACCCACTGGAATGTTTCTTTTGACAAGCCCCGCAGTGCTCCTGCTCTACACATCACTGTTTCTTCTTGCCATCTGTTTTCTGTGAACATTGCCCCTTTTATAACAAAAAATGGCTCCTTCACATACAGAACTCCTTGAGGCTTACTGTGACACATTTTCTAGTTCTGGATCAGTTGTAGTGCTACAGTGTGTGCCTGGAAGGTACTTAAAATTCTACACAGTGCTAGATGAATGAAACATTGGGCATCTGCTATGGTTGTTTCCTGGGGGATCAGAAATTTGGCTGTTCCTGATGCATGGGGAATAAAGGAACAAACATAGCAACTCTCATTAGTTGCTCATTTACCCATGGTGCTCATGTCGGATTACCACTTATTGGACTGATCTGGCAGGGGTCCTCCACTGCATCCAACCACAGGCCCCTGGTATGCATCATACCTTTTTTTTCCTCCCCCTTTTCCTTCTATTTCTCCCCCCTAGACCATTATGCAATTTCAGTAGTGTTTGGTAACAGATAGGAAAAATGCCTTAATTAATTATTTCCCTCTGACCATGATCATACAGCCCATGCTGTGAGGTAGGATGGGAGCGTGGGGTGGGTGCTTGACAACTAAAGTGCATGAAATTGCTGCTTGATGTATGGTTAAAGAGTGAGCATGTGGCAGCATTAGTACATCAACAATTAGATTGTCTTCATTGTAATCATTAAATACATTTGTATCAGTACCCATTTTGTGCAGGAAGGTAAGGTTTGAAGAGACATTGTGGGACCAGATTAGTTTAAACTCATCCCATAATAACTGGGTTCCCTCTTGCACCAGTTTTGCCTCCTCTCCCCCTTCTTTTATCCCTTCTAAAATAAAAGAAATTGACCAATTCTGTCCTAAACACAATAATAAAGTTGAGAACACAATAGCCCCAACATAGAGGCCACAATCATATGAGTAGGCTCTAGTATCACTAACATTTCCCCTTCTGCTATCTACATTTGTAGTGTTGTCATTGAGGGCCCTCCTCTCAGCCATGTTTGAACCTACAGAGGGAATACAATTGGTTAAGTGCATTTGCAATCATTAAGAAAACATTAACTTTGTGTTGATAATAAGAGGAAAGGGACAAAAATGAGAAGTAAAAGAGAAAAACAGACACTTAAGAGATCAGGGGGCTTTAAATATGTCATTTTTTCTTTTACTTTAATTGGGTCAAGGTACAGCTGCCTCTTGCTCATTTCGCTATCCTTCACAGGGCATTGTGCTGTCATGAACTTTCCTGACATCAGAGAGGTGTATCCAGTATTTCAGGACCTTAACTTTCACTGCAGAAGGGGTGCAGTAAATCACTTCATAAGGGCCATGAAATCTTGGAGAGTTCCATCTATGCACAAAGCTTTGCACGTCTACCCACTCCCCGGGCATTACCTGTGTTGCAGGACTGTCTGTTGCTGCAGTGGTTGTTTTCTCTTGTGAAGGGTGGTGTAATTTGCTTTGCTATACTCCTTACTGCCATGTAAACTGTGTCAGATATTGTTTGAATTCCTCCCCCAGTATTGTGGCACTTTTATGAGCGTCTAATTCTCTCCTCATCAGGGATATTGGTGTTTGCATGCGCCTGCCTGTTACTATTTCGTGCAGTGACAAGTGGTGTTCTTTACAAGGTTGTGTTTGTAATTGAAACAACTCTAAGGTCAAACAATACACCCAATTCTTTTTGAGAGTGTGGCATAGTTTTGACAGTCTGGTTTTAAGGAGGCTGCTTATTTTCTCGACCATCCCATTGCTTGCTGGTGGTAAATGGAACATAACTTGTGTCTTATTCCTAACAGGGAAGTTACTTCTTTAAAAATGTCATTGATGAAGTTAGTTTTGTTGTTGGAGCATATGAAATCACAAATGCCCCAATGTGGAAACACTTCTCTCACCAAAAACGTTGCCGCGCATTTCACATCTGGGTGGGAATAGGGCCCTGCTACCACCCAGCGGGAAAAAGGACAGACCACCACTAATACATATCTTGCTCTGTTGCACCTTTCTCCCATGTCCGCATAATGTGCAGTTCACGGAAAGGTCCGACGGGGCAGGGCAGTGTTCCTCATATGGTTTTGAGGATCATTTCAGAATTGTAAGTTTAACATGTCAAACATTCTACTGTCATTTTCGCTAGATGCTCCTGTAATTTTTGAACAAACCAATCTTCTTTTATGTCTGCAGCTATTTGTTGTTTTGCTGTGTGAGCTGGGAAATTTAATTGCTGAAATGCAAGTTGCAATAATTCTACAGGCATCACTACCTTCCCTGGACATTCCTTGCAACAAAGGAGCTCAGTTGGTGATGTGTGCAACCGCTCTATGACCCTGTGTCTTGCTCCTCTGGTGGGGACCTTTTTTCCATATCATTTAAATGGGATATAGGAAGTGAATTATATCCCTCTTCCTTTTCGTCATGGACATTACCTTTTAGCATATATTCCACTACTTGGGATTTTTGAAAATAAGTTGCCTGTTTAGCAGCAGCGTCTGCTGCCATGTTTCCTATTGAGATTACGTCACTGTTGTTGGTATGAACTTGGAATTTTACCAAAGCCACCACTGATGGTTCCACGAGTGCCTCTATTAGCTCATGTACAATTTCTGCATACTGCACTGTATACCTGTCTGCCCTTCTGAAACATCTCCTCCTCCACCTAGACAACCCGGCATTTACCGTTATGGTTGCATATGCTGAGTCTGAGTAAACTGTTACTGCGCATCTCTTTGCCGCCTGTAACGCTCATTCATCCTCAGGACAAGTTCTGCAGCCTGTGCTGAATAATGCATGGGTAATCCTTTTTGCACAAGGATCTCATACTACCCTTCCTCCAATCTTACCACCACTGCACCCACATATGTCTCCCCTGTGTCGTGGCAAACAGATGCTGACCCATCCACAAAGTACACTTCACCTTCCTTTAGGGCGTTTACATTTTCTTTGGGAATGTCGTCACCCTGCCGCTCATATGTGGCACAATCGTGGTTTTGCATGTCTTCCACTGTGCATTGCTCAGTAATGAATGTGGCCGGATTTACTGTCTTGTAGCGCACTATATGGATGTAGGAACTTGACAAAATGATTTCATACGCAGTGGCCCTTTGTCTGGTAAGTGTGGATTTGGACCGTTCGAGAATTGCAAAAAGAAAGTGTTACTGAGCCTCCCATCACTACAGTGGTGTTTTTTTCAATTCCAAAGGTGTCTGCTGCGAGATCTTGTTCACACGCAAAATGACCCTGCATCACAGAATCTAAAGTGCTGCTGTAGTATGCTAATGGTTTGTGCCCTAACGATTTTTCCTGTGTTAGGACAGCTGTCGTGAGTGTTTCATTGCAGTGCGAGAATAAATAGAATTGTAGATCATAATCTGGGGCCGCTAAAACTGGTGCCGTGCAAATAAGTTCATTCAATGTGTTGAAGGCAGTGTTCATTTCTTGTGTTCATGTGATACCTGTGCTTTCTTTGTGTGCTTCTTTTAGTGCCTGTAGCAGGGGACTTGTGTACGCTGCATAATCAAGTATGCATGCTTGAGGATATTTACATATGCCGAGGAATTGGTGCATGTCTTTCACTGTCTGGGGCCTGAAAGTGGCACACACAGCTGCTGCCATATCGGATGTATGTGCTTGGCATCTTTACATATTAGTTGTCCCAGATATAGTACTTCTTCTAGGCAGTACTGTCATTTTCCTTTGTCCATCTTGTAACTTTTGTGGGCAAACAAATGTAGTAATGTGATTGAGTCTGCTCTACACTGTGCTCGCTCTCGCCATAAACCAAAAGGTCATCTATGTACTGTATAACCATGCTCTTAACATCAATATCGCCAAGGTCATCATGTAAAATCCTGTTAAAAATACTTGGTCTTTCACAGTTTCCCTGTGGTAACCTGCAATGTTTGTATCTTTTCCCCCTAGGGTAAATGCAGTGAGGTATTGTGATTCTGGGTCCAGTGCTACCAATAAAAAAGTGTTTTTCAAGTCTACCACTGTGAAGCACGTGGCCGATTTTGGGATGCTGCACAAAATGGATGCAGGGTTGGGGACAAGGGGCAACTCCTTTTGTATGATGTCATTAAGTGGGCGTAAGTCCTATATCATTCTCCAAGTCCTGGCCTTTGCTTTTTTATTGGATAAATCACTGTATTGCATGGTGATTTTGATGGCACAATGATGCCTTGTTGGGGTAGTGCATGTATTGTCCCTTTCATTCGTTCTTCTGCTTTCCTTGACAGGGGGTACTGTTTTATGGGGGTTTGTACTTCACCAGGCTTCAGTTTCATCTTAACTGGTGTCACTTCTTATAAGAGCTCCACGTCATGAGTGTTAGTGGTCTATAGTTCTGTTGGTACCTGTTGCATATCTTCATGGAAAAACGATGGAGGTGCATTGACAATGGCCATGAGGGGGTTTGTCACTCATCTGTTTTGAACCATTATGTTGCAGGGCATGCGTATTTCCATTATTATTTCCCCATCATTGTCATTGTCAGTAAACAACTCCTTGTCTGTCAGATCATGCAGTGCTATGTTTGGGTCTATGCATAATACACTTCGCCACCCACATCCTTGTGTGTCCAGACCCACCACCACAACACGTTTAGCTGACACTTGTACTCTGTGTAAGTCTAGGGAGAGGATGGTACCTAGTAGTATTTCAGAGGCAGCCACAGGGCGGAAAACAAAGTCAGAAGGTACTCTCCATTATGTTTGTGTTATCTCAGGCACCACTCTTGCCAAGACCTGTATCCCATACACAAACATGTCTGGATTAACTCGTACCCCGCGTACTGCTATTCCATTTACTATGGTGTTAATTAACAGCATCGTTCTGAGGGGGCATATTCCCAGGGTGGAGCGCACTATGCCTCTTTCAGTGAAGGAGACAGCCATATTGAGTTTACTAAGGAGGTCCATCCCCAGCAGGTTTATAGGCGAGTCTTCATGGTACAGTAGGGATGCTCGCACTGTTTTCCCCCACTGTTACGTCCAAATCTTTAGTGTATGGAACCATGACCACTGCCCCAGAGAATCCCCACGTTTCCAAATTTATTCCTGACAGCAGAAACCTTCTTTCCACTAGGCACGATTTTTCCACCCCTGAGTCCACCATGAAGATGTACTGTCTTTTTCCTATCTCTGCCCCCAACAGTGGTTCCTTGTCTGATCGTAGGGTAGTCGATAGGACTGGACACGCGAGTGCTCTCTGTGGGATGTCCTATTCTGAGTCTGTGTTATTCCCCGGGAAAGAAAATACATTTTCCCCAACCATGGCTGTTCGCCCGAATGGTGCTGGTGCACCATTGGCTGTAGTGGCAAAAGGGTTACTGTACGTGCCCCCTATCTGATTTTGGTGTGTTACTCGATGTTGTGTTCCCTGTAGTGGTGCTCTGTGCTCTTGTGTGTGCCAAGTGTCGACCTGTTCCCCTTGTCTGTATCCTCCCATTGGTAACTCGTAGGGACTGCCGATGGTGAAATTATTTTTGAAATATGTACCTCTTGGCAGGTCATGGTTCAGCACAGATAAGTACTGCTTACTAGACTCCTTGCTAGACCAGTACCCCCTCACTTACAGGATATGACTGCAAAAGAACCCATTACCTTGTGGACCAGTAACCCCCATGATGTATGTTTATTGAAAAGCATAGGGGGTGTTCACATAAAGTTGAAGCAGGGGGCAATATCACACACGACAATACCCATTATCCAGAGAGGCAGATGAAGGGAATAATTATACCATCATGACATTATGGCAGCAGGGTGTAATAGTGTCATCACAGTCGCCATGTAACACAGCTATAAATCCTGTCAAGAAAGCAAACAGTTCAAGTTGGAGAATGATACAGGATCTATACCCTTTGAACAATATTGTGGAAGAAGAATTCCCAGTAGGGAGAGATCCTGTCACAATCCTTTGTGACATAACAACTGATGACACATATTTTACTTTAAGTGATTTGCAAAATGCATCCAATTGCACCTTGATTCTCATAATCCCACTGCATTTATGTATCACAGGCAGCAATTTCACTACACAAGGCTCCCTCAGGGGTACTGTTAGTCCCCAAGTATTTGGGTAACATACATGTTGTTAGATATATTTTCTAGAGGAGTTACACATGATTTTGTGGTATTGTATTATTGTGTTAAATAGTGGTATCTAATTGTGTTATGTTATTATTGTGGTAATTCATTGACAGAGTCCCATTATAGTGGTAAAACTTTCCTCGTAATATAGTCTAAGATCTGTCCTTTTTTTCCTAGGGTGCTTCACAATACCAGCTACTGGACTTATTACACTTAATTTGGGACGGTACCCCTACATCTCAACACCTTTTTTATGATGTTGATCTATGCTCTATCAGCCAAAGTGCAAAACATATCATATTCTAATATAGTAATTGGATACACACACATCATGCACTCCTAAACTCACTTACTAGGAAAACCAAAAGCCTACTTCAGATTTTACCACCTGTTCTAAAATGAATTAGCACCTATGGTAAAATAGGGCTAGTCTCTGTGAAATCTCAGTCTCTGTTTTAATATTGCCAGTCATAGAATGAAAACCCAAATCACTTGTTTTAAGTTTCTAATTTTATATACTAATGAGATTCAATGTTGTTTAGGTAAAAAAACATCATGTGATGCAAGCCATGTGTACATAAGAATGTGAAATGATAGTTTACATTAAAATGTTTGCACATATTAATAGACCCCACTGAGCATTATCTTACCAAATGACCTGGTACACAAGGACATTGGCAGGAGATGCCGTTTGAGAGAGAGAAAAAAAATCACAACAGCAATGCAACTTACTTCATGCACATTTGAAATCGTATTTGCTTTAAACATAGATAAACATTACACATGAAAACAATCTGCTAACCCTGTTTGACAACCGGTGAAACATTCTGCTTGCACCTCAAATGTGTACTGTATATTCCCTAGATCAGAAGGCGATACTTTTGGTCCAACTAGGCAAGGAATCGGGGTCACGCAGGTAACCAAATGTGGAGCCCTTCACTCGAGATTCTGTCAGTCGGCCAGCTTGCTGCAAATCAATGTCTCTCTGTATAGGATTTTAGCTTGCCTCAGCCCATCTCAGCTCAGCCTGTTTCCCAAGAGGTTCCTGCCCGTCTGCCCATCACACCCACTCACAGTCTCTTTATGACCTCCCGGTGCCACTCAAAAGGAATCCTTCCCCTCGACTGTATCATACCACTCCATCTGTCCTGCCCAATATTTTTTCCACTGAGAATGACAGTCCTGCTAAACTGTAAATGTAACATCTTCCTGCGCAAACATAATGGTGTTCTTTAGCAGTGCATATTTCATATTCGCAGCTTGTCACAAACTGCTGCTTTGCTCACATTAAAAAAACTCATTGCATAAGAGCATTTTCCAAAATAGTTTTCAAGTTATTTCATTTGGACCAATTTGCACTAATTTATATTAAGGACATGTTACAGGCTACTGGGAAGAGGTTAGCATGTTAGTATTTAGATTAATGCAAGCCATTTAAATTAAAATCCTATAATAAACCACTTTTAAACATGTGCTCTCTGTGAGGCTGTGTGCATTTGCATCGGGTGCGCGCACCAGCTGCAATTGCCATTGCTTGCTGTGTTTCCATTTCCCTGTCTCTACATAAGACCACTAACACTACATATGCATACTAAGCTAATAAACCCTGTAACACATAGCCCCCTAGCAATTCAGAGCCTCCCTACCACATATTCCCTCTTTTTTTTTTTACTGCTGGGATCCACTAGAAATCACTGCAGGAAAAACAACATCAAATTCTTTAAAATGCATGTGCTGATCCCAATTGAAATGTCTCCCCCCACATTGCCTTAAAAACCAGGATCTTCATCTTAATGGGAGAACAATTAATCATATTAAAATAAATATCATTAGAACTGCCAAGATCACCAAATTTCTTTCAAGCCATATCCCCCAATTGAACCTATCTGACTCTATCAAGCCTAAACTGCTCACAGTAATATTATCCTTATTCAGATTGATTCTAATTGTATGTACATTTTTATGCTTCAGCAAGAACTCAACAACTGGATCAATGGGAAACATATTTTTTTGAAAAAACTCAATGTTTTCTACCTTTCCTTCGCACAAATTGCCATCAACATGAAACAGGGTCAGTCCACCGACTGACATCAGAGTATAATTTGTGACAGACATGTAAAATGCATTATGCAACAACTGTTTCACAATAAAAGATCCATGGTTATGGTGAGTAATCTTATAAATTGTCACTGAGGTACTCTCTAATCACCGATCTTTGATCAATTTAGCATGAGCCAACTCTTCAACCTCAGTTTTGCTAATGACCACCTTGCATCCCCCAGACACTCCAGGATTTGACTTCAGCCCAAAATATCATCTGATGCATCAGGAATAAATGGCTTGCCTGGACATATATCATTTTTCTCTTTCAATTTCACACAGGTATCCAATTTTGGAATAAGATAGACATCAGGTTCCCATGATTGAAGCACTATCATTCCGGAATCCTAATCTTTTCATACTTATCACCTTGCCAAAAACCGATATTGTGTACTAGCTTTGTTTGATAAATCAACTCTGGGGCAATGAACAGGATGCATAACAGGAAACCTATTTCCATCCTCTCCATATTTATCTATAATGACATTACACTCCCCATTTCAAATGCAATATTCTCTTGTATCATTTCCACCTCCCTTAGTGTGCCATCATTTGCCGGATGATATCAGATGACACAAAACACAGAGGTATATGGCCTTGAATCAATTGAGATATTGCACTTTGAATTTCCCGCAAATATGTTTCCATCATCCTCTCAATTGGAGTTACTACATTTAAAATGTCATGTAGCAGTTTATCATGTTTAACATTGACATTGGTACTATCCTCCACAATTTTGTCTTGTTCATTGAGCATCAAAATGGTTTCATTCACATAGAGAATTGCTTCATTTTGTCCTCCTCTGATTCCATCTACGTTTGTTGCAGTACTTTTAAATCATATGTTAGCTCTTGTGCCATAGCACTTAAGGTACCCACAAACCCAGCATTGACTATGGATATTACAATAGATGCCACCATTAACCCAGCCATTCTCTTCCCTCTCCTTTTCTTTATACCGGATGAACTCACAAATGTTTTTTCTAAGTGCAGCATAATTTCTTTGGTTGTCCTCCAAGCTTCTGCCTTATGGGGTTTCACCCATTATTTTACCTGTTCCAACTTTATTTCTGTCTCATTAAATAATGTTTTAATGATAAAATCAGGAATTAGGCTAATATATGTGCTCTGATATAACAATCTTCTATTCCCCAAGATAAAAATGAGGGCTTCTTTTACTGCAATTCCAGATGCCAGCCCTGGCTCTATCAAAACTTGTGCCTTTGCAATCATGGCACCTGAGACACTCAGAATAAATATTAACCCAACATACTGCCTTTTCATTTTGTAATATGGAAAGAACAGCCAGTCTTCATCTATGGTCATCATCTTCACGGTCTTTGGCGACTTTATCTTCACCCCCCTTCTTTGGTTCAGGGGATTTCCCATGGTCTCCGATTCTGTGGTATCCTGCAGGGGTCCAGCACTCCAAGGATCTGGCACTGACAAGGAAATTAAATAATTTTCTAGAGTAAGAAGAAAAAGATACATTAAGTACCAAGCACAATACATTTCTCATTCTATTTCCACTGGAGCATCTGAAAATAAATATATCATTATCATTATTTAATGCAAATTATAGACACAACATGCCACAAAGAGCACCTGAAATCAAATCTATTGTTATTAATATGCAAATCAAAGAAATAACATTCAATACAACCAAAACTATTTCACAAATACACTCCCCCCCCCCACATTACTTCTTCAAAAAAGATCCCTTGGCATTTTCCATGTACTAGTAATATTTACATTCACCCTCTTGCTAGGGCAGCCTTCCATATTACAATCATTATTATTATTATTTTTTAACTCGCTTCAAATTGCTCAAGCCTCTTCACCTCATGTTTTGAGTGGAAAGGTTTGATTTGAATAACATGGACAAACTGCTCCAATGTCAACTCATCCTCCTCTTTAGCAATCCTATTCACTACGACCAAGACCTTGTCTGTAATTGTATATGGCCCTTGCCACGCTGTAAGAAATGCAGAGTTTTTATGTCTTTCCTTCCCAAAATTAAACCTATATACCTTATAACCTACCTCGTACTCTTTTGCAGATGCCTTCCTATCATAATATGTTTTTGCACCGCCAGAGGCTTTTCCAAATTCCCACTGTACAAATTCAAACACATGTTGTAAGTGCTTCCTCATCTCTTCCACATTCGTGCATTTTTTATCTTCTTTTTTCATCTATTTCTGTTTGCTATCAGAATCTTTTATCATAATTTTTCATATATTTATGTTTGCCATTTTTTCTTGGGGTCCAAATAAATCTCCAGAGACTGCTTCTCTTTTTCACCAGACACACAGCCATTCTGAAGATATACCTCCACTGAACTTTCTTACTTAGTCACAGCATGGCATTCTCTCACATTGTGGTTTTGTTCCATGATGTTTTTAGGCCTCAATGTTTTTTTGGTTAGGCACCATAGTACCCCCTTTACCACATCAATGATGGGAGACAACCTCTTCAGGCAATTTGTCCCTATGAGAAATGGTATTTCACTGATGGATGTGATCAATACTTCCTGTCTCATCCGATGCTTCCCTATCTTTATGTCAACTTCTGTGACACCTTCGATAGGTATGTCTTCACCATTGAAGTTGTGCACAGGGCCTTCATTTGTCTCACCTTTATATGATTTTGTGGGGATCTCCCTTCATTGATACTTTTTACCAACTCCTTTGACATTATCGTGGCCTTGGCACCCATATCAATCATTACAAATTATTATATTTTTCTTCCTCAGTGATAGCAGCATAGTACCTGTCTTCAACCTTCTCTAGCACACACAAAAAGTGTGTGTTTGTTTTCTGATTTCAGGACTCACCTTTCTTAACCCCTTTTCACTTCTTGCTAAACACATGGGTATGTGAAATTATGTTTTTCCTGCCTTTTTGCCCACTTCTTTTCGGATTTCTTTATCTATTTTCTTGGGCTCAGAACCCATCTGGAGTGTAGCCACTGACCACCCCTCTGACAACCAATGTTTACACTGCAACTTTTCTGACTGAACATTTTCACAAGTGTCAAATGGCAGCCTATAATTTTCTGGTGCATGACACTTATCTGTGTTTTGCATGGTGGCTGACCTTTCTGTCTCTTGGAATATTTGCGGTTCAAAATACTCCTCAGATGACTCAGCTGCACCTTCCTTTTGAGCCACCATTTTCTCTGTATGGAGCTCAACAGCATTCTGATTACAAAGGGAGGATATTCTAACTGTTGATTCTACTGCTTCGTCTTCTATTTTATTTTCACATTGTATGCTCTTTTTAAATCTGTTTCTCTGTTCTTTAGATTTGTCTTCTTTGTTTTCCCTTTTTGCTCTTCATCTTCACACACTTCAATAGTCTGATACTATTCTAAATTGAACCAAACTCCATTGTCTTGTGTGTTGGAATTCCCTGTCTAACTTTCATTCATTTGTAATTTTATTTTTGAATCATCAGGCAATTCAGGACCATTATACAAAGGTGATTCATGATCCTCTGTGTTTGCATCAGTTAAGGGGCTATGAAGTAGTCACTTGTTGTCAGAACACACAAGATCACACCTATGGCATTTTGCACCTTTGCTTGGCTGTTGTTTTTGAACTGCAAAGAGCTTTTCTATTTGTTCAGACAACATTTTGACTTGTGCCTCTATACATTGAAACCTGTCCATGTCTCTGGAATCTTCTCTTTGTGGCCTGGGCCAGTATTGGTTCAACTCATCCTGATTGGGCCTATTTTGGTACCTCTCAGGAGATCAATTTCTATTTGTGTTGCCATTGAAATCATGGGACATAGGAGGTGGAGAACGCGGAATGACCATCCTTTGACCATGGTCGACTGGTGGTGGTGATTGGTTATAATGACGAGGGACATAGTTCATATTTTGTCTTTAATTTGGTGTGAATTGTCCCCTATGCTGATTTCCATTTTCAATGAATCTATCCACATACATTGGTCTTTCTTGGTGACCATACACCATTGTATTAGGATCAAATCTGTTCTGTGCCCCCAGTGCCTTGTACGGGCCATTGTTCATTTGATTTTTATTGTTATTCATGCCAGACATATCGGGGTGAATTCTCACTCTGGGGGCATTGCCCAGATATCTAGGGCTAATGTGAGACTCTCTATTGCTCGGATTAACAGATTGGAATCATAGGAGTTTGGGGTTGTATCCTCTGTGGTGGCATGCCCCTCTGATTAAGTGTCATGTTGTTCCTTGCCTGAGTTTGTGCTGATCAAAAGTGGCATTTTTTCAGATGTTAGCTCCATCATTGCTGGTGTGGATTCTTTAGACTTCAATTTTGTCTCTTTATTCTTAGACCCTTCCTTTCTCTAACAATAGATTACTTCATATAGTTTTATCTCCTGCTCTATTATCCCTTATAGTGATATTTCCCTGTAAAATTCACAAATTAATTGGGATGCAATTTCTTTTTGGAGACCATAAAAGTATGCAGTATTACATTCTGCAGAATTAGGATTAAAGGCCACATCAAAGTATGAAAATGCTCTTTTTAAGTCTTGGAGGAACTGGCGTTGGGACATATCTGGCTTTGCAGTCATTGTATACGCTGCTTTTTTTCATCTTGTATTCACTGGTAAGGTGAAAATTGAAGTCTAACCTCTCTTTCAAAGTCTGCCCATGACACATTTTCCTGTTCATTGAGACCCCGAAAGACAGCTGCTGAATCAAGTGTTAGGTGAAAGTATTGTCTATACTGCTCCCTAGGTATTTGGAGTGCTTTAAATATATCATGACTGTTTCTAAATGGTCTTCCATGCAACAATTGTCTCCCTTTTTGAATGGTTTAATCCAAGTTTTAATCGACATCTTGATTTTAACAGGGTTACATGGTGCATTTTGGTGTGTGTTATTCTGTCGCTCATTTCCAGTCTCCTCTGGGAAAGAATGATTGTAACCACTAGCTGGTGATTCATACCCCACCAGTGCGCTATAACCAGGTCTGGCCACAGGAATAGTTATCAGTACACTGTTCCCTTGGGTAGAGCTGGGCTTATCCTCAACTCCATTGAATGTAGTGCCTTGTCACTGTTCCTTAGATTCTAGACTGAATATTTGCTGTTCTAGATTCTTGCACTGTCCATGAAGTCGTTCTTCCTCATGACAAAGATTAGAATTCTCATCCCTAATTTTATTGATCACGGATTGAAACATTTATTTGCACCTGGTGGTCGCATTTCCATAGCGGGTGGTGTGAGCTTCCCTGTCCTAGCCTCCAAACTGTGGAACACTCTGCCAACACACATAAGAATTGAACCTTCATTCCCAACGTTCAAGAACAATGTAAAAGCTTGGCTGTTCACCCAGTAAGCATACGGTTCCCCATGCTAGCCTGGCTCCCTACCTGCAATATACATATGGCACACTGTAACGATCATAACCTGTACATTTGTATTTGTGTATAACCTGTAACTTGGTACTTGTGTATAATTTGTAAATTTGGTATTTTCTTTTGTATACTTTTGTAACCTGTATGATTATGCGCCCGGTTGCCCTTGGGCCTGGTGCGCTTTACAAATAAACTAAACTTCAAACTTCAAACCTGGCACTGGTCAAATGCTTTGTCCTTCAGATTATTTTCTTCCAACAATTTAACTATTTCTTGTTTTACAACACGGAATTCCTTATCTTTTTCCATGTTATTCTTTCTAAGTGTTTGTAATTCTGAAATGGCATCATCTTTGTCTTTTCTTATTGCATCTAAAATCCCTTTGAAGTGCATTCATTCTTGCTCACTCTCATTAAAATGTTTTTCCTTCTAAGCCAATTGAGTATCCATATTGCTACATTTAGATTGCAAATATGTATTGGACTGTTCTAATTCCCCTTTTAGGCACTGTATTTGATCAACTGCTTCATCCAAACTACCCTGCAGCTTACTAATTGACACAGTATCATGTCCTTGCATTTTCAAAGACCTGTGCAACAAGAACCATACATTGGCACATAGTCTCTGATACCATTTTTCTCCTCCTTTCGATCTGGGGCTCCAAATAGTCTCACAAGGCATACTTTGGCCCCTTCCTCAAAAATATTTTGCAGCAGCTCTTTCTCCATTTCCCCGCAAATCCTGCCTTTCCATATGGTTGCATTTTCTGAATACCAAACTGCATGGGCAAAGAGTTTTGCCTCCAGATAGTTTGTCAGATAAGATAAATAAACAGCTTCAATTTGAGAAATGGTGACACTGTGGTGTGATTCTAAATGAGCATACAGTGCTGCACTATCACTTCAAAGCACTAATTCACTTTTAAGTGCCCCCTACCGCAATGTCTATAATGCAATGCTATGCTCAGTAACGGTTTTAAAGTTTCTCATAGGGCAACGCACCAATTATGTTAATATATTTTCTAGAGGAGTTACACCTGATCTTGTGGTATTTTTTAATTGTGGAAAATAGTGGTATCTTATTTTGGTATACTACCATTGTAGTAATTCATTGGTGGATTCCCTGTATAGTGGTAACACTTGTTAGGGAGAATTCTCCAGAATGGCTAATTTCCCTTGCCTACTGGGTCCCTCAGCAGCTTTGCTGGATTTCTAGGATTTATTTCTTTCACCTGGTAAGAGTGTGAGCCTTTTTTCCCACTCTTACATGTGTTTTGCTGTGTGTGTTTAACATTTTTGTGTTCATAGACTGTGGAGCCTCACCTACACCATTTTACTGTGTGTTACACAGCACCTTCAGTGCAGTGACACAGGGTTGTCTTTTTGACTTCCCAACGCAGACTCTATTTTCTGGCGCTGACTACTGTCTCCCAGAACATGTAAAATTGCCATTGACTCTATTAGTATTTTTAAATCCACAGAACCAGTACAAACTATCTCACATAGAGTACTGGAAAGGGTTAATAGTTATCCCTATTCGTCTGTTTCTCATGGAACATTGTTTTGTTCGCTTTTAATTAAGATTTTGGCTGGTGGCAGTGGTAACTACCCTATTTTTCCTACTGCAGTTATTTTAAGTAGCCTTGGTATTGTTTTAGGCTATCTTGGTAGCCTCAAACTTAAACCCGCTGGACCAGATTTACTTTTATACGCTTCCGGCTGGGTTTATTCACAATTTTTTTTTGTAAAAGTCTTTCTTGCATTTTACTCTGCACGGCAAACCAGGTTTGGTTCCTTTGTTCACCGGCCATTCCCAGGCTTCTCACAGAAGCCCTCCTTAGGTGCCTGTATTTCTGAGGGGAACATGATGTGAGGGAGGGGTTAGAGACTCCCTGCACAGGGTCTCCTTGGAGACCCATGTCGCACTCTGATATGATTGGCTGTGTTGACTGTCCCGGTGGGGCAGCCACCCTGCTGCGTGATTGACAGCCAGGCTGGCTAAATGGGGGAAAACTGCATAAAAAGCATGTCTCTGGACTGAGAAGGCAGATCGATCGAGAGAACCAAACAGACGCTAAAAGAAGAAGTCCTCTACCACGACTGAACCTCCCGGTGAAGCCCTGCTGTGGGTCCGAATCTCCTAATTTCAATGACAGGGAAGATCTGCAAGGAATCATCTCCCGTTGAGCTGGTGGAACAACCAGTTCGTCAAACTGCAAGCCAGGCAGCCCTCCTCTGGCCGAATTTGCTGTGCACAGCTACAGTGAACCGGATAGCTAGGAAGATCAGACCCTGCTTGGGTTTTAAGGAGCGTACATTTTATTCGTCGCCTTGCCCCGCTCTGCTGGTTTCTTCCCTGGCAGTGCAGGATCCTCCAGTCTTCCTTATTCTTGTCAGTCTGACAGTCGCTTCTGGAACCGTGAGCCTGCAGGACTTGCCAGGAAAGTCTTCCTCAGCTACAGCATTCTTCTGCTCTAAAGGTACTGTGCTAACCCAGTTGTTCGTTTCATACAGTCGCGGTGAAAGTGTGTGAAATCTTTCGTGAATCTGAGGGCTTGTCCCGCTCTACTCTTTAAAGTAACTTTTTGTCCGACCAACTTCGTACTGAACTCTTGGCAAAGACTTAACCCGAACTACCCTGAACTGTGTGATCCTCTGCAAAGACTGTGGTCCATTGACTTTGGTCCTGGCCTCTTGATTTGATTTCCTCACTGTAGTTCCTTTCTAGATTGCCCTGCAACAGAAATGAATTTAGGTCAAGAAGAACCTTATTGAATATCAGGAGAAAGGATTTGGTTGACTAAGCTGTAGACACATTTTATATCGAATTCGGCCACTGTCACTAGTGCGACAAAATGACTTCTGCTCTACAGGAGTACAGGGATGCGCAATGCCTAAACATCCTACTAAGCCCCACACTGTTAATCAAGCAGTGATCCAAGTCATAAAGATGCAACAGGTATGCCTCCTTTGTCTCTCTTCATTATGTGGGTCGAAGGCAGGCTGAACTCTTTGAGAGAATTCTCCAGAATGGCTAATTTCCCTTGCCTACTGGGTCCCTCAGCAGCTTTGCTGGATTTCTAGGATTTATTTTTTTCACCTGGTAAGAGTGTGAGCCTTTTGTCCCACTCTTACATGTGTTTTGCTGTGTGTGTTTAACATTTTTGTGTTCATAGACTGTGGAGCCTCACCTACATCATTTTACTGTGTGTTACACAGCACCTTCAGTGCAGTGACACAGGGTTGTCTTTTCGACTTCCCAACGCAGACTCCATTTTCTGGCGCTGACTACTGTCTCCCAGAACATGTAAAATTGCCATTGACTCTATTAGTCTTTTTAAATCCACAGAACCAGTACAAACTATCTCACATAGAGTACTGGAAAGGGTTAATAGTTATCCCTATTCGTCTGTTTCTCATGGAACATTGTTTTGTTCGCTTTTAATTAAGATTTTGGCTGGTGGCAGTGGTAACTACTCTATTTTTCCTACTGCAGTTATTTTAAGTAGCCTTGGTATTGTTTTAGGCTATCTTGGTAGCCTCAAACTTAAACCCGCTGGACCAGATTTACTTTTATACGGTTCCGGCTGGGTTTATTCACAATTTCTTTTTGTAAAAGTCTTTCTTGCATTTTACTCTGCACGCCAAACCAGGTTGGGTTCCTTTGTTCACTGGCCTTTCCCAGGCTTCTCACAGAAGCCCTCCTTAGGTGCCTGTATGTCTAAGGGGAACATGATGTGAGGGAGGGGTTAGAGACTCCCTGCACAGGGTCTCCTTGGAGACCCATGTCGCACTCTGATATGGTTGGCTGTGTTAACTGTCCCGGTGGGGCAGCCACCCTGCTGTGTGATTGACAGCCAGGCTGGCTAAATGGGAGAAAACTGCATAAAAAGCATGTCTCTTGACTGAGAAGGCAGATCGATCGAGAGAACCGAACAGACGCTAAAAGAAGAGGACCTGTACCACGACTGAACCTCCCGGTGAAGCCCTGCTGTGGGTCCGAATCTCCAAATTTCGATGACAGGGAAGATCTGCAAGGAATATTCTCCCATTGAGCTGGTGGAACAACCAGTTCGCCAAACTGCAAGCCAGGCAGCCCTCCTCTGGCCGAATTTGCTGTGCACAGCTACAGTGAACCGGATAGCCAGGAAGGTCGGACCCTGCTTGGGTTTTAAGGAGCGTACCTTTTATTCGTCGCCTTGCCCCGCTCTGCTGGTTTCTTCCCTGGCAGTCCAGGATCCTCCAGTCTTCCTCATCCTTGTCAGTCTGACAGTCGCTTCTGGAACCGTGAGCCTGCAGGACTTGCCAGGAAAGTCTTCCTCAGCTACAGCATTCTTCTGCTCTAAAGGTACTGTGCTAACCCAGTTGTTCGTTTCAGACAGCCGCGGTGAAAGTGTGTGAAATCTTTCGTGAATCTGAGGTTTTGTCCCGCTCTACTCTTTAAAGTAACTTTTTGTCCGACCAACTTCGTACTGAACTCTTGGCAAAGACTTAACCTGAACTACCCTGAACTGTGTGATCCTCTGCAAAGACTGTGGTCCATTGACTTTGGTCCTGGCCTCTTGATTTGATTTCCTCACTGTAGTTCCTTTTTCTAGATTGCCCTGCAACAGAAATGCATTTAGGTCAAGAAGAACCTTACTGAATATCAGGAGAAAGGATTTGGTTGACTAAGCTGTAGACACATTTTATATCGAATTCGACCACTGTCACTAGTGCGACAAAATGACTTCTGCTCTACAGGAGTACAGGGATGAGCAATGCCTAAACATCTTACTCAGCCCCACACTGTTAATCAAGCAGTGATCCAAGTCATAAAGATGCAACAGGTATGCCTCATTTGTCTCTCTTCATTATGTGAGTAGAAGGCATGCTAAACCCTTTGAGAGGGGTGTAAACTGATACATTTTCAACACGAACTACAATAGTATGGGGATAGAAAAACAAGAGAATGCCAATACTCTATACAAACAGAACTTAAAATGAATGCACACAACTTATTAAAAACACTAGACCTACCCCTACGAAGGAAACACAGAGAATGCACACTTTGACAAGCTTGTGTAAAGTCTGTTTAAGGTGCGGGCTCCCAGTGGGTTGAGTCAATGGTTTCCAACAGGTTGAATCCATGTTCGAGTCGGTTGCTTCGATAGAGTTCATCCAACAATCAGGTTGAGTTGAGGTGGTCGAGTTAGGGTTTAGGTGGCTCTATAATTAGATAATCATGTTAGAAATGTATACAGTGCCAACAGCACCTCCATGGGTCCTGTAGCAGGCCAAAGTGATTTGAGTGATGTTGAGCTGGTGCAAAAATGCCTTGAGGTGGTAAACAAGATTCTGAGGAGCTGCTTCTGGATTTCTGAATTGCTGCCGGGTGCAATCCGTGGTCTCCAGGGATAAGGTAATTGATCCACGCTTCCACTCCAAGACGTTTATCTGGCATTTGCAGAGTCTCTTCATCTCAAATGTACAGGATACTTGTTCCAGTGCACAGGCAGCAGATAGACCTTGTTCCACAGCAGTGTCACCCCAAAGATACTCTTGAGGTGGGCAGAGAAAAGCCTTAGTGAGAAAAGCCTACCTCTTCCTTGGACAACTCTGTCTTCACTTAGGGCAGAGTATGTTGGAATAGACTATATCCCCAATAGAATTCCAGGTGAATGAATTTTGTCTTGAAATCTAACAATGAATCAAATAAGGGCAGCCCCTCTTTTGAAGGTAAAATGCTACAGCATATCGATCTAAAACAATTCAGTTGACTGGGATACAGTCCAGGCTGCTGTAACAATTCCATGTGCCCTCTGATATCATAAAGCCCTAGGGTGCTTTGTCTGCATGAAGTGTGGATGGGCAGGACATTTAAGAAGCCCTAGAAGAATCCAATATGTTGCAACTCCTCTCATGGCCTAAATGTTTCCTTTGGGCTACTATAGGTCCTCCACTTTCCTATGTCAATTAACTTCTAAAGGACTCCACTGAACAGAACCCTATGTGCGAGTTGCTTTACTATGTCAGGATTGTCTTTGAAGCATCAGCTAACACGGGACCTCCTGTGTAAAGTACCTGTGCCTGGGAGGAATGTGTTGCCCTTCAACGTTAGGATTATGGGAGCAGCTTCCTGAGCAGTGTGCGACCAGTCTAACCAGTGCGAGCAACATAAATGTTTGGAATCAAAGTGCCGACAGTTAAAAACAAACGTCTACCTGTAGGAACTCTGTTTTTCAAAATCTGTCAGGAATGCATATGTGACCTTTGAACCTGCCCCGCTGCCACTGCAGTTGCTGGAGATGTACAAATCAAAGGCATATCGATGCACTATGATTTTGGTATGGGACGTTATGAAAGGGGGCTCTATTTTTCAGATCTCCCTTTCAGAAATAGAATTACCCCCATTATTCTATTTTTAAAAATCAAAAACAGTTCAGGCTATCCTGCCCTCACCACATTGCATTCTGTCATAGTATAACGTCCAACACGACACACATCTTTAAATCCTAACCATAAAGAGGCCAATACAATTGTTGAATTCATGCCTTATACGTGCTCCATCCAAGAAGCATTCACACAGTTTAAAGAATATACCTACAGAACCAGAAACAGGAAACTAACATTATTGAATGCATGCAGTTTAAATGCTCTATACAAGAAGCATGCATACAGTTTGCAGAATACACATGCACAGTGCAAAATATGGGCCATCGTTTTAATATCACTCAGCCACCGAAGAGTAACATTATTTATGTAGAAAACTTACGGATTATGAACTGCAAGATGTACACCCACACACAGGAACTTCAAACAATATTACTTTTTAAAATAAAGAAAATCATGATCAGATGTGTCTCCAAAATGATGAAAAGGAAACAGCATATGGAGTGAACTTGAGCACAAATGTCAGGCAGATTGTGCTTGTAATTGCCAAGCTGTCACCAATTTAAAAAAAATGTACAGTGAAATATGCAATTTTTTTAACCGGTTACATGTTTGTATTTTTTACATTTTGTGCCTAGTAAGCTTAATTTGGGAAAAGGCCTGTAGCTAAAATCAGAAAGAGACATTTCTTTTAAGGCTTCACAAGGTTAATAGGCTTGCTTCATTGATATGTTTTTCGCATGACTGGGGGGTGGGAGGTGGGCTTAAGTTCATCAAGTAGTCAAACCCGAGATGCACATTCAAATGTGAAGAAATACCTTTCCAGTTGCCTGAATCTTTTTGGGATTGGAACATTACGAATGCATAGAAGCGTAATCCTCCCAGCCTCAGTGAATTATTAACCGGAGTGTGGTATAGCAGTCACGTTTCCTTTTTCAACACTTTAACAGGGTTTGCCTTGTACTTTTGTGAATGTTTGCAAGTTAGGATGACATGACCTTTCAGGTCTCTCTTCTTAGTGCGGACAAGGAGCCAGTATTGCCTTTGGAGCAGGTGGCAGGTCAGTTTGTCAGAGAATCAGAGGCTTAGGCAGGGTAGGGCCTGAGGGGCAAGGCCCACCCAAAATCTCAGCAGCGCTGTGTGGGCATTTACAGATATTTGTGTCAGTGCAGTGGGGCCAACTATATTAGCACCATGCCCCATTTGCTAGACAATCCTGGCTACGCCTCTGCAGAGAATGCACAAGAAACCTGCCATTTCCTCTCAGCCACCCTTCACTTACATTTAAGGGTAGCTAGGTCAGAGGCATACCAAGAGTTGCACTTGGCTTTGGGCTTCAAGTGGATCTTCATGACAGGGGCAAGAACATCAAGAGTATCAGAGATAGAGGAGCAGAGTGTGGAAACTGCTGTGTCAAGATGTGAGTCAACCTGAGGTGGAGGAGGAGGAGAGAAAGTTTTAGTGAAAGCCTCAACTGACACACACTTCATGGGTCGGATGACTGAGAAGGTAGGTGGAAGAACTGGAATTAGCTTGGCTTGAGGGGTATAGAGGGTGAGACAGGAGGAACTGAAAGTGTGATCACACCAGGAGAGAGAAGTGGTCAGAGGGATAGAGAGGGGGAGATCTGAAGAGATCAGAGCATGCAGAGTGTGTCCTGCAGAGTGAGTCGGTCCAGAGAGGACAATAGAGAGAGATAGAGTCACAGAGGTCATGAATGTTTGCAAGTTAGGATGACATGACCTTTCAGGTCCGTCATGTTGCAATGTGCTCATATCAACATATGAATGCTGGGAGTCAATGCGTTGTATAGACGCTGCCGTGACTGTGCATTTCAGCTACAGCTCAGCCGTCCCTAAGGGTTCAGGTCACCTTTCTCAATAAGGCGAATGCACAGTTATCTGAAACGGGCAATGCAAAACTGAGCATTATCTGTGCTTTTGCGGGGTGTATTATTATTTGGGCCACATTAAAGGTTTGGTGGTACAAGCTGTGCTAATGCTGCCAAACAAGAAAGAATTTACCAACGGTGGTAACAATTATGTGTAGCTACAAAATTATTATTATTCACATTTCTGAAGTCCCGTCGGACAATATTTGATAATGGCAGTCTTACTTCCAAAGGAAATGCAGGCAGCAACATAACCAACATCTTTTGGGAGGTAATACAGCCTGACAAAGTTAAGCATGTTTTCCCTTTCATGGGTCTACCAAACACATAATGGTGGATCGTGAGTTTCTGAGATCACTTCACTGGCTAGCAGGTGCTTTTGAGTCCTGTTGATATGACATGTGTCTTTGTTCTTGAAATCAGAAGTTAGGGATCTACAGTTAGCGGTGAGAAGCGAGAAGCAGCTGAATTGGGGGACCGATAGATGGATCATGGATTGTTAACGCTGAATTCGAGGTGTTGGATAAAGGGAGATAGACAGTATGTTATGCACATGAGGAAGAGACAGTATGTGGCCATATTTGAATTTTAGAGGGGAAAATCAAAGAGGGAAGATTTTTTCAAGGATAGCCATTCTTCATGAGGGTGATGGTAATTCCATGACCACCTCATTTTTGCCTCTCCACCAAACTCGAAATGAGGTATGTGTTGTAAAGTTAAATTTTGGTCTTGGGCCCGCTCACCCTCTGCACCCTCCTTTATATGGGAATCGGTTCTGAAGACTCCATTCTATTCCTCATCCCCACCCATCTCCGTCATGTTTGTCTTAACACCCCTGCAACACTGCTCCATTTCCTGATGAGTCTGTCCCCTTTCCTCTGACTCCAAGTATGCCCCCCAGCATCCTAAGTATGCCTCCACCCACCTCTATCCTCACCGCTTTCACCCCTGTCCCTCTCCACACCTTTCCCGTCTCGTCATCACTTCCTTCATGCATGGTTAGCACATGTCCTATTTTCTGACAACCTGCTGTTTATAAAAAGTGGCCGGTTGGAAGAACAGCATTGGGGAAATGTGAGAAGAACGTGATTATCCTGACAGCTGTGGCAGTAGAAATAATGAATTGTTGTATTTTTAGATTATTGTCAAAGAAAACGAATGTTTTGTGAGCTTTGGGACATGTTGGGGGAAGAGCATTTGAAAAGGTCAATGTGAAGGGAATAGCAGTGGCGTATTGGTAACTTGGACATAGATGGCTTATCTCTAAGAAGAGTTGAGCATTAGGCACTGTAATGCTAACCAGTGACAGGTTGCAGAGTGGCAGTTACATACGAGGATAAGTACAGAGGTGAAGGAAGGGGAACATACAAAGTATGGGTTTCACTGGCAAAAAAGTGGTTGGAGTAGTCAGAAGAATGGCCATTTGTGGAGAGGGAAAATGTTGGATGTGAAGAAAATAGGCATATACAAGATATAGGAAACTCTCCTACTTATTTTCAAGGACCCCAGCAAGACTCGGGCAACAAACTACCAGTCACGAATGTAAAATCTATAGGATTGATGCATGGTTTTGAACAAATTAATGAAACCTTGTGTGGTAACCAAGAAACACAATCACCAAATTATTCATAACAATAAATCATTGTTATTAAACATGTGGGTAATCCAGCAACAAACATAAATATGTACATATGACAAGCCATGTAAAGTACTTTAGAAATAGAATGATACTACATTTAAGATTCAAGGTACAGTCAATCACTTTCGGTCATTCCCAACTTTAACAAGTTGGTAAATCCATTATCATGAAAGAAAATGGACACTTCTCTGTTACAGACATACCTGAAACAGAACAGTATAGGAGTTCACATCTTACATTGTTCCAATTGCTTGATGTAGCTTGCCTACTCAATTATTTCACACATTTATTTTGAAAGGTATATCATTTAAGCATCATCAGCAAATTTCTGGGCTTTTTTGGTTTTACTTGGAACCATAACGTCCCTTTAACAAAGTTATTTTCACTGAATTTCATAGGTTTTTAGTAATGCAACTTAACCATAACGTCCCTTCAACAAAGTTTTTTTCACTGAATATAGATATAGATAATGTAAATGTTTACTAGGACTCCCTTAGCTTACATAACATAGAAAACACTGAAGCCCTGCCCCGCTAGTAATTTTGATGCCTGCGGACCGTGCGCATGTCCGCGGACGGATGCTGTCACCATCAAGACTGCAAAAACTCAGGGGGTATCTTACATTATTGTATCATACAATAATAACACCAAACATTTTCAAAAAGCACCACATAAATGCATTACATTCAATAATAAATAAGAAGGAGAAACTGTATATGCAACACACCAACCTTCCAATCACATAAATATGCAACATATTGCAATATACCAAAACAAAATAATTATGCCTTCAGCAGATTTACCTCACACAAAATACACAGCAAAAATCAGCCGCACACGTATGCAGCAGTAACACCAAAACTTAGCAACAAACTAGTGAGTAGACAACATTTATTTTATATATTTATAAACTTTCTATATTAGGTACAGTAAAAATAATGTATATATTTATTTCTACACAGAAACATTTTCCTCATGATCAAATAATTGAAAACATTGATGCTAATGATGCTAGTGGAAGACACTACACTTCTCTATATAAACAAATGATTACCCATTACTTTATGTGTACTTACCAATTTACAGGCATTAAAAATAATACAGAAACAGACCTTAGAAAATCATCTGCAGCGAATGCTGCAAAAAATTGATCTATTAAAATAATAGTTCACTCAGAAAAACTATTTTCCCAAGTGTTCGGGCATGTGCTTCTAAGCATACGTTGATCGATCGTACAAACATTTCCTATGCACCTTACCGTAATTTCTCTCTTTTTTACACATGCAAAATCAGGCACCAGGGCGCTGCCATCTTGTGATAATTTTATCAGTTGCCTCATTGCCCAAGGTGGACTGCCCTGGTGGCACAAATTCATATGTCCCGCCCCTGAGGCAGAGATCACCAAATCTAGTGATATTCTCCACCTATCTCCAGGACATTACTATACAGCGTAGTAAAACGCACCCAATCATCACCTACGTGATAACATTACTTTTGAATATAAAACCATACTTTTAAAGGAAATAGCAAAACTGTACAATTTTTAAAGTACTTTTATTTCACAATAAATGCTCCAAGAACATCTGGCGATTGCCATTTTCAAGCAAATAGGTAATTTTTCTCTTTGTTCTTGATCCACAAATGTTTATCGTTAGTCACATGGTGTTCCTTGTGGGTATAAGAAGGGCAGTGGACGCACTGTGATTTGCAAGGCTTTGGCATGAACTTGCCGCTAGGCCACTGTAAACGATGTCAAGTTGCTCCTTATCGCTGCTACGGCATCAGGGCATATGGGCCTGTGGCGATCGTCCCAAAAAAGTGTCACTGTGATCCATCCATTCACGTGCATCTGTAGCTGATGGTTAAAAAAAACATCAGTTGGTATCTGGAATCCATGACAATCATAGAAAGCCAAGATGTAGCTGTTTAAAAAAAGATAACAGAAATGTGTCTCAGTAGCAATCTTTCTTACAGTTATCATTTTAACCATTAATTTGGCCCCTGTTACAACTATTGATAAACACGAACGTGAAAAAATGGGAACTCAGACAAAACAACGTGCAAAGTACTCTTCAATTTGCTTCAGAAGTTACTATTATGGAGTATGGTAAATTCAAAATGGGATGCGGAGGCTGATGCTGCAATCAAGGAGCAAGATAAAGCCAAGAAGAACACATAGACATCATTTTAATTAAATATTATATATATATATATATATATATATATATATATATATATATTACATGGCCACGGTAGTGGCCATGTAGTTATGGTTAAGTTGCTGTTTCCATAGGAAGAGCACTTTTTGGGCGGCTTATAACTTCGCTCTCCCTGGACGGATCCTCACCAAACTTTGCAAAAAAAGTAGTTGGGTCACTCTGAAGTTTTTTGCAAAGTTTGGTGGCGCACTGAGTTGTAAGCTGATCTAACACTCTCTGTACCGCAAAGGAACATCGCGTGTCTCAACATGAACTTTTGCGGATCGACAACAAAGACAAATGCAAATTGCTGAATATTCTCTAAACATTTGATGTCAAATAAATGTACTTTACAACATTTACAATCTTGCTCTTTGCTTTTAAATCACAGTTTCATATTCCAAATTGTGGCGTGCTGTGTTGTGACATAATGTGTGTTGTCTTCCGGGTTCTGTGTAAAGTCGCGTAGTACTGGAGACGACTAGGCGCATTTCATTATGCACCCTGTAACGTCAGGGAGAAAGGCGGGGAATATGAATGCTTTGATAATATTAGGCTTAGGGGCGGGAGATATGATTTAGTGTCGCAAAAGCAAGTCAGCCAGGTCAATACCGCCAGTCATAGGATTATCACATAATGTCGGCGCACACCAGCCGGATTTATCGATTCTTTAGTGGACAAAAAGTCGGTTGACGCCCCTAGGAAATTGTACTATTAGCGAACAAAAGGAGTGCGCTTAAAACACTTTCACCCTGACAACGAACAATACAAACAACGTTCTCAGAACACCCCCATTTTGTGTAATTGCAACCATTTCGGGACACTGCGAGTGTTCTTAGAACACATTCAACTAGACAGATTACAATACGGACAGCGTCCTGAGGACACCCCCAGTTTGTGTATTTACGAACAATTAAGTACACCGCGAGAGTTCATAGCTCATGTTTACCTTCCTTGCGAACAAAAATGACACATACTCCGTCCTCTAAACACCCCACCATTTAGTTTATTTACAAAATTTCAGAACAGCCGTGTTCTCCGCGGACAAATCGAACGCAACAAAAAGGTCTAGCACATAAAAAAAAAAACATTGAACCTATCTCGTACTCCCCCACCCTCCCCAAACACTCTTACACACCAACACACGGCACTAAATACAATTTTTTATCCACGTTTCACCGCGCTGTACGCGGTCGACTGCGAATACAAGATGGCGGGCGCCACAGAAAATCTGACGCGCTCCACGCCCCTCGCCGTCCAATCAGCGAACACGTCGCATGTCCGCGGACATTACGCAAGGCCATGGGCCAATCGGGGTGCTGTCCGCGGAACGAACAGGGAAGTCCGTCCGCGAAGCGAGCGCAGATATCACTCATTTGTTTGCCTTACATTTTGGTCATTTTAAAAAAAACTACTGGACAGATTTACACCAAATTTACAAAAGCACGCTTTTGGGACCAGGCCGCCGCTCCTGCCGCAAATTTGGTGTAAATCCATCCAGCGGTTCGGGCTGTAGCCGTGCGCAAAGTTTTTTCCCATTCAGTCTATGGAAAAAAAAAGTTTTGGGACCCCCCCTATAACTTTGCTCCCCCTGGACGAATCCTCACCAAACTTTGCAAAAAAATTCAGAGTGACCCAAATACTTTTTTTGCAAAGTTGGTGAGGATCCGTCCAGGGAGAGCGAAGTTATAGGCCACCCAAAAAGTGCTCTTCCTATGGAAACAGCAACTTAACCATAACTATATATATATATATATTCAGTGAAAAAACTTTGTTAAAGGGACGTTATGGTTCCAAGTAAAACCGAAAAGCCCTTAAAATTCACCAGTTATGGTAAGCTAAGCAACCATAACTCGCGCCACCACCGTGCACTGCTAAGACTAACACCCAGGACATCAAAGATGACATCACAAATGTCATTGATGACATCACTGATGACATCACATGTGTATGTACTTCTCATGAAATATGTGTAGAAGGGATTCTTATTATGTTGCGAAAAAAGTGTCAAGAATCATTGCAAGAAATATACCCTAATAAGTGCATTGAACAATGCATTGATATAAATAGCATCCTATTATGGGGTTCTATCTAGTATACTAAGCTACTCATACAGAAACATAAAATTGTGTGCAGCGTACAAGATGAAGGTATGATATTCGTAATGTTAATATGTTGAATAATGAAATGATAATTGTTTTCTTAATAGATTTTTGTGTACTGTGAAATATGTAATATGTAGCTAATAAAACCCATGTATTACATAATTGCATTACTATAGACAAAACACAAAGACACAAGAACACATACCAATATGGGTATATACAGGGAAAGTGAAGTTAGCAAAAAAGCACAAGTAGTAGCAGAAACAATTCATAACTTAACTGATTAGTTTCATAAAAATAAATGATTGCTATGTTTCAAAGCTTCTATTTACCCTATGTATATGTATCACTTGATGTGATTGGACCCTAAGGAAAGTAGTGTGAGTACAATGTATACAAATATGACCATATACAGGGAAAGTACAGCCATAAAAAAAACAGAACTATCAGAAAGTGCTCATAAGTCTAGTGATTATCTTTATGCACAAAAAGGATTGCTGTCTTTCAAGCTTGTGTTTTCCCATATGTATATGTTTCATATGATGGGACTGTACTCTAAGGGAATTACTGTAAGAACCTACTAGAAGGATATGTCTACAAATAAAATAAAATTCTTAGTTTGTGACTGTTACTGAAGAAAACCATGTGGCCTAGATATGTCAGCAAAAGAAAAAATAGTGAGCCAGACATGTGATGTCATCAGTGATGTCATCAATGATATTTGTAATGTCATCTTTGATGTCCTGGGTGTTAGTCTTAGCAGTGCACGGTGGTGGTGCGAGTTATGGTTGCTTAGCTTACCATAACTGGGAATTTCAAGGGTTTTTCGGTTTTACTTGGAACCATAACGTCCCTTTAACAAAGTTTTTCACTGAATTTCATAGGTTTTTAGTAGCGCAACTTAACCATAACGTCCCTTTAACAAAGTTTTTTTCACTGAATATATATATATAATGTTTGTGGAACCTGGGGGAACCGACTACTGGACTACACACATCTCAATGCTGCACTGCCCATGTGCCCAGGACAAAACAAACTACACAAACAAGTTGTAATTGTGTGTTGTTGCAATATGCCACACACAACAAACAATACAATGTAACCCACCAATAATGGTCACCGAATGATAATTTGACTAGTTTGTGTATATAATCATCCAAAGTAAAACTTACATATTATTCGGCATTTCCCAATCTATCGGCGTAACGCAGACACTCTGTTCAGGTCAACAAATTTTCATGAAATGAAATTACATGTTCCTTTGTCCAATTTTTGAATGGTGAATATTATCATATTTGAAAGTCTTACAATCCCGATTCATGCATTCCTTTCGGAATCCTCCCTTTGTTTCAAGGTCGAAAAACAATTGCACCTTACAATGTGTACCATACGTGGGGTTGCTCAGCTAGGAAACAAAAATTCAACGGTGCTGACTTTCACTCAGAATGGGAGCCGATAGCCCTTCAGACCACAGTGGCATTACAAATATTTTTGAAAAACATATACATTGTTTGCTACCATTCACCAATGTGAGCAACATTTCTACAGATTTATTTTGTTCCTCTGGAGAACTTCGCACTCTCCCAGCGACTCCCACAGTCAGGCCACACCACCTGTCAACTCATCCCATCTCCTCTTCACACGGCAAATCACGTAAACATTTTTTAAAAGAGCAAGTCCCTGACAAAATGTGCTCGTATGAGAATGTCCGAGGCCTATAATTTGCACACGTGTGTTTGTACTATCCCACTTTCGGTCACTAGCGAGATGAACGGTGTGGGCATCTTGGAACCTCACAAATACAGACACATAGTAAATACATAATAGTAATGTTTCATGTTGGTATGCAGATGGTACCAAAAAACAACTGCAAGCTAACTGGATTTATACATGATAAACTATCACTTGGTAAGAAAACCTTCACAACAGTAGATATAATCTACAACACAGGAGCCACAAACAATGCACGTCACTACACTGCATATATAGAAAAGAAGTGTGGATGGGTCAAATATAATGATACCAACATTACTGTAAAAAAGAGAATGAGAAGGTCTGCGACCTACCACAATAAACCGCACACTACATCGCCTTCTTTCCACCTGCTGAGGACAAAAAACAAAACTATTGTCGCATATTGCCCTAGGTACTAAACCAGAAAAAATAACCTTGACATTTGGAAGTATTTTCATTACTGCCTGAACCAAATATCCCAAATCTGCCAACAAAGTAGGGGCACTGACATACGCAAATACAAAGCACCACAGTGCAAAACATCGGCATGTGGAATGTTTACCCTGACCATATCTCCGCAAACTTGAACAATTCCCTGCACATTAAAACCAGGCACAGTGCTCCACACAACCTCCACTCCTTTAACATCAAAATTGTTTGCCACAATCCTACATTTAGCATACTACTCCAAACCATGCACAAACATATCTCCAACCACCAAAATCCTGATTTTCTCCACCTCTACCATCTTCACTACACACAGCCTCTTTCAACACAAACCACAACCTCAACACCTGATTGGCTGATCCCTACAGTCCCCTTTCCATGCTGCATTTGCTGAGAAACCACGGATGTGGCACACCCTGCCCGTGGACAACTGCGGTGTCCAAGGAGCGTGTAACACTAGGGCAGCCCTTCTACCCTTTCCACTTCACTCTCTGCACCATTTCCTCATTGGCTACTGTTAAACAGTCACACAATCATCCACCAATCACATCCAGGAACTCTACATCTAACTCTATCATCACACATGAGCACTTTAGATGTACTATTGATCACTTTCGACTGTCACTGCAACAGACCTACAGCAACAACTACTATACAACTGCCCAATATTTCAACTTGTAGATTCATGCACATCCGCTTGCATGAACACAGACTACAGGTATGAATATTTTCTACACATTACATGTACAGCTCTTCTAGGAATACATATAAACAGAGTAACTGCCACTTACCGTGTGTAAACTGTAAAATGAACTTACTGTCATTTCTCCCATCTGCTATGATGAAGTGTCAATTGCAAACCTGTCTCCTCTCCAAATTTTTGTTTACTCACACAGCTATCTAAAAATGTTTTATTTCATATTAAAAGATGTGCGAAATAACAGTATAATTATGAAAAAGACTGTCCAGTGTGTTATAAAAGTACATGCTGCCAGGATGATTACATGCATCTTCATTCAAGCACACACACAGACAATATAATTACAAAGGATTCCCGCTCAAACAACACCACTGCCTCTATATAAAATTCTACTCCTTTATTTCCCACACCTTCACAAATGCATACATTGCATGCTTTTCTGTACAATTTCTGCCATTTACCTTGTAAAAATAGCAAAAAAAGCAAATGATTATTTCTTCTACCTCTTACCATCCAATAACATAACATTAAAACAAGTGTGCTCTATACGATAACTATTATACTCATTTTTAAAATATTCAACTAGCAGATTCTAAATAAAATATACAGGATGCACATAGGCAAAGGAAAGTGCATATGCATACTATGGTCAGTTGTAAGAAAACACTACTAATACAAAAACAAAACAAAAACAATGTCTAAATTAACAAAAGTGCTATAAACACAAATATCCACTAACTTCTTTCTCTTACAATTGCAGTGAAGACCACTCTTTTGAAAAGCAGCAGCGTCTGAAGCACGAACAATGACTTTGGAGAAACCAACACTTTCCATACAAAAAAGTAAGTACAATACCAACATAATGTTCTAACTGTTACTCAAACACACTAGCATTTTAGTATTGTAGAAGTGTATTAACCCTTTCCCATTGAATGTAATATTAGCTCTTCCCTTTACCAGTTGCATACTTTATATTGTCATCTTAAGCCGAGTATAGTAACACACAAATACAAGAATAACCTTCCCAACTTGATATAGCTGCCCATTGCACAATCACACACCTCCACAATCATCTTTACCATCATACTCAGACACTCATGCACAAAGCACGCATACACTGCAGCCCAACCCACACTTTCTTTTTTTCTCCAACAAACCCCAAAGAATGCTTACCAAAAAGCAACCCCGTAGAAAGCAACAAAGAAGTAGAGAAAATCAAAATAAAACTGTCCAGAATAATCATCCATCTCTAGCAGATTTTGTACAAAAAGTTCAAAGAAAACAGCTAATACAGTCATTAAGCAAAAAAAAACAAGCTTCCAGTACAGAAACATTCCCTCCTCTGTCAAAATGTAAAGCAAAACAAAAAGTGATTAAAAAAAAATGTAACTACCACTACTGCTAAAACTGCACCTATATATATACCTTGATATAGTAGCAACTAACCATACAAAAATAAATAGTTTACAAAAAATGTTCCGCCACAGAGTCCTTCAGAACCTTATAAAAACAGGAGAGAAATCATGAACAACCCTTAAAACCTACCGTAGAAAAGTAATCCTAAAGGTTCTCATAAACAGTGCAATCCTTCTCAAAAGGATGTTATTTATTTTATTTTTGAACAGAATTAAACCACTAACAAAGCTAACTACTAAATTACAGACAACACTTCTCAATAAACCGAATATCAATATAAATAGCTCCTTAAACATCTGTGGTTGTGAATGGAGTCGCACCACGAGCACAGAACCATATTTTAATGAAGAAGCATATAAACAAAAGCAAACAAACCCAATTGCCATACATAGCAGTGGACGCAGTTATGAAAAACTTAATAACACCATTATGGAACAAGAAACTCTGCTCACAAAAATATCCCCGGAAAACTCAGTATCACCTCTCCATTCTAATAAATCAAAACATCCAGTCTACAAATGGCTGTGCACATCAATGTTTAACATTGCCAAAAAATATTTCAAATCTTTATGCCACTTCCTCAATCAGTATGTAAAAAGCAAAAACAAATTCAAAATGAAACTACTACAAAATATGGATGCCTGTCCAGTGCGTAAATACACAGGACTACACAGACACTCATTAGCCTGCATTTCAGGACCTATTTGCAAAAGCACCATCCATCATATCAAAATGATATCAACACATCATTCAACAATAAAAATCTGGTCCATAAACTCTACCTTGCAAAAAGCCCTGCTTTAGCACTTGTCAATTTAAATAACAATCTTCTACATGGTACAGTCAAACAACTACTCGAAGAAATAGAGCACATCCAGAGAAAATATTTTGGAAGTAAAAGCCACTTACAAAATGCATTAACTTTACAACAAACTAGCAACTGCTGTACAAATAGCAACCTTCTATTAAACACAACACATACAAAAAAGAAATACAAAAGTTTAATAAAAGTACCTCCTCTGAAGTACCAAACCATGTGTATGTGTTACCACAGGACTTTTTATAAAAGTAGCACAAAAACTGTAGACATAACGTACAAAATAGAAGACAATGCAGATTCCAAATGGTTTCAATTAGCTCTCTACCTTATAGCTGAAAATGAATACGAAATTACTGACCCTTTAACAAAGTTTTTTTACTGAATTTCATAGGTTTTTAGTAGCGCAACTTAACGATAACATCCCTTTAACAAAGTTTTTTTACTGAATATACACTTGCATCATGTGAATTGGGAGATGTTTACTAGAATTCCCTTACTTTATATACATATATAACATAGAACATACTGAACCCCTGCGCTAAGGATTTTTGAAGGCCACAGACTCTGCGTATGTCCGCAGACGGGCGTGGACGACATCAAGACTACCCAAACACTCAGGGGGTATCTGAAATTGTTCTATCATACCATAGAAAAACTGCACAAGTTTTAAAAGCAGCACGTAAACACATTGTAAGTAATAATAAATAAGCAGTGCAACCTACACGTCTAACACATCAACCATCCATTTTAATACCATATGTAATAAAATGGATTATACCACAACTAAAAAGATATGCCTCGAACATAATTACCTCACAGAAACTGCAGAGCTAGAAGCAACAGTAGACCTACACAACACTACGAATACAACTTTCCAGAAACTAGTAAGTAAACTTCATTTTTCTTATGTATTGCTGTACTTTTTGTATGAGGTACAGTACAATTAATATATTTTTGGTTTTCACACAGAAATATGCAGTACTTTGGAGTGGCTTGAAGAAAATTGTCCACATGAGGAAATGTCTGAAGACAGTGATAATAATGGTAGACACTTCTCTATATAAGCACATTAATAATCATTACCTTATGTGTACTTAACATACATATATTTATTTTTAACAGAGCAACCAAACATTGAAAATATTACACCAAAAGACACATTGGAAAAGACTCTGGAACGCATGGAACAAAAATAGACATGCTCAAGGAAAATTTCAATGGTTTGAAACAGTTAGTGGAGGACCACATAAAAGAAAAATTAAATACCATTGTCCCACCTGTACCTGTGCCCCCTCTCCATGTCCCAGTGAACTATCCCCAAACCCTCAACAACAAGATAAATGTTTTGATGAGACTTCCATCCCTTCATTCCCTCCTATCCATCCTCTCCAAACCCCTAATTCCCCTGTTTTTGTATCAGTTTCTGCTTCCCCCTCTCTTTCATAATGTGAGTATATGTGTACAATAAAATAAATGTTATGTTAGTTTTAATGAAATTGTTTGTGTCTAATTTTTTATTTTAAGAAACAGGTAAAATGGCCGCGGACAGCACACCTGTCCGGCCTGTACCTAATTAACAAAATATGGATGTCTTAAAGACATTACACCTATCCATACCATTTGCAACCAAGATGAAACTGTTCTTAGAACACACCAGCTGTCCCTGATGTCTGTAAATAAACAAAATGGGGGTGTCCTAAGGACACTATACCTCTCCGTAACATTCACATCCAAGATGAAACTGTTCTTAGAACACACCAGGTGTCCGGGATGTCTGTAAAATAACAAAATGGGGGTGCCCTAAGGACACTATACCTATCTGTACCATTCGCAACCAAGATGGAAATGTCCGTAGAACAGGCACTGCGGCCGCGATGTCCGTAGTCAAACAAAATGGAGGTGTCCTAAGGACTCTATACCTGGCCGTACTGTCTGCAGAACATCTACGCACATGCGCACCATACCCGTAAATCCTGGGAACATTGCGCCTGTCCGTAACTGTCCATGTCACTTGTGTTGCACTTTTAATTAGTTTCAGGACCCAAACACTGTCCGTAGAACACACGCACGCATGCGCACGGCCGTCCCTGTGCATTTGGTGTCCTGCAGACACCTATTCCCGTTGCGGGTGTGTTCACGACGTCATCATGTGACCGCACCCACGCTGAGCATGTGTCCTAATTTGCACAATTTGTCTGCTTCCCCAACATTTTAAAAGAACTTATGCAGATAATGCACATTATTGCACAGTAAGAAATCACCATTTCACATGTTTCAGACATTGGCCCTAGTTTTCCACAGTTTTTTTGGAACGGTTTGATCGCTTTTGAGTGATCGATATGGTCACGAGGCGCACCCCTCCACTCCTATAAAAGGCCACACCCCAGAGCTCATCTTCATTGTACTTCTGGCTATTGCAGATTGACGTTTGCTGCCTTTAGTGCTGTAGCTGAGATTACCTCACCAACCGTAATGGCATCCATGACTGCTGTTGCTACATCAGCCTCAGCACCACCCCCAAACCCTCCACCACCACCAGCTCCCCAAGGGCCTGCAGAGGGGAATACGCGTGAGAATGTAGAGAACAAGGATGAAGAGGATGAAGAGAATGAGGTCGAGGAACTCCCTACTATCAGCACTCACCGGGAGTCGTGAGTGTGGTGGTTGTTTACCGTTCATGGTAACGTACAGCATGTGCGAACAAGGTCACCTGTAACCAGTGCAAATTGGTGCTGAGTCGTGGGAGACGTGGTTCGTACAGCTTTGGTACGACATCCATGAACCAACACCTAACTTACTTCCACGGTGCGGACATTCGCAAAGTTGTATCATGTAAAGAACATAGTAGGTTGAGTTCCTCCACAGCATCCTCCGTTTCCGATCCTCTCACCACAAGAGACACTCCTGTGGGAGAGCGCATCCCTCCAGCTGCTTCACAGGCCATTCGCGATGCTGTTGACCCTTACCTATCAACGGTCACAGTATTGTGAATGTACTTCGACGCAGTACTCTGCAGGGGGGAGAGTCTTTCGAAGTGCTTTCGAGACTACGGTCAGTGAGCACCAGAATAGCTGCTACCTACCTAAATAAGGCCCACCCTACATCTTCCTCTCTCCACCTGCCCTTTCTTATCCCCTGTGGTTGGTGTCCCTTCCTTACCCTCCTTTCCCCTCCTCTCCTAGTGTGTAGGGTGTACAAAGAGCCACATAAAATATATAAAACAACTAAAAGTTTAAAAAAGGCTCTTTTCAGAGACACCTTTCTCAGTTTAAAAATAGAATAAAGGGTGCAGGCCCCCGCACATTTTTTGAAAGTCCGCGGACAGTCCTAGGAAAGATAAAATTTTGTGGTGCAACCCTAGCAAAACCAATGCACTTTTCTCTGGGAGTAAGTGGCGGCTCTGAAAAGAGCCTTTTAGTGGTGTTTTGTGTGTTTCAAAAACTTGGATTTGCCAATATGTAATGCAAAATAGATGACTATACTTCCAGAAATGGTCGCAATGCATTTTGTACATTTCGACTAAAAATCTGATTGCCAGCATATCTAAGATGGACTCCATCTCTGTGAAAAATGAATGTGCTGCGAAACATAATATTTTCATTGTGGAAAGGTGACATGCCAACATCTCTTAGAAAGGCACAAACAGCCTTATTGATATTGCGCCTTGCTTTCTCCATTTGTGGACCAAATGAAGAAGAATGCAACCGCTTTTGTCTTTGCGCAATACGTGAAAAAATTACTTGGCAATTTGGAAACGTCCATCACCTTCACAAGTCCTTAGTTCATTGCAAATTGCAAAGACATTCCGGACACATGTCCTAAACTGTTCCCTCCACAATGAATTATAATTATGTCAGGATGACGCTCTGTCTGTAAAGTAGAACAGAGAGGTACCAAGTCCAGCCACTTCATTCCACGCAGTCCATGCCAGTGCACTTCCACATGAGGGAATCCAAGATCTGCAGATATACCACAACATTCTGCATGCACCTTCAGCCAATGTATCCATGAGTCTCCCAAAATCAGATAATCTGTTTTCGAGCACACGCAGCCATAGCTGTCTGTTTTCCTCTCAGGAAAAAGACGTCCTCACTAAATCTCTTCATACACAACACACCAACTAAACTTTACTGACCAATCCCTAGCTGCGCTCATTCTCATTTGCATGCATCTCCACTCCAGAATCTCTGTGTGTAATATGCGCTGTCCGCAGACTACCACCATGTCCACGGACATGTAGAAGATCTGAGTGTGGCGAATGTACATTTAAATAGTGTTCCCCATTTCCCCTTTAAGGTGGGCTCTGAAAAGAGCTGTTTTTTTTTTTTTTTGCAGATACCTGACGGACACCTGTTATTTTGTTTTTTTGGGGGGGGGGTTCTTCTTAGTTTACTCCTAAAATCTTCACATAACCTGTTCCAAAGCAAACCTTACATTCCAAAAAAACATGGCATTTCCCAAAGAAACACCATCTGCTTCGAAATAAGCCGCATTATTCGAAACAATGTTCTCGTGGCTACAGAAAAACATACTAGTTCTTAGCATGAAAGCAAGCATGCCTCGATTGATTGCACACCTAGCAATGCTTTGATCAGGACAAAAAACAGAACTGGTGTTCCATTTCGCTCCCGAAAAAATTACTTTCGCAGTTGGAAAGATGTTGATTACTGTTTCAACCAACTGTTCCAAATCTCTCATCAAAGTAGGGGAACTCACGTACCCAAAATGGAAAGCACCATAGTGCAAAACTACCACATGGTGACTATTCATCCTACGCATATCTCTGCAAACTTGGAGAATTGCATCTACATTGCAGTCAGTCGCAGCGCACCACACCACCTCCACTCCCCTAATATCAAAATTGTTTGCCACATGCCTTTATTGAGAATAGTGCTGTAAAGCATGGACAAACATATCTCCGAGCACCAACACCCTGACTGCCTCCAACTCTGCCATCTTCACTATACACACTCTCTTTATACACAAATCAACAACATCAACATCTGATTGGCTTATCCCTACAGTCCCCTTTACATGCTGGATTTGCTGTAGAACCCTGTATGTGGCACGCCCTACCAGCAGACAGGCGTGGTGTCTGTGCGGCACATAACTCTTAGCCAGCCCTTCTACCCTTTTCACATCACTCGCAAATCCATTACCTCATTGGACACAGCTAAGCAGTCACACAACCATCCACCAATCACATCCAAGACCTCTACATCTAACTCCAGCATCAGAGTTCCGCACATCAAATGTACTGTTGATCACTCTGAATACAGGTCTCATATCATTGGAAAGCACCTACTACAAAAACTACTGTGCAAGTCTCGAAGATTTCTACTTACAGCTCCATGCATATCCACATGCATGATTACAAAGTATAGGTATGCATATTTTATTCAGAGTACATGTACAACTCTTATGAATCCATATAAAAAAAGTAATGCCACTAAATCTGCATAGCCAATACACACATGCCAACGCTCCCGTATTAAGCGCAAGACTTCCGATTTTTCATTGAAAAATCGCACTACTTTTTACTATCTCCCCTATAACTTATACATACCTGCCAACCCTCCTGATTTAGGTGCGAAACTCGATTTTTCATTAAAAAATGGCACCATTTTTTAGTGTTTCCCGCCTAAATTAATGCTAATCCCAATGCGATGGTATGGGAAAAATAAACGTTCCCGATTGCTGTGGTGAAATCTCCCTCTCATGTGCTCCCGATGGTTTGCATGTCTAGTTATAATATGAAATTATTCAAATTTTTCCCATCTACTATAATGAACAAACACTTCCAAGCCTCTCTGCTATCTACAACACAGCTGCAAAACAACAAGTGAATTTCATGAACTTAAAATTTTACTCATTTGCGAAGCAGGTTGAACTAACATACTGCAAATAACATATAAAGGCTGCACATAGTCAAATAAAATAGTTGCATACACTATGGTCAGATATCAAACGAGAATACTACCACGAAAACATAAAAGTTAACGTGTACATTAATATCAGTGCTATAAACACACAAAATTACTAACTTCTTCCTTTCACAATTGCAGTGAATATCACTCTCCTGAACATCAACAGCATCTAAACTACAGACAACATATCTGAAGAAACCTGCTCATTCTACAAAAAAATAAATAAGTGAATTAATACCTTTATATTCTTACTGTTCCTCAAAGAGACTGTGTGGGTCATTCATGTAATTTGCGTACCAAAAAAAACATTGATTTCTGAACCATTCTGCCCACAAATCCCCATTTAGTAAACAGAGATTAACAGGCAGAATGGCACCGAAATCCCCGTTTTTTAGGAACACAAATAACATACTGAAGCCATAAAATGTTAGTATTACAAAACAAATAACTGTTTTAATTTTATACCATTATGTTTACTATAAATGCTTCTCCTCACCACTAGCTCACTTTCTACTCTCACCTGAACCAGAGTGTAGTAAAATACAAACAGAAAAATAGCCTTCCCAACTCATTGTAACTGCCCAATGCACATACACACACCACCACAAACAACTTTCCCATCAACCTCATACACGCATGCACACAGCACACATACATTGTAAAACGGACCAACCCATACCTTCTTATTTTTTTAACAGACCCCAGAGAATGTCTACCAAAAAGCAAGTGTGTAGAAAAGAACGCAGAAATAGAGCAAATGAAAATAAAAGTGTACAAAATAAGCATCCATCTCTACCAGAGTTTGTACAAAACGTTGAAACAAAAGAGCCAATGCAGTCATTTAGCGAAACAAAAGAAGCTTCAACTACAGAAACATTTCCTCCTCTATCAAAATGTGAAACAAAACAGAAAATGCTTAACAAGAATTTGGCTACCACTACTGCTAACACTGCTCCTATAAATCCTCATATACTAGCATGAAACTATACTAAAAAAATATTTTAGCAAAAATGTTCTGCCACAGAGTCCTTCAGAATCTAATAAGAACAGGAGCGAAACCATCCACAACCCTTAAAACCTACCGTAGAAAATTAATCCTAGAAGCTCTCATAGACGGTGCATTCCTTCTCAAAAGGAAGTTATTTATTTTACTTTTAAAAAGGATGAAACCACAAACAAAACTAAGTACTAAACTACAAAAGAAACTTCTCAATAAACTAAATGTCAACAAAAATAACTTCTTAAATATCTGTGGAGGTGAATGGAGTCACACCATGACCACAGTACCATATTTTAATGAAGAAGCATAATAACAAAACCAAACAAACACAATCGCCATCAATAGCAGTCGACGAGGATATGAAGAAATCAATAATACCATCATGGAACAAGAAACACTGCTTACAAAAGTATCCCCAGAAAACTAAGAATTACCTCTTCATTCGACAAATGTTTCAAATCTTTACGCCAGTTCCTCAATCAGTATGGGAAAGGTAAAGACAAAATTAAAATGAAAGTGCTGCAAAATATGGATACCTGCCCAGTGCGCAAATACAAAGGACTACAAGGACATTCATTAGCCTGCATTTCATGATATCAACACATTGTTCAAATGTAAGAAATCAAGGGGCTGATTCATGGAACAAATGTGCCGAAAAAAGTGGCGCAAGCTGGCGCAAGCAGGCGCAAGCCTGAAAAAGCCTGAAAAAGGAAGCGCACACGTGCGATTCATGGAAGTCTCTGCGCGTGTTTTTCTCAGGATGTGTGCCAAGACTGTGCGTGACGCACACCGGCGCACACACCATTGCAACATCCCGAACGCTGTGCGCGACACGCACAAGGAAAGCGGACAACGTCAGCACACATACCAAAAAGGGGGCGGGACACAGGGCGTAACGCACGGAATGGGGAACAACGCGTGAAAAAGAAGGCATAACTTGGGAAGTACAGCAGGGAAATACAAGGAACGCCCACACGCACGCGAACAACTCGTATTCATGGATTTGAATATGGTAAACAAGCGCACGCTAAAACACGTGCACAGGCATCAACACGCCCTCCACAGGAAGGCAGGCGGAAGCGTCCCTGCGCACAGTATAAAAGCGCGCACAAACAACAAACACGTACATACCGCTATGATGAATGCCCCATTTCTCGCAGCACTGATCGTGGGACACCGCAGGCGGAGAATAGCCAGGGCCCACATTTTTTCCCCCGGACAAGCCTTTTTGGGATGCCTGACGACCAGGTCTATGGCAGGTATAGGTTTCCACCTCGTATCATCCTCGACCTGGTCAGGGAGTGGGAAGATGACCTTACATCACCCACCCTCTGCTCCCAAGCATTGAGCCCCTTGGAGAAGGTGCTCAATGTCCTGCATTTTATGTCCACTGGGTCATTTCAGCAGACTACTGCCGTAGTGGGGGGGTCTCACAGGCCACGCAGTCACGCTGCCTACACCAGGTGTTGGCAATCATGACTGCATGCCCCTCAGCCCGCAGGCACATATACATCCCCAGAACACCCGCAGAAAGGCAAGCCATTGTCCAGGACTTTTACAGGGTAGCACACTTCCCCAAAGTGCTCGGTGCCATAGATTGCACCCATGTGGCCCTACGTCCACTTAAGGCCACTGAGCACATCTACCGAAACCGTAAGCACTGGCATTCCATCAACGTGCAGGTGGGATGCGATGCCAAGGGAATAATCACCTCTGTCTATGCAAACTACCCTGGCTCCACCCATGACAGAATGTCCGCCCTGAGCCGGGCCCTGGAAGGTGGGCAGCATGGCGACACATGGCTCCTAGGTGAGTACAAAGGCCCTTGCACATGCATGCATGTCACACACAGACAAATACACAAACCCCAATAATCACAACCATTATCACCTCTCCAGGGGACAGCGCCTACCCTCTGAGCAATCACATGATGACGCCAATCCGGAACCCCACCACACCACCCCAGGTAATATACAACGCTGCCCATATTGCAACCAGGGCTATAGTGGAGCGCAAATTCTGAGGGCTCAAGTCACGCTTCCACTCCCTTGACCGCTCTGGCAGCCAGCTACTCTATGCACCCCCAGTAGTGTGCAGGATCATTGTGGCGGCATGTGTCCTGCACAATGTTGCAACACGGCAGGGCGTACCGGTGGACATGGTGGTGCCCCCACATCCCCAATCACAGGCACAGGCGCTGCCCATGGGAGGGGATAGGGCAAGTGGCGAGGCAGCCCGGACCCAGCTTGTGACCACATTTTTCACCTAAACTCCCACCCCTGTGGAGTCCACACAGGCCTGGCACATGGCAGGTGACAATCGATGATGACAAAGAGACAGTCAACTGTCACAACCTTACCACCCTGAGAATGTTGCCATGGAAGTGCCATATTGTGTGCATCCCTAGCTACTCAAACCTAACCAATCCTGTGTGATCAAAAGGTACACATGCAAGGTGTGTATCACACAGACTTGCAAAACAGGCGATGACAATCACTGGTATGTCACACAAAGCCACCAAAACCACAACATGACATGGCAAGCAATAGCAAAACACCAACACAATAACAATAATGTACACATTGACATGTGAAAAATGCAAAGTGGCGTCAGACAATGATGCCTGACATGGAATCAGATGAAATGACTGACCAACAACGTCCCACACAAAGCAAGTCATACCCAAATGCATACCAACAGTTGTAGCTTGAACATAAGAATGAATGCCTGTTCACATGCACATTGTGCACGGCAAAATAAACACTGCATAATATGTGTGCTGTGTCCATCTCCTGCAACACACTGCTCAGCACACAGCATAGTGACCAGTCATTGTGTGTGATGCACACCCTGAGCATAACATGAACATGACAAACTAAATAAAAAAACAAATCAAGCATGTACAGGATCCACAAATGGTCATAGATCATGTGCTGCAGGGACACAGTGGTCCCCAGAAGGCTAACTGTGTGCACATGTGGACATGGAAGGGTGTTGTACATGTTGTGGATCATAGTGCGAGTGTGTGTGTCAGTAGGTCATGCACTCAATACATGCATGTGCAATCAAGTGACCATCAGTGTCCTCATCACATGTGAACATTGCCGATGTGTGCACCCCAGCATGTCAAACCACAAATATACCCTCACACCTGAAAGGTAAACACAACACATGAACAGCCATTGATCAGCAGAATACATCATGTACATAGGATACCACAATTACAATGTCAGGGTGCCCATCACACTGTGGGGCAAGGCAACTGTCCAACAACAAAATACCCCCCCTCCCTCACATATCACCATGACCCACTGAACAACTGCGCATGGGATATGTAGCCTTCATCCTTGAAGTTCACCTGGCCACAGGATCACCCTTCTCCTTTGTCTCCATCTTCCACCTTGCGTGTAAAAAGTGTCCAGCACCCTCAGAGGCCACCTTGACTTGCAAAAACAACAAATCAAAGAGAACTCAAAGCAGGCCAACACATAAGCCAAGCAAAAAGCCTGCAGGCAGCACAACAAACCAGAAGAACCTCCACAAGATGACTTTAAGTAGCAGTACGTCACAAAGCCCAAGTACTAGCACAATGATGGAACAACCAAGGTAGCACAGTAAAACAATGTCACAACAGGATGTGTACCATGTGTGGTACATAATATCGAATGATGCACTACAAACTGATGTGTATTGTCACAGCTCCCGTGTACAGGTGCAGGAGTGGCACGAACCAACCACCCCCACGTGGTCTGGGTGCCTGCAAGGTCAAACTCACACAGGCCTCTGAGACCCTTGTGGGGAAGGAGGGTCAGGGATATGCAGCCGAGACAGGCATTGGTATACTGGATGACCGGAATGAGGGGCAGGAGAGGGGAGTAGGATTGACAAATGAAAGTAGGGAATGTACAAAAACATAATAATCACATTAACACATACACAATCAGACCAAATGTGTACATCATGCACATAGTACCAAATTACTCAAATTGAAGTCAAAGATTAACTTATCTCTGGGGTGAGTGCTGGCCTACTGCCTGCACACTCTCAGGTTTCGGTAACATGAGCAGTTCAATGCTGCAAAGAGAGCCAGAGTCACTAATCTGTGCGTGCCCATAAAACACACACCACCAGGCATGCCCCAAAGAAACAAGATACTCTACAAACTATCTGGTGTGGTGCTTCGTACCCATAAATTTGATTCCCCCCGTGATGGTTCATACACAGTCAATGCAGTAAGTAATGCGCCGGTGGGTGCCTGGCAAAGCTAAGACCAATGTTTCAAGATTCACAAAACATCCAATGTTCCCTGGGTAAGCATCCAGACGCATTTAGCAAGATACGACTTCAGTAGAAGTTGTGTTCCAGCATAACCTAAATAAAGTAGGTAGTGCATGTGGCAATTCAAACCTGTAAATGAAATGCACTGCACATGATCTCTCCCTCGCTGTCTGTCCCTGTGAGCTGCTTCTTTCCCTGTCTTGGAACGCTACATGGCTAATACAACTGCCTCAATGGACCATGTTGGACCGGAGGATATGTGCCACTGCCCCTGCATGTGCCCCTGACAACTTTCCCATCAACTACCCATTACTCCACCAACGCATCTTAGCTGTACTGTGTGCTTCAACACCAATATCTGTCCAAGCTCACCGTCAGTGTTGCTACTTAGCATGCATGTGCAACTGTCCGGGTGGACGGTTGGCTGCGGTGTGACCCCCTTGTGCTGCTCATCTTTCCTGGAGTTCCTTGAAACACGTCAGCTTCTGTATGATGTATGAGTGCAATCCCTGTGGCTCTGCCTGCGCACACATGTGCATGTCTGCACCACCGAACATGGCCAGCTTTCAGACATCCAGTGGGCCATGTCTGCTGGGAAAGGTGGTCTGGAGGCTCATCCCCCTGCAGAAAGGGCAGAAAACAAATGATTAATGAATGAAATTTCCCTGTGTGTGTCTCCTCAGGCATGTCATGAGTGGATCATGTCAGATACGTACATCTGAAATCACTCAATCAGTGCAACTTTCCCAGCCAAAGTGTGATAGCCGCTGTCTACAGCATGAATTGCATGAAGCACATGTACAGCAAAGATAAGAAACACACTGCACAATGTATAGCAATTAATACACACACGAATCATGAAACCAACCATCTAGAATAGGAAGAACTGCGGTCAAAATCACCCCTATCATTCCCGCTACGTGTGTCAACACAAGTAGTACAACAGCAGACATGCCACAGATATGACAGTCCTAAGCCCTTGTGTAATAGGATGTTACACCGAACCATCCTTGCGAGGCCATGGATAAGGGAAGCAGGAGTGGCATATTTGAGTCAGGACCCCAAGCTGCAAACACATACACGAGACAAGCTTGAAGGGACCAGCGGGAACAGACAGTGGATGCTTTCAAAAGCCACAAAGCACCACACCGTCACATGAAAGCACAACAGACAAGCAATTTTAAATTATATTAACTGATTACACTAACTATCAAAAACCTCATTACCTAATTAAACTAACTATCAAATAGAAACTTAACTAACTAAACTAAAAGAAAAATCAAAAATGGCCACATACGACCCGGGGGGAGACACCCAGGAGGGGGGAGGTGCAGGGTGCTGCTCAACACCCACATGCGATGATGATGAAGAAAAATAAAACTCCACGGGCTCAACGCCTGCACAGCCCGACCTATTTGGGAGATACCTCGTCGTCCGAGTCTGGCTCTTCCTGGAAAGGAGGATGTGTCACAGGAGCCTGACCACGCCTAGCCACAGATAGCCCCTCGTCGGCAGCAAGTCTGCTGGACGGGTGAGCCTGGTTCTGTGCGGCGATGACACGTAGGTCTGCATGCAGAACCCCACGAGATACGCATGCTTCCTCTTGCAAGGTAACACGTGTAACACAGAGTTTCTCCTGCAAGGCCTGGCTGGACAACTGATGCACCTCCCGGCAAGCATGTAGCTCAGCCGAGATGGTACGCTCAAGCTGTGCAAACTTCTCCTATGACCGCTCCCTCTGGGACATCAGAAGGACACCCAGAGTGGATCTGAGGGAAGCATACTCCTCCCTCGGGGCCTCCATGTGTGCTTCACGCAGAGACAACATTTCAGCCTGGCGTGCCCTGTCTGAGGCCGCCATGCCCAGCCTGAGCGAGCGGGCCGTGGACCGTGCCGCCTGCTGTAGGAGAAGCACCTGCCTAGCAGGGGGAGCACAGATTGGGCCACACGCTCCATGCTCACAGAAATGTTCTCCATTGCTGCCCCCATGGCGTTCAGAATTGGCAGTCATGTTTTGCTCCCACTCAGTATACAGCGGTTGCGCGCGGCAACGGCATTGCTGGGCTTAACACCTGCGGGACCCAAGAATCGGGTGTCCTCGTTGTGTTGGCACCGCCCACGGCTGCACGACTACATGCCCCCATTGACGTGATGGCCCAGGCACATCAGTGACCGTGCGTCTCGATCCACCACAGGCGGAGGTTCCAAGACTGTCTGACCCATCAGTGCAGGTGTCTCGGACAGAGGAATGCCCACATCAGAATCACTCACCCCTGATATATGGACCTGATGCACATCCAACTCGACATGGACGTCATAGTGGTCATCAGGGCTGGACTCATTGCCAGCCAAAGACAAGATGGGCTGTAGCACATGTGGGTTTTTGTGGCCTACCACCCCACTACCCCCACTTGTGCTGGGTTGCTGTAGTGCTAACAACCCTGTGCCTGGCATGACAACACCATCCTCTGGCTCCATTGCATCATCATCTGAAAAGTAGAGAGAAAAAAGTTCACTACACATGTTAGAAGCACACAACACACACTCATAGACATCACACAGACACCAAACACATGAAGCAGACATGTCTCACACAAAAGAGAACCTGCCATGCATGCTGGGTCAACTTGACATTGCTTCTGTGATTAGGCATGTAGAAGGGTGTTATATCACTCTGAAGTGGGTCGATGCAGTGCAGCACATTTGTACGTTAATCACTATCCACATGTACTAGTTCTTCATGATGTGTATCAGAAAATGTGAAAGCAGTTCAAGGTCAACTTCAGCCATCACGTGCAATGTGCATGCAATGGGTAGCATGGCTACAAGCAAACCACCCCTCCCCCAAGTGCAAATGCAGGGATGCCTTGCATGGCATCAAAAGGATGACCATAGACCTGTCTATTGACAGACAGTGTTGACTAGCATCAATTGCATCGTCTGAGTCAAGTGACAACACAGCAAATGATGATGGGACAGTAAGCAGGACACATGATGAAACCTCAGGAGTACACCCACGTGTGAAGAAGACACTACACCAGTTGGACAGAGTCATTGGCCATGAAACAGGCTGAGGCCTGTGAACCACGAAGACTGTCACACCCTAAACATGTGTGCGACGCAGGACTGAGCCACAGTGGCCATGGGAAGGCTCATGAAATGCCATGCAATGTAGGTCACTCTGGACACATACTACAATGATCATCCAGTCAATGACACACAGGGAAATGCATGGAATACACATGGAGCATGAATGGGCACTCATGTCCCTGCGGGGCATCTGACCACTGCACAGTCCAAGTGAGACACCCTGCATCAAGTACAAAGGATGTACCCCACAGCATATGTCTGGCAGATTGTCTGGTGGAAGTTAGCATGTACACAGGACGCATGAACAGGCAAGTACTCAACGGCAAAATTGAAGCAGACCAGTGCAAAGGTGAAATTGGGGTGCAGAGGGGGTGAGGAGGGGCAAGGGAGCATGCCTATGTGGAGTACCCGCATGCAGGCAGAGGACACATGCACGTCAGTCATGCTATGACATAGTCCCAGGGCTGAGAGGAAGGTCACGCCAGGCTACATGCAAAAGGGCCAGTGAGCTGGCACATGAACCGTAGGAGCATCCTGGTGACCAGCATGTGAGTAGGGTGCAATAGTGGTGATGCGGCCAGTCCCGTCTGCTCCACATGTCCACCATCCTGCAGAGCAGCCATGCATCAGTGAAGCATTGCATTACTTGCACATCAGAACCATGTAAACATGACATGTAGTGGCAGTCATGCACAACACATCACACAAGTAAAACACACATGTCCTCAACAAACACGCAGCAACACTCACTGGACTGGCCATCAAAGTCTGGCATCTCTCCCACTGCTTCGACCGAATCAGATGGTATGAACTCCGCAATGAGTGACTCGTGCGGAGCGAGGTCTTCCTCCTCAGGTGCAGGCCCACTGCTAGTCACCAGAGCCAAGTTGTAATTTGAGGCACGCTTAGCTGCGTTTGAGGTCATTCACGGTGGGCAGCTGTAGTCTGACAATTAGGCACCACTAGCATGTCACGGCTGTGGTCCCGCACGTAGTCCACAAGGAAGTCCAGTTCCTGGTTGCAGAAAGGCTTCTTCCTCGACTTGCAGGAGGTCGTGGCTGTGTGTGGGGTCCCAACCTGTGCTGCAGGTGCAACCTTCCTCCTCTTGGATTGTGGCGCAGACCGCGGCTGGCAAATGCCGCCCTGATCAGTACGGCCAGTGGCACCAGTGGATTGAGCCAAGGGAGTGGCAGATGGAGGGGCGAACATAGGCCTGACTTGCGTCAGTGGCAGCTGGGTGCCCTCTAATGGACCCTGCGTAGCAACATCTGCTGTGGTAGGGTCATTGACAGCGACTGTCCAGGTTGGCAGACTCACAACCGGGGTGTTGTTGGCTGCATCTGCCCCGGCACTTGCCAACACCTGGCTGGTCGGGGAAGCAGATGACATTACTGTCCCAGGGACACGTGTCTCAGACAAGGCAGCCCTACGTGCACCTACGGTTTCCCTCCTACCCTGTTGGAAATCTTCCAAGGACTCCTCAATTGCCAATGCAGCCAGCGCTGGCAGACCCTGAGTCTGGGTGGTGGTGTCCACAGCTGCACCTGCAGCTACCACTACCCTTGGGCCTGTGGCAGTCGATGAAACGGACTGCCGGGTCATACGGGCGCCAGTGCCAGATGCAGAAGCTGCATCTTCTGGAACCACAGGGGGTGGTGGCATGACTGCACCGACACATGGCACAACATTGTGCACAAGTGGTGCACCCCTGCCTCTTCCCCCTCTGCGGCCACCCTGGACATCCTGGAGTCCCCCTTCTCCCTGGTCACCCCGGCCACGTCCCTGACCATGCCCGCCACAAGGAGGATGCCCAGCTGAGACACCTCTCAACTTTGGTGGCCTCCCAACCATGGCACAGATCGAGTAGTGCCAACACAGATGGAGGAGTGCCAATGGGAGGTGTATACCACAATTGTCCTGGGCAATTGGGGTAAAGGGGGTGGGATTCAAGATGTTAACAGCACCCCTGCACCTGCAAGGCTGTATGTGACCCAGGTGATGTAGTGACAGGTCACGCAACGCTCAGGCACCCCAAAACTGCAGTAAAACCATGCATGCAACCCATGCAGCCTACGTGCGTGGAATTAACCTCCCGCAGTACGCGGCTGCACCCAGTAACACGAAAAACGCATACACGTGGGACACGCAGGCTACTATGACCTCGAAAACTGGGTATGCGATACACAGGGGCACCCGCAGTGGGAAAAATAGCATGCGCGACTCACCGTCAGACTAGCGTGATGATGAAAAACATGCATAGCCAATACCCCCGCCAAAAGAAGAGATACGTCCTTGATCCGCTGTGAAGTTGTGATGGTGCGCGAAACAAGACGAAGAAGCAACACACATGTCGGTCTCCACGAAACCCGTGCTGTGGGAAACGCCCACTCGCATCGCGTCACTTAAGTATGTAGGACCTTTACTCGGATTACACACATTCACACGCGGACCTGCAGTTTTTTCATGCACTGAACCACTATGCTCATGTCACGAGGGAAATGCCCGCGCGCGTAACATCACAGACGCACTTACGCGCTAAGGGCCTTTCCTCGGATTTCACGCTGACGTGCACTTTTTTCACGTGCCAAATCACTCCGTATCAAGCTGCCCACACGAAAACACACGGAAGACCACGCTCATGCCCAGAAGGCCATATTCCTGCCCCCCAGAGCCCCGAGCACGCTCCCACCTGCGATCTGCTGCTGCCTGCCTGCCAGCTGCCCACGTGCCCTGCTATTTGGTGCCTGCACGTCAGCCATCTGCAGGGGTCCGGTTGCTGTGTCCACCACTGCTGGAACAGAAGACTCCCGACTGAGACACCATCGCTCCACAGCCCAGCCCCAGGACCCAGTTTCCCACCCACGCCTGCCTCGCGGGTCACCATGTCGGGGCAAACACCATCTGAGACCACTGGTGACCCCCAGCCAGAGAGGCAGAGGGCCACCAGCTTCAGTGAGAAGGAAGTTGGTGTCCTGGTGGAGCATGTCCTGGGGCATTATGATGGCCTCTTCACACCATTGCGCGCCGACAAGGAAGGACGGAGGAGGATCTGGACGGACATCGTGGGTGCCATCAACGCGGAGGGGGTGGCACCCCAAGACCTGAGACACGTCCAGAAGCGCTGGGAGGATTACAAGTCCAGGACCCTCAGGAAGGCCCAGCGCCTCTTAGAGGCAGAGGATGCAGCGGGGCGCCGGGGCCAGCTTACCAACCAGCAGATGAGGGTCCTGGAGAGCATTCACGCAGTGCTTTACCACCAGATCCTCAGGATGCAGGCCCGTCTGGAGTCAAGCGGTAAGTGGCCATGCATTGCTATGTGAAACAGGGCATGTTTCAGTGTGCTGGTAGTCAGCTACTTGCCTGTATGTGTAACATAGGCCATGTATGGATGTGTGTGAGCCGGGACATCATGGTAGTGCGTTTGAGACCAGTAATGCGTGAACCACATGGATGGTGCATGTGTTCCAATGAGACATGGGGAGCTGCATGCGGAATGCACACATGAATGCATGCCAGTCCCTGTTCTTGGACATGGGTGGTGGGTGAGAGATGGGTGCTGCTCTCATGTACATGTATGGTGTGCATGTCTGTGTGCCTGAGAAGCGTGTGTGTGACTTTGAAACGCCATGGATGCATGAGCCTCCGGTGATGTGTGTGCATGGGGTCAGTATGAGCCATGATGCATGTGAGTTAGAAGGCAACATTCTGGTTGACAGAGGCCCTTGTACATGGATGCTGATGTTGACTGCATGCACCGTGCCTGTTTCTGTTTGTGTGTTGTGTGCATTGACCCATGTGTTGTGGAGGGACAGGATGGAAGTGAAGTTTGACAGTGCCACTCATGTATTATTGCTTCCTGTCTAGGGGACTATTCTACAGTACCCTGATGCTTGTGTTCTATGTCTCCCTCTATGCAGCGTCCAGTGAAGAAGAGGGCGGAGACGGCGCTGTGGAGCTAAGTGGCGGAGATGCCTCCACCGGGCAGCAACACAAGGCCCAGCCACCCAGGAATTGCCATCATCCGGGAGCGAGGGGACTGGTGCCGCGTCTGCCACTACGGCTGTAGCGGAAGGGCCGGTTGAGCCCCCACAGGGGCTTGCAATGGCGGAAGACGGTGCAGAGACATCCAGGTTGGTGGTCTCCACAGAGGAGGAGGAGCCAGCTACTGAGCCACACATGGGGCCTGGTGGGGATAGTACCACTTGTGCAAGTGGTGCAGTCCAGGGCCAGGGTCAGGAGGCAGCACAGGTCAACATGGAGGGGCCTGTGCATGTCGCTGTCCCTTACCCTGTGACTGCACCACCATGCACCAGCAGGGATGCCCCGTCCCAAGCCCGTCCGCAGGTCGGGGGGAGGCCCACATCATCTGACTCTCCACTACCTGCGGACGAGGAGTCCCATGGCCGTATGGTCTCCGTCCTGATTGGTGTCGCGTTGCGCACACGCGTCATTCGTGATGACGTGCGTGCTTCCTGGGGGGAGCAGGCATGCCATCACAAAGAGCAGCGTTGCAACGTGACACTGTTGGGAGAGGCCCTGGTCGGTGGGTTCCTACATGTGTCGCGCACTCTGGCGGACCTCTCCTCCTCTGTGGAGACTATGCGCCAGTCATTCTCCCTGCCGTTTTCCGGCACAGATTCCACCAGGGCCCCCTTTGGACCTGGCCCAACCAACTCAGCCAGCTTGGTGGAGATCCCATCCCTGCCACAGTCGGGAGTTGGTGGTCCAGCAGGGGTGGACACCCCAACAACTGGAGACCAGCAGATGGAGGATGTGCAGGCATCCTCGGACAGGGCACATGGACAGCAGCAGCAGGCTCTAGGTGGGAGCAATGATGGCTCGGGGCCATCGACATCAGAGGGGCAGGCATCAGCCAGAGTGCAGGAGGACCCTGGAATGGGTGTGTCTTCCGTGTGGCTGCGGTTGGGCCAGCGTATAGATGCCGAGTGGCGGCGAGCGGAAGAGGCACGGCTCACAATGGTCAGGGTGGAGAACTCAATGCGGAGCGTACTGAGGCGGGCCGAGTGCCTCGAGGCTATTTGCTGGGAGTTGGAGTCCAACATGGCATCGTCCCTGCGACCCCTCAGGCCATGGAAGAGGACTGCCTCCAGGACATTGAGCAGGAGTTTGATGATGCCCTGGCCCGGGACATCGGAAAGTGAGCCGTCGGACTAGCCTGCCGCCATTGTAAATAGTTTTTAGTGTTAGGTTTCATTTTCGTTTTAATTTCTTTTGGGGTGATTGGATTATGCCCCACACTTTTGTATATAGTTATTTCTTAGGTAGTTTCTTAGATAGGTTTCAGTTCTTTTGTTAGGCTCATGGACCCTTTCAAAATTCCTTGTACGTAGTAGGACTTTGGATTTATGTGCACATTTTTTTGGGATTTCACCATGGGGCAATGGATTTTGATATTTACGTTTCTTTTGGATTTGTTTTCGTGGACAGAGAATTTGGACCATTTTTCTTCAGGATTTATTTGGATTCTTTTTACATTTCATTTTTCATATTTTTGGCCATGCATTTCATTTCATGTTTGTATTATTTTTTTGCCTTTCATTTCATTACATTGATTTTGTTTATAATACATTTTGATATTTTAATTCCATGTGTGGGATTCGCTCATTGGGTTCATGCATGTAAAATTGTGGTTTTACACAATCTATGGCAAACAGTGTTTGTGTGTGACGGACATGTGTTGATGTACATGGTTGACTTTTGATTTGTGTCCTGAAATAGTCATGTCGGTGTGGGGCGGATTGGTGAAATCATTGCTAGTCAAGACTGGGGTGGCGTGCAGTGGTATTGTGGTGCACAAGAGGCCCATGATTGTGAAGCTTCCTTTCGTGTTGCAAGGGGACATGAGTCGGGCCTGCTGGCAGGTGCCCCTCAATGCTGGGTGGATGGGGGTGCTGGGGGACATGAGTCGGGGCCTGCTGGCAGGTGACCCTCAATGCTGGGTGGATGGGGGTGCTGGGGGACATGAGTCGAGGCCTGCTGGCAGGTGCCCCTCAATGCTGGGTAAATAGGGGTGCAGGGGGACATGAGTCAGGGCCTGCTGGCAGCTGCCCCTCAATGCTGGGTGGATGGGGGTGCTGGGGGACATGAGTCGGGGCCTGCTGGCAGGTGACCCTCAATGCTGGGTGGATAGGGGTGGTGGGGGACATGAGTCAGTGCTCACTTGTGCATGGTGACATGTGGGCTGGCTGGGGGGCTTCGCCAGGGTATATGGGCTGCCTGTGGGGCATGGCCAGGGGTGCAGTGTGTACCCCTGTGTTGGGGTCTGCCTGCAGGTCCTGGAGAGGGGGGGGGACACACCTGGGAGGACACACACTGGCAATTTGTTGGGGCACCCCTGAAATACACGTACCCTGCTTGCACAGGAACCAATCGCGTGTAAAACTTCACGCGCATGCCCGAAATACGCATACCTGCTCGCACAGGGCCAATCGCATGTAAAACTTCCTGTGCACCCCAGAAATACACATACCCTGCTTGCACAGGCCCTAACGCATGTAAAACTTCCCACATACCCCATAAATACATGTACCCCGCTTGCAAAGGCCCTATCAAGTGTAAAACTTCCTGCGCACCACAGAAATACACGTACCCCGCTCGCACAGGCCCAATTGCGTGTAAAACGTCCTGCGCACCCCCGAAATATGCATACCCCACTCGCACAGGTCCAATTGCGTGTAAAACCTCCTGCGCACCCCTGAAATACGCATACCCCGCTCGCACAGGGCCAATCGTGTGTAAAACGTCCCGCACACCCCCGAAATACACTTACCCCGATCGCACAGGGCCAATTGCATGTAAAACTTCCCGTGCACCCCAGAAATACACGTACCCCGCTCGCACAGGGGGGCCAATCGCGTGTAAAACTTCCCGTGCACCCCAGAAATACACATATTCCGCTTGCACAGGCCCAATCACGTGTAAAACTTCCAGCGCACCATAGAAATACACGTACTCCGCTCACACAGGCCCAATCGCGTGTAAAACTTCCCACGCACCCCCAAAATACACGTACCCCGCTCGCACAGGCCCAATCGCGTGTAAAATTTCCCACGCACCCCCAAAATACACATACCCCACTCGCACAGGCCCAATCGTGTGTAAAATGTCCCACGCACCCCAGAAATACACGTACCCCGCTCGCACAGGGCCAATCGCGTGTAAGACTTCCTCTGCACCCCCGAAATACACGTACCCCGCTCGCACAGGGCCAATTGCGTGTAAAAATTCCCGCACACCCCTGAAATACACGTACCCCGCTCGCACAGGCCCAATCGCGTGTAACACTTCCCATGAAGCGTGGTACGTGTATTCGAAGGAGTGCGCAGGGATTTTTACGGAATGTTTTCATGGTTGGAGGGCTGTGTGCTGGCCCACTGGGCTGTGCGCCATGTACAGGATTTGTGCGCTGTTCATGGCGCACGGGCAGGGGTTGGGGGCGTAACTGGCGCTGCTGCAGGGTCGCTGCGCTACTCTGTGCCATGGCTGGTTATGGATGTTGAAATCCATGAATACTCTGTGCGCGGAAATGGATTATGGCGCACGCGGCTAGTGCAGACTGCCACACACGCACATTGTGCGCCAGCCGCGTGCGCCACTTGTGCGCTGAATTCTATGAATTATCCCGCTAGTGTATAAACTGTACTATGCTAAAAGTCCTGCTTTAGAACTAGCCAATTTAAATAACACTCTTCTACATGGTACACCCAAATACCTACAAGAAGAAATCGACCGTATCCAGAGAAAATATTTTGGAAGTGAAAGCCACTTACAAAATGCAATAGCTTTAGAACAGACTAGCAACAATTGTGCAAATGGCAACCTTCTATTACACACATACAAAAAAGAAATACGAAAATTTAAAAGTACATCCACTGAAGTACCAAAACATGTGTGTGTGTTGCCGCAGAACTTTTTACAAAAGTAACACAAAAACTATAGACATAACATACAAAATAGAAGACAATGAAGATTCCAAATGGTTTGAATTAGCTATCTACCTTTTAGCAGAAAACGAATATGAAATAAGTGAACCCTTAATATGTTGCAGTTACTGCACTACAAAACTTGACAACAACCAAACTCCTTCACATGCTATCACAAATAACGTGGAATTATTCCCACTACCAAAACCCCTGCAACAACTCAATATGTGTGAGAGCATCATAATTCAAACAGTACACTCATTTCAAGCAATAATATGCCTCCAACCAAAAACAGCAAAATTACCTCCTTCTGAATTGTTGAAAGGCATTTGTGGCAAAGTAGTTTATTTGCCAAAAAAAATTTGGCAACAACTCGTGGACTTACATAAAGTTAGACAAGCCCTGCAATATCTGAAAGACAATAATGAATATTACAAAGAAATAAATACTGAAGAATGCTTAAGGGAAACAACTGAAATAATTCAAGAGTCATCAGAAACTGGTCAATTTGAACTTCTGGATCCTGCTGCAGTATCCACTCTTTTGGACCATTATACAATTCATCCATTGCACTCTAATGAGAGCATAGATGATGCACTAGAAACTTACCAAATGCGACAAACCAGAGGTTCACCAATGAGCATATGGGAAAAAAGTATAGAAGCATCTGCTTTTCCACTACTTTTTCCTACTGGCAAAGGAGCAAGATACGATGATAGACCCACTCAGATAACAGCATCAGAATACCGCTCATTACGAATGTATTCTAAAGATCCCAGATTTAGACAAAATGTGGAATACATATTCCATGTACTCTTTGAAAGTGAACTAGCAACACTATGTTACGGAGTTGCACACATATTGAAATCTGGAACCCACTTTCAAAATATGTCAGCTACGCAATTAATACAAAAAGTGCAAGAAAAAGAAGACGTTTTACAATCAAGCATAACTAATATGTTTGTAAAGATGTGTGGTACAAAAGAATACTGGTTCCGACGTCACAGAGATGTACGTTGTATGATCAGAAACCTTGGACCACCCACTTGGTTTGTTACATTAAGTTGTGCAGAATATGCATGGGAGGATTTACATGATTTCCCATGCATATCAAACAACAACAAAACCAACATAGATATACTAACACCTGTAGAACTTTGCTCTTTAGATCCTGTTAATGTTTCAAAATATTTCCACCATCGTTTCATTGATATGCTACACTTTATTTATAATAAAACTGATCCTCCCCTTGGAGAAGTGCAACACTTCTTTTGGAGAAAAGAATACCAAGCCAGAGAGCACCACATATACACATTCTTTTATGGATTAAAGGTGCACCTAATTTTGGTCAGAACAGTGATGCCACTGTTTTGCAGTTCATCCAAAAATATGTCACTTGTGAGATCCCTTCACAAACGACACATAGTGGCATTCATGGACAAATTGACAATTTCAAAGACACAAATGTGGCAAATATTGTCGTCGCAAATACAAAAACAAAGGGAAATACTACAACAAATGCCGCTTTGGTTTCCCTTGAGCAGTTACAGAAACAGGTTAAGTGAACAACTTCATGTCTTCAGTTCGACATAGTGTTAAAGGTAAATCACCTAAGAACACGTATTACATAAAAAGAACAGAAGAATCAAAATATATCAATGATTACAATGCAATCATTGCCCTCTTATGGAACGCAAACATAGATGTGCAGTACATTGCAGACAATTCCACTGCAAGTGCACGATATGTTACAGCCTACTTAATAAAAGCAGAAAAAACAGTGCTTCAAGACCTCTGGAATGACCTATTATCAGACAAAACACTATCTCAGAAATTGTACAGGCTAGGCATAAAAATGCTCTCTCATAGAGAATGTGGCAATTACGAAGCTGCAGATCGTTTAACCGGTACTGCTTTGTATGGAAAATCTGAAAATATAGTATGGCTAAGTCTTGGTCCTGCTAAATCTAGAGAAAGAGTTCTGAAATCATACGACGATATAGAAACAATAGCCAAATATGATCCCAACAGCCAAGACATTTTAAAAAACAATTTGCTGGACACATACTACCCAAACAGAAGTACCACTTTAGAAACCATGTGTCTATACCACATAGCCCAAAACTTCACATACAAAAATAATATAAAACCCGATGAAATAAAAGGTAGATACAGAGTATCAAATTGTGAAGGCAGTTTAGTAAATCTCACCAAACCAAATTTAATTAATCATATCAAATTGGCATTAAAGACTCCTCAACAGAAAGAACTATATTACATGTCCCTGCTATAACTTTTTAAACCATGGAGAAAAGAAGAAGAGATACAAGATAACTATGACTGCTATGAAGACACTTTCAAAGCAAATGAAATCACTATCACCGATGTGAACTTTACGCAGTACAAAACAATTTTGCACAATGAACAGCAACACGAGGAAGAACTCCAGGCCCAACTAGATAAGGACACTCCCGACAGTAGTCAACCTTCTCTAACAGGAAGCCAAGAACCACTGGGACAGCCACTAATAGCAAATGAGGCAGAATTAGCTATGACAGAAGTAGAAAACACCATGTGTCACTATGAAGAATATACAGAAGACTTAACTGTACTACAATCAAAACTTAACAAAGACCAGCGCACATGGTGTACAACACGAAAATGAAGCATGTACCTGCCAAAATTACAAACCTATACTGCTGTATGTCAGTGGTGAAGCTGGTTCAGGCAAAACATTCTTAATCAAAATCATCAGCAAGTTCCTTCAACAATTCACAAAGAAACTGTCAGCTGTTGTAACTGCCCCCACAGGTTTAGCTGCCTACAACATAGCGGTGTCACTTTAGACCGATTACTACTCCTTCCAGTAGAACACCAAAACAAATAAGACTATTACAAACTTTCTACAGACGCTACTATGGAACTACGCAGAGTATTAAAACAAATGAAAATGTTACTAATAGATGAAGTGAGCATGGTCTCCAACCTAATGTTGGCTTTGATTCACCTCAGATTGCAAGAAGTACTTAAAACAAACTACGAAGAACTCTTTGCAGGAAAACACATTATTGTTTTCGGAGATCTTCTACAATTGACACCAGTGAAAGGTAAACCTATTTTTAAAACCTTAGGACACAAACTCTGCCGTAAAACTGTTGGCAGCATAGGAAATGTCAACCTTTGGCAACATTTCCATTACAGAGAATTAACAAAAAACATGCATCAATCTGCAGACCTCACTTACGCCAACATTTTAAAAAGTATTAGAATTGGTGTACTATCTCAAGAAGCACAAGCAACATTGAAAACCCGGCACATCCATGCACTTTATGGCAATAAAACATGTGCTACTGATGTTATGTAACAATTAGCGCACAAAAATTTCAATTGCATGGCCTTAATGCCAACTCTTGCAAGCTGTTCCAAATTCAATGAAACCATGTTAAAAAAAGAAATGCAACCAATAATTGAAATTTGCTCCACAGACAAACTGGACGTACATGGTATGACACTACCCATGTGTCAGCAAGCCACAACAAGACTAAATACCTTAGAAAATTCAATCTCCAACGCAGCTGGGTTGGAAAAAATATTAAAATTATCCTAAAATTGTAGAGTAATGCTTAAACGTAACCTTGACGTGGAGCAAGGACTAGTTAATGGGGCACTGGGTACAGTTGTTGGCTTTCAAAGATACCCACGTGACAACAACATTCAGTTTGTCAATATTCTCTTTGACAAACTTTCAGAAGTAAAAAGGATAGGGCGCTCAACAGCTTGTTTCCTTCTCTTCCAAGACATGCATGTATGTAGAGAACAATTTTTTCTAACTCTTGCATATGCAGTCACCATTCATAATTCCCAAGGTCTTACCCTAGAGAAAGCACTGATAGATATTGTAAACACAGTCTTTAAAGAAGGCACGAGCTACATAGCACTATCACGCTTACGTACACTTGACGGTCTATTTCTAATCAACTTTGATGCAAGTAAAGTGAACGCTGATATTCCTTGCATTTTAGAATACAATAGACTACGTTCACTGTACACCCCCCATCTGAAATCATATCCTGTTCCACAAAAAGGAAAATGTTGTAAAAGAAAACTAATTCAAACAGAAATGCAGCAGGATCTGACTGCAAATCCTTCAAAGAGAGTAAAAGAAGTGAATACTTCATCAATTACCACAACCAAAGAAGAACCTATTAGTGAAAGTAAATCAGGTACTTCTTCAAAGAAGGAACACAAACTTCGAAAAATCACTCTGATACAGAACTATCTGGTCCATTCAAATTTTCAAATGTAACTGGTGTAAATTGCTTTGCAAATATAGCAATGAATATTCTATTTCAATTGCCACCAATTGTTAACAACATTTACTTACACAGTACAGACCAATTGTGTTTGCAAATGTTAGTCCTTCATAAAAATGCAACAAACAATCCTGACAACACGTATAGTGTTCACGGAATAAGACAAGAATTGGACTACTGTTTTGGAATGGCGAGGTTCACTATAAACTCACAAGAAGATGCACAAGAATGTCTAATGTACTCACTACAGGTACTGGGAAACGAAAACATACCTATAAATGAAATCTTCCACATTTCATACATGTGGAAACATACATGCACTCTCTGCAACAATGTGACACAGGAACAAATCCCTAATGAGCAATTTGTGTATGTATCCATACCTAATTGTGAATTAATTACATTTCAGGATCTTGTACAAAATGCAGACCATGTCAGATTATGTACTATCTGCAATTCAGATAATCACACCACCTTACTGATACAAACACATAGTAATTTCATAATATTAATGCTTCTACGTTACATTGCAGATGGTACCAAAAACAACTGCAAGCTGACTGGATTCACACACGGTCAAGTGTCACTTGCTAAGAAAACCTTCACAACAATAGGTATAATCTACCACACAGGAGCCACAACCAATGCAGGTCAATACACTGCATATATTAAAAAGAAATGTGGATGGTTTGAATGTAATGCGAATAGCATTACTCTAAAGCAGAGATTACCAGCAAATCTTACAAATGCTTATTTAATCTTCTTAAAGCCAACATTTAATAACTAATCTGTACTTCAACATAAACAAAATGCAATTAAAAGACTATAAACAGTTAGAATACGCCAACAGGTATCTAACTGGCCCAAGATTGTATAACAACCACAGAGATAAATGAATGGCACTGAAGTGTAATAAAAAATAGACAGTTGGAATACGCCAACAGGTATCTAATTGCTTCAAAAATCTGGAACAAGCCAACAGATAGAACATTAACCAGAAACAACAAGTGAACACTCAAAAGAAACAAACAAATAGTGTGTAGCATAACAAAAAAAGGTTTTTTTTAATCCGAGAAGGATTTTTTTCCCCCCAGACCCATCGATTTGAAAAACAAACACAGAAACTGAGCAAAATGCACAGTACATGGGTTTGTACACTAAATATGAGGGTCGAAAAAAAGCTAGAATGTCTATTATGCAATGTAATAAGTCTTTATAAAATACATACACTAACATGCTCTTTTCTTTTATCACAAAAATTGAAAAAGAATATTTCCTCCAAGTACTAAAGTCATGTAAAAAAAAATCGAATCTCAACAAATAAAACAGTAAGTATATTTTCAAACATTGCATACATATTCCAATCTATACATGTGATCTATGGCTGTAATATGGTGCGGTGGTTGTGGCGAGGGCCTAGAGTCTTGGGTGTATAGCCTACGGCCTACGGCCTACGGCCATGCACCCAAGACTCTACATCCTGCCCAGAACCACCACAGTATATAAAACCCATGGTGGCTTATAACTGCCCTGCTTATAACTTTGGTCTTCAGTGCATGGCCTTCGGCCATGCACCCAAGACTGTAGGTCCTGGCCAAAACCACCGCAACATCTCACACCCATTGTGTCTTATAACTTTAGTACTTAGAATTTTGATCTTGTGTGCATGGCCTTCGGCCATGCACCCAAGACTGTAGGTCCTGGCCAAAACCATGCAACATATCACATCCATTGTGGCTCATAACTGTAGTACTTACAATTTTGGTCTTGTGTGCATGGCCTTCAGCCATGCACCCAAGACTCTAGGTCGTGCACATAACCACCTCACCACATCACACCCATGCTGACTTATAACTTCAGTGCTTATAACTTCAGTCCAAAACTCTAGGCCCTGGCCACAACCACCGCAGCATATCACACCCATGATGGCTTATAAGTCATTGCCACACCCATAGAATGAAACATTTTAACTGCAGCATATACTGAATTTGTACCCAGGACTTTACGCCTTGCCCACACCTCCCAGATAGATATTCGAATGTATGGGTGTGATGTATGGGTGTGATATGGTGCAGTGGTTGTGGCCAGGGCCTAGAGTCTTGGGTGTATGGCCTACGTCCTACAGCCTACGGCCATACACCCAAAACTCTACATCCTACTCACACCCACTGCAGTATATGAAACCCATGGTGGCTTATAATTTTACTCCTTATAGCATATCAAACCCACAGTGGCTAATAACTTCAGTACTTATAACTTCGGCCGTGCACCCAAGACTCCAGGTCCTGCCCACAACCACCACAGTATATGAAACCCATGGGGTAGGGTTCCTCGAATGGGTAATTACTGGGCCCGCCAAGGTCGGAATGGCCCGATAATTCCTCATTCGAGGAACCCGGACCCAGACCTGGTACCCGGTAAGGGGTAATAGTGGCATGGCTACCTCTAGCGGCATGGGTACCTCCTAACTTGTAATGAGCCCCAATATCTTCCATGGTAATGACCAGATCAATGTTGGAGTTGTTGAGCTCCATCACTCGTGTTTTATCTATCAACTGTAGGCCTGCAGGTAAATCCTGGAGAAAATAATCGTACCAAGCTTTAGCCATGACACCATTTATTTGTGTCGCTTCTTGGGGCGAGTTAGTTGCATTATTTAGAATGGTCCAGGTTGTTGCTGATGATTTTGATGTTAGCACCCGCAACATGGATTCTCCATCTTACTGGTACATGTATGGTCGTCTACTTTTGGATCCAATTTTGATACTGCGTTCCAAGGGTTTTTAGGGCCCGTGCCCTGTCAATAGGAGCCAGACATTTAGTAGCTTGCTTCTTCCTGCGGTAATCTATTTTCTTCATCTGTAGCTCTTGATCGTAGGCATGTTTTGGGCTATGAGATGGTTTCATTGTATGGAAAGAGCGGACAGCAAAATGCTGCAGCGCCGTACATAGCGGTCTGTTCTGTAGTGGGTTCTTGATGATTTTGCATGTTATTTTGGAGCTACCCCAATTTCTCAATGGACCATCGGAAACGATTTTTACCAGGGTTGATGTTTAGCTGTCCAGAATACTGAGACTTGATTATCTGGATAATATGTATAGGAGTGAAGACATGTGTGCCAAGAACAAACACCAAAGAAATGTCACTGGCATGGAGGGGGAGTGGCAGTGTCAGTATTAAAAAAAGGAGCGGCTAACTGGACCAATAGGTATAAGGACATCTTCTAAATGAACAATGAAACAATATATCTAATGTTTTCAAATGACTATTTTTCACTGGGTCTTTACATATCTGTCAATTATCTACTCTAGGAAATTAAGCTTTCCATTCCAGGGACTATCTCTCTCCATTTTAGTTATTTGAACATGTTTACATCATTGTTGTAAAGCCAGCTGTGTGATGTATTTTTTCAAAAATAATTTTAAAGATTGGGTGTTGGGGTGAGTTTGAGACTATACATTTGTCAATTGCCAGGGCTCTTCTGATCTGCAGGTAGCCAGGGTCCAGCTGAAGAAGGGGATGGAGAGAGTTTCACAAGTGCCTAGATTTAATTTTAGATCTATCATCAAAACATTTGTAAATGTGTTGCTGAATGGCCAGAAGGACGTTGAAGGGCAGTCAAAGACCACAGGTCAACGGGCACTACAGGTAGTGCAGGAACAACTTAAAGAAGTAGCTGGACTATAGGGGACAAGCTATGCCCTTTGGGTCACGCAGAACATCTCAACGTCCCATCATATTCTATGTTAATCGAGTGTAGACACACTCATTTCAAGACCAACATTACAGGTTTAAATAAAAAACAGTTTTAACACCATGTTCCAGCTATTAAATGTTACAATTACTTAGGCAGATCCAATTGAACACATTTATCAAAACTTGAATGGACCAATACAAAATGTAAACACTTTCCATTAACACTTTACTCTTTGATAGTGTGGTAGGTTTTATTTGTATGCTGCACACCTTATTCTCAACAACAAAATGCAAGGAAAAGTGTGGTTACCAAAACGTTGAGATTCATGCATCTGTCTGCTAATGTACCATGTTAATTCTTCAGATTTACACAACTACACACACTATACACAGTTAAAAATGTGTTGTATTATTTGAATGTAATTAGTTATGCTTTTGTAGAGGGTTGATCAGGCATTTGATGTACATGTTATGTCTATGGCAGTGCTTTGATGAGTGGTTGTGATCATTAACATTGCCTGATACTGACACAAGACATGAGTTTGTATTTATTTACTTAATGAGAGGGTTCATTTTGTACCTCAATTGTTGCCTTATATTACTTCCAAGGATCTAGTCACAAAAGATACAAAAGGCAGAACATGAGCACAGAAAAGAGGAAGATAAGCTGCATGAAAGGACTGCAAATTGATAAGGAATTGTATAGATAAGGGATTATAAGGGCCATTAAATTTAGTAAAAGTAAGACAAATTAAGGATGGACAGACAAGAGCATTTGGTGAATGAAGTAGCTGGACTATAGGGGACAAGCTAGGCCCTTTGGGTCACGCAGAACATCTCAACGTCCCATCATATTCTATGTTAATCGAGTGTAGACACACTCATTTCAAGACCAACATTACAGGTTTAAATAAAAAACAGTTTTAACACCATGTTCCAGCTATTAAATGTTACAATTACTTAGGCAGATCCAATTGAACACATTTATCAAAACTTGAATGGACCAATTCAAAATGTAAACACTTTCCATTAACACTTTACTCTTTGATAGTGTGGTAGGTTTTATTTGTATGCTGCACACCTTATTCTCAACAACAAAATGCAAGGAAAAGTGTGGTTACCAAAACGTTGAGATTCATGCATCTGTCTGCTAATGTACCATGTTAATTCTTCAGATTTACACAACTACACACACTATACACAGTTAAAAATGTGTTGTATTATTTGAATGTAATTAGTTATGCTTTTGTAGAGGGTTGATCAGGCATTTGATGTACATGTTATGTCTATGGCAGTGCTTTGATGAGTGGTTGTGATCATTAACATTGCCTGATACTGACACAAGACATGAGTTTGTATTTATTTACTTAATGAGAGGGTTCATTTTGTACCTCAATTGTTGCCTTATATTACTTCCAAGGATCTAGTCACAAAAGATACAAAAGGCAGAACATGAGCACAGAAAAGAGGAAAATAAGCTGCATGAAAGGACTGCAAATTGATAAGGAATTGTATAGGTAAGGGATTATAAGGGCCATTAAATTTAGTAAAAGTAAGACAAATTAAGGATGGACAGACAAGAGCATTTGGTGAATGCCTGCAGGTCAAATTATATAATGTGCCAGAATTACATTAAGCATGTGCCACATTATCGGTTTGGAATTAGGAACATTTGTCTTTAAAAAATGTGGTTATCAGCATTTTTCTGAACAAACGATAGTTTGGGTATCCCCTAAAGTTTGGCTTTAAGAATTTCCAGAATTGAGGATGGTATAGTCCCTTTGACCTTTGCATATTTATTCTCAGATAATTTGAGACTCTGATCAGCAGTGATTTTTCTGCTGGCTGCACCATGCTGGGCCTGCTCATGCATAGAGTTGGAATACTTCTCAGAATGCCTAACCATTTCTTACTTTGGCATGACATATTTTACTGGGCATCTATTTATTTATTTATTTATTTGGGTTTATAAAGCGCCCATCGGCCCTGAGGCGCTTACAATGCTTGTTTTATCTATGATAAAACAAGCATTGTAAGTGTTATCATGTGGCTAGACTGGTCTTTTTTGCAGTCAATATTGCCATTTCATACTGTGGCATGCCATCTTTTTGCTAGGTATCTATGATGAAGCAAGCATGATGAGTGGTGTTACGTGGCATCTTGGTGCAGCCAGTCTAGCCATTTCTAACTGTAGCATGACATTTTTTAGTGGGCAACTATTATAAAGCAAGCATCATGAGTTTTATCATTTGGCTAGACTGCCATTTTGATGCAGCAAATCTAGCCATTACTTACTGTGTCATGACATTTATTTTACCGGCCATCTATCATAAAGCAAGTATCATAAGTTTTACGACATGGGTAGACTGGCATTTTGATTAAGCCAGTTTAGCCATGTTTTAAAGTATTATGACTCTTTTACTGACAAACTAGGATAAAACAAGCTTGATAAATGTTATTGCATTGCTTGACTGGTATTTTGGTGCAGACAGGCTATATATTTATTTTATTTATTTAGTGGGTATTTAGAATTCACCTATACAGCAAAAACGTGCTTCAAGGCGCCACAAGATGCAAAAGGGGGTGGGGGGCATAGGATGAAGAATAACAAAAACAGTCCAACTAGGCCTTGTGTCATTCGGATCATGCAAGTGCAGCTATGACATCTTACTGTGACATGGCATTTTTGCTTGGCGTTTATGATAAAGTAAGCAAGATAATTGTTATCGCACCTCTCAGAGAGGTGGCGGCGTCGCCCTCATCGCCAGAGACACCCTCTCCATAAGAGAAGTTGAAGGCATCCTTGACAGCAACAGCGATTACCTCCCTTTAAAAATTAATGTCTCACCCAACTGCACCATATCCATGCACATTGTCTACAGACCGCCAGGACCGTGCACTGACTTCCACGACACCCTTATCACTGCACTGTCTCACAACATCAAAAAGACCTCACAGGTTCTACTCCTCGGTGACCTCAACTTAGGGCTGAACGACCCCAAAGACTCCCCTGCGAAACACCTCAAGAAGGCACTCTCCAACCTAGGCTTCACGCATTCCATCTCCCAGCCCACACACATCAAAGGACGCACCCTCGACTGGGTCAGCCATCACAACTGCTCCCTTCTCATCAAGGACAACAACCCGATTCCTTGGTCCGACCATCACTACATCCAATTCAACCTCGGAACCAACAAAGTGGCTCTTTCTCTGCCACCACCATGCCCCGCCACGTATGCCAGGAGCTCACGCCTTCTCACAGTTGAGAACATGGCACCCTACCTCCTTAACCCAGCCCTTCAAACCCCCGTTTCGAGAACCCTGATACCTTAGCTAACACCTTTAAGGATGTCATCATGTTAGCTGTGGATGCCATTGCCCCCCTGACTCTCAAAAAAGCTAAAAAAGGCAAACATGCCAACTCATGGTTCTCCAAAGAACTCCTTGAACAACGTGGGCAGAAGAGGATTGCATTATCCACATGGAAAGCAAACCCGTCTGAAGCCACTAAACAGAAGTTCAAAGCCATCTCCAAATCATACAAGACCAACATCACTCTGGCAAAGGCTGCGTCCTTTAACACCTGGATCGCTGACGTTAAGTCAGGATCTAAGGAATTCTTCACCATTTTCAGGGAACTAGAAAAAGCATCTGCCCCCCCCCCCCCCAATCATTAAAGATGACAAATGGTGTAATAGCATTCAATCTGCCATGCTAGAGAAGCTTAACACCCTGCAAACCAAATTTCCTGGCCACCAAAAAGCCCTCTCCGACATTATAGCGAACATGCACGCTAAGCCACCCACCAAGACCACGTCCTCCCCGGTGTTCGAAATCAAAAACATTACTGAGCAAGAGGTCATCACCCTGCTCAATTCCATTAAACCCTCCAATTGCCAAGGTGATGCCTGCCCCGCCAGCCTCATCAAAGACTCCGCACCCAGCCTAGCCCCCTTCCTTACGGCCTTTATCAACTCTTCCTTCCAATCAGGCCATGTCCCATCAGGACTTAAGGAAGCTTGGGTACACCCACTTCTCAAGAAACCTTCACTCGACCCAACCATCCCTGGGAACTACAGGCCCATCACGACTGTACCGTTCCTGCTCAAAATCTTGGACAAAGCAGCTTACCTGCAAGTCCAGAAGTTCTTAGAGGACAACCGTCTCCTCAGCCTACGTCAATCTGGATTCCGCCCCCGGCATGGCACTGAAACGGCCCTCCTAGACCTTAAAAACCAAATGGATGATCTCAGAGACGCAGGCAAACCTTCCCTACTACTGCTCCTTGACATCTCCGCAGCGTTTGATTTGGTTGACCACAATACCCTGTGTCACCACTTAGCCACCCAAGCCAACTTCTCCCCTAAAGCCTGCCAATGGATCACCTCCTTTCTCCAAGAAAGGGCATTGAAAGTCTTTTCTGAAGTTTCCGCAGCCACCCCCAGCCTCCTCACCTGCGGTGTCCCCCAGGGATCCTGTATCGCACCTACTCTCTACAACCTCTTCACGAGGCCCCTGTTTAGCATCCTGGACTCCCTTGGTATCTCATATACCAACTATGCGGACGATACGCAGGTACTCATCCCACTCACGGGCGACTACCTAGCAGACTCCAACACCCTCTCCTCTATCTACTCTACCATCCAATCCTGGATGGCGGAGAATTGGCTTTGCCTCAATAGTGAAAATATCGAACTCCTTATTGGCTCACCCTTCACTCTCGGCAATCTTGGAGAACAGTATGCCTCCTTCACTATTGATAATATTCCAATTAAGGCCTCAAACCATGTTAAGACACTCAGAGTCTACCTTGACTCTGACCTGTCAATGGACAGACAGGTCAATGCCATCGCCGCCTCTTCAGCCTATTATACCAAAGTCCTCAACGCAGCCAGGCCCTTCTTGGCCCGTCAAAGCTGCCTCACGATTGCCTGGGCAATCATGGGGTCAAGACTTGACTACTGTAATGCCCTCCTCGTCGGGACTTCCAACAAAAACCTTGCCAAACTTCAGCTAGTCCAGAACAATGCACTAAGGGCAGCCACCGGCACCGCAAGGAGAAACCACATCTCCGAAATCAGAAGGCAAGTACACTGGCTCCCGGTTAAAGAATGAATTGTCTTTAAAACTCTTGCCCTCACCCACAAATGCCTTCACGAACTTGCCCCCCCTACCTGACTAACAGAATTACCAGCCACTCCGCCACAAGACCGCTCAGATCCATCTACGCCAACACCATTGTTAGGCCTACCTCTCGGAAAGTGCGCTCTGGTGGCTCCAGTTTCCCTACCCCAGCAGCCACGCATTGGAACGCCATGCCTCCTCACCTAAGACTCATTGAGTCCCACCTACCCTTTCCTATAAAAACCAGACTCATTGTGTGATTTAAATCTGTATCCTCCACTGCCTATATGCCTGCCAAATTGTAACTAAGAGCCTCTGGCACCCGTATGTAATCTTAAATATGTGTATCCTCTGTAACTAAGAGCCTCTGGCACCCGTATGTAATCTTAAATCTGTGTATCCTCTTTAACAGCGCCTCAATGCCTTTTGGGCTGCAAGTGCGCTTAACAAATGCAAATAAATAAAAAAATAAAAAAATGTTTAGACTGGCTTACATTGGTGCAGCCAGTTTGAACAATGTTTCTTATTGTGTATTCACGTAAACTCCTGAGCCAAATGGCGCAATAACACGGAAATACAGGGGGCGTGGCTAACCGCCATGTAAACAAGTCGTGTTCTGGTGGAGCTCCTGATGATGTGAACAACGATCCGCCGCTAATCATGACAATACTGCCTTAATCTATCGGAAAGCCGTCTCATCAACCCGCGGAAGCCTGAAGTACCCATGTGTAAAACCTGAAGCGGCTCCGTAAGCCCGCTCGATTGCCGCTGCGAAGAAAAGTTGGAGCGCTGCGACCCTGAAAATGGCGGCCGCCTGACGGATCATTGCCCTGGGGGCGCCAACGCCTAGCGCGGGAGCGCTACGAGGCTGTGAAACAGTGGGACTGACGGCCGCGAAGCAGCCTAGCCTGCGGCGCGCGACTGCCAGAGTGAGCCGGCGTGGAGAGAGATCCGGACCAGCATCGGCGCACCCCTGGTCGTAGGGGGAGGGGAGCCCGGCGAGGACGGGGGCTGGCGCCGGGTTGGAAGCGAGGAGCGCTTCGATCTTCGGTTGACCCACACGCAGATCCGCGGTCCGTGAGAGCGGACGGCGCTGGAGCGGTGCCCGGCACACTAGGATCCAGGAGCGGACTGGCCCCCACGGAGCACGCCACGACCAGCGCGGGCGTTAAAGGTGGCTGTGGAGCGGCTGGGAGAGAACGGTGAGGAGTCGGGGGAGGGGTGCTGAGCGCAAATACCAAGCTGCCGGACCTTAGCACATGCCACGTAGACCCTGCGCTCGCACACAATGCGCTGGGAAGCGTAGTGTGGCTGCTGGGGGGCAGAAACGAGAACCTCGACTACCCCGACCAAGGCAGAGCCGGGTGACCAACAGGGGGCGCAAACACTCACCTCCCTAAGCAGTGGCAGCTGGCAACACGAACAGTGCTACGGAACTTTGGACTGTCAAATACAGGGCATACTTTGCACTAGATAAGCGGCCCCCCAGAGCTGGGGGCACCGAAGCCACTGCCTCTGAGCGGCGTTTGAAAACACGCCACATACAAACCTCCCTGCTGTGCCTGGACGCCGCAACGGCCCTCCGCCCGGGCCTTGCCGCTGATTACTCCAGTCCCTAAAGGAAAGAGAACAACACGCTCAGACCACTGCGGCTGTGATCTGCCCAACACTATACCCCCCAAGATTATACAGCTCCTATCACCACAGCGGAACTTCTAGGGCCACGGTGGATGGCCAACACTGCAGCAATGTCCGCCAAAAACGCCAGGACCAAGCACAGACAGACCACCATGGAAACCTTTGCCGCCACTAGCGCTCCAGGGCGGGAGGCCGGGCGGGAGGCCGCCCATGCCGGCGGCGAGTCACCAGAGGCAGATACACTGGAACCAGCTAATTCACAGCTTCTGGAAGCCATCATGACATTGCAGAAGTCCATGGAAAATAAGATAGACGCGGTGGCGATTGACTTGAATCTGTTGAGACAGGACGTGCGCTCCATCGCCAGCAGAACAGACACACTAGAGACCCAAGTCCGTGAACACTCCGAATCCAAAGCGCAGCTGGCGAGGGAAGTAGACGCCTTGGTACAAAAGGTGAAGAACCTTGAAGATAGAGCCGACGAGGCCGAAGGTAGGGCCCGAAGAAGTAATATCAGAATCATCGGGCTGCCCAAGGGTATCGAGGGTAATGACCCCACAAACTACGTTGAAGATCTACTCCTACACGAAATCGGCGCCGGGAAATTGTCACAAGGTTTCACTATTGAAAGGGCCCACCGATCACTTGCCAGACGGCCGCCTCCCGGAAACCCACCTAGGCCCATAATAGCTAAAGTACTAAACTATAAGGACAGAGAGGCAATCTTAGCCTTCTCCAGGATGGGTGGCTCCATACATAGAGACTCCGCGAAGGTGGCCATTTACCCCGACTACACCCTGCAGGTCCAGAGAAGCCGGGCCCTGTTCGGCCACGCCAAAGCCAGACTGAAACATGCAGGACTCCGATACATGTTACTATACCCGGCCAGATTAAAGGTCCTACACAATAACAAGGCTCACCTCTTCGAAACCCCGACCGAAGTGTTGAAATGGATGGACAGAACGCAGTTACCTGATTTAGAACCGAAACAGCGCAAACCAAAATCAATCGAACCATAAGGGCCTGCTCATGCTACCTGCAGGCAGTACTTAGTCATTAAATGAGCTAGAAACACATTGACAAGCGGCAACTCAGATAAACCCAGAGCAACACTAGCGACGCATCATCCCTTATCAGCAACATCAGGAGGTGAAACCACACCCGCCCCGAATTTTTCTCTTTTTTTGGGTAACTCACCCGCCCGTAGGGCATCCAGGGACCAGGTCCATGATGCAGAAACGGGAAAGTCAGAACGGGGGACACCCCGCTAGACGTGTTAAGTTAATAGTTCAGTTCAAAGTTACTGTTTACTGGAACAGGGAAGAACAAGACCAACGAAGCCACCGCACACCACCTTTCTGGGCAAATAATGTCCTAAGAACCCACCGACGCCAAATACCATATGACACACTAAGAGACTCATGGCAGGCACCGCCACATGGCCCGCCCAAGAACTTCTATATAATCCATACTCATGGCTAACACGATCAAGATTATGACATGGAATGTCAGAGGATTGAGTAGCTACATCAAACAGCACAGAGTTCACACTTTCCTTAGACGCCACAAGATAGGTATCGCTCTCCTACAAGAGACCCATCTTAATGCGCAGAAATTAGCTGCGATGGCCAGAGCGTGGAGGGGGACCCTAATAGGAACCACATACTCCAGTTATGCTAGAGGAGTGCTAATATGGATAGCTCCCACCATCCCCATTAAGGTGTTACAAACAAACATTGATGATGAAGGTAGAATGATACAAATGCAGTGCACCATAGAAGGTAAAGAACTCTGGCTGGTCAACACTTATGCCCCTAACCATGATGCCACAGTTTTCTTTCGCTCATTGTACACGCGGCTGAACCCAAGTCGTAATGGCACGTTCATATGGGGAGGAGATCACAATTGTACCTTAGATCCATGTGTAGATAGATCGGACAGCAAACACTCCCAGCCCTCCCCTCCTGCTAAAATACTGAAGGCCCTCACACGACAATATGACCTAATTGACCTCTGGAGAGCACAGCACCCAGATGTTAGGAAATACTCCTTTTATTCACCGCCACACGCGGTACATACCAGGATAGACAGCATACTAGTTAGTGGCGAACACTTAGACACATTTGAAGATACGCAATATTTGGCTAGAGTGCTGTCAGATCACTCTCCCTTGATGACTACATGGACCCTGACTGCACCCAGGCCTCCCATACCCACATGGAGACTCCGAAGTGAGGCGTTACTGGATAAGGCTTTTTGCGAACAAATACGACAAAGCACATCTGCCTACTGGCAGATAAACATTGATAGTGTCCAGCACATCAGCACTGCATGGGAGGCATATAAGGTGGTGATCAGGGGAGAAATGATAGCTGCAGTGGGGGGAGCCCAGAGGTCCATCACTTCACTACTGACGCGTGCAGAAGACGAGCTCAAACACCTAGAGTCCGATACCTCATCGGACCCTGCCCACACACGGAGGAAAGTCGAACTCAAGCAGGCTTGCCTGCAACACTGGGAGGCGCTGAGCAAGCTTAGTTATGCCAAACACATCGAAAGAAATCATGCATTGGGGGACAAACCAGGAAAGCTACTAGCGTGGTTGTATAAACGTGAAGCACCTAGAAAACCCATCTGTCTAATCCTGGATGCAGACGGCCAGGACATACACTCACAAGTAGATATAAACCGCACCTTCGCAGAGTTCTACCATGGGCTCTACACAGACTCCTCACCGCCCACAGCCACGGAAATAGAGGACGTGTTAGATAGTATAATGCTACCACACTTAGAGGAGTGTATAGCGGAGTCCATGGAGGGCCCTGTAACCCCAGAGGAAGTTACGGCAGTTATTAGATCACTGCCCACTGGGAAGGCTCCCGGGCCAGACGGACTCCCAGGAGAGTTCTACAAGAAATACGAAGACGCACTAGCACCGATATTGGCCCAAGTCTTCAACGAGGCATACGAACTAGGCCTCCTCCCGAACACCATGAGAGAGGCAACTATTATCCCACTACTAAAGCCCAATAAGAACACCACAGAATGCGGATCATACAGGCCCCTGTCCCTTCTAAACACAGATAGTAAGCTTCTGACGGCAATACTTGCCATGAGGCTACGCAAGGCCATTCATGTCCTAATTCACCAGGACCAAACGGGGTATGTGCCTGGAAGGAATATCACCGAAAACTTAAGGAAACTGCACCATGTCATTTACAGCACTGACAGCAGGCAAGATACAGGCGCGGTGGCGTCCCTTGACGCCTCCAAAGCATTCGACTCGGTCCGTTGGAAATGGCTCTTAGCCACCTTGTCCAAAATGGGAGTAGGGCCCAGCTTTATTAGATGGGTTACACTCATCTACACTAACCCAGAGGCTAGAGTGCGGATCAACAACACCTTCTCTGACAAATGGGAGCTGTCCCGAGGCACTAGACAGGGTTGCCCCCTATCTCCCATGTTATACATCATTGCCATCGAACCTGTAGCAGCATACATCAGGCAGGAATATGGAGACACGGGCATTGAAATAGACGGGGTAACCCATTTAGTCTCTATGTACGCAGACGATATGCTCCTTTACTTAAAGAACCCCGAATACGTATTGCCATACATACTGGAAACATTGGAGGGGTTTCATAGAGTCACTGGGATCCAAATCAATCACAGCAAATCCTGCCTCTTCCCCCTAGCAGCCTTGAGTAGACTTAAGCCAGATGAACTCCCCACACTATCATTGAAATGGGAACCCATCTCCTTTAAATATCTGGGGATTACGATCCACCGGGACCCCAAGACAGAGCACGCTCTGAACACAGTGAGAGCCAAGGAGGGCCTGGCGAAATCGATGGACTTCTGGGGCAAACTCCCGCTTTCGGTGGCTGGCAGAGTAGGACTGCTCAAAATGGTGGCGTTACCCAGACTTCTTTACCATTTTACCAATGTACCATACTATATTCCACATCATTTTTTCAACGACCTACACAAGCTTTGCAGGAAATTCCTGTGGCAAGATGGAAGGCAAAGAGTCGCCCTGGACACCATGCAGAGACCATACGAAAAGGGTGGCCTGAAGGTCCCTAATTTTGAGCTTTACTATCTGGCAGGTCAGCTGAAACATGTGATCCAGTGGATGGCAGACGACCCCTCCACGGACACCCGCCTACTGCAGCCAGGTATCACCCATATGCTAATGAAAGACCTGCTATGGGCCGACGCAGGCCACAAACACCAATATCCACTGTTGGCCCAACTAGGTATCCAGATATGGAAAAGAGCCTGTAGAGTCATGGACTTCAAAGACCCTTATTCCCCACTGATCCCGATTGCGGCACTCATGGCAAATAGATTAGAGAGCTTGAAATTAATAAGGAACACATGGGAGTTATGCGGCGTCGCCACCGTTGGAGACCTGGTGGACGAACAGGGCATCCTGACCTTTGCTGAATTACAAGAAGCCTCGGGCATACACACGGGACAGTTTCTGCTGCACACTGCGGTAGTAAAAAGAATAGCTGCCCGCTGGCCGTCAATGGTCAAGTCAGACACTGGCCATGAAGTGTTAGAAGGCCTACTGGCAACAGCTGAAGGTGGCCATGAGACCTCGAGGGTCTACGAAACGCTGCTCCATAACGCGGCCCGACTCAATCTTAAGTGCAAGACGAAATGGGAATTGGAAATTGGGCAGCAATTCACAGAAGCAGAATGGGAAACCATCACTGGATACCACAAAAAAGTATCTAGAAATGCCAGGTTCCAGTTAATACAATTTTACATTCTGAACAGAGCATACCTTACCCCAGGAGTCATCTCCAGTTTCACTGGTGCTAACATCGTCGGATGCCCCAAATGCCACGAACCCCAGGCGAACTTGACCCATATGTTCTGGGGGTGCCCCGCTATACAAATCTTCTGGGCGCAAATCCAAACCAGAGTTGCCAAGGCCGCCATTACCCTGGAAGTGCAAACGCCCATTGCATGCATTCTGGGAAAATACCCCAGAAACAGCAAAAACAAGCCGCTGAATAAGCTAAAGGATTTAATGTACATACTTGCGAAAAGACGCATCGCCATGGGTTGGAAAAGGCCCCAAGCACCGTGTTTAACAACATGGTGGGAAGATCTCCGTAAATGGACGCAGGCTGAAACAGGAGCCTGGGAAATAGCCCAACGTCAACAAGGACAAGATACTTCCAATGATTTACTACAATGGGTAGAGCTCACAGAGACACTATTCAGCCCCAATATGACAGACTCGTCGAGTGAGAGTACAATCACTCCAGAATGAAAGGTGGAACATAGATATCTCACTGTGTAGTCTACAACGGTCTTGAAGGGAAGAAGGGTGGGAGGGAGGCTAAGAGGGGAAGGGAATGTTTATTTATTTTTATTTGGTTACTTTGGTTATTGGAGGCCATGTTACGGCCCCGTTGACTGCATTGCTACAAAATGTAATAAAATAAATAAAAAAAAAAAAAAATGTTTCTTATTGTGGCGTGGTACTTTAAATGGCAATGCCAACAGTATGTTCTTACATGGGGTACTGGTATATATTGGCAGAGTCAGCTTGGACATGTTTTCTTACAGTAATTTGACTGACATTTTTTGCAAAGCAAACATATGTATTTCCTTATATCAGAGTACTGGCATATACTTGTGCAGCCACCATGAAAATATATTGGCACAGCCAGCATGAACATGTTTTTTACACTAGCATATATTGTGGGAAAAGACATCATGAAAGTGTGTTGGAAAATACTCCTGTGCACTGGTTATGACTACACCTGCTGGATGTATAGCTGCACTACCCTTCAAAGCGATTACAAACTGTCAGTATTTTTACCCAATATTTCACAGAAAGTGTTCTGTATAATGCACCATTTGAACTCATTATTCAGAAACATTTCTTGGTGGACAATCACTCCCAAACCCGCCTTGTGGGGTGGGGAGGTGTGGATTCCATCTCCAAGGCCTATGCTTGGTCACTCTTGCATATCATTGGCAAATATTTACACCCATAACATTAAAATATTCCCCAGTCGCCACTCTTTGTTGCTACTTTTGGGTGCCAGGGGCCTAGCTCTGCCTCCTTGTTACTATGCTAGGTGAAAGATTTAAGTTTTAATTAAAAAACAAACTTTCACCAAGTGTAGTGTGCAATTTGCCCTTCCAGTAGTATGACTATCATGGGGGTTGCATATGCATGGTGGTCCAGCAGTGTGGCACGGCCCCTGCTTTGTTCAGGATCTTGAGGAGGGCCCTCAGCATGACTCATAGGTTGGCTTCCCCAAATGTAGTGCTATACCACTGACTTGGCCTTGGAAATGGAAGACAAAAGACAACTGGCGAATAGAATATTAGAATGTATGATCTGGAAACACCGAGAAGTTGAACACGTCCATCCATCAAATACATTTTTAAATAATGGTTGTTTTCCTGCACTTTAACTAGATAAGGATGGATTTGTGTATAGCCGGATACATCTGTAAAACCAGTTGGTAGTTATGAATTAGTTGGAACAAGGGGTGCATATAAATACTGTCAAAATAGGGAAAATGTAATGAGCACATAGACATACGATATCACCTGACTTTATACAAAATCTGTATATCACAACTGTGATCGATGTATACTTCTTGATTCTTTTGCAGTAAACAGTGGAGCATACAGAGGTGAAACTTGTATTATTGTACTAGTGCAAATTAACAAGGGGGGTCCTGGGAGTCCCTCTGCCAGACATCAGTCCTACTTACGAGAGACATACCCAGAGTCTTTAGCTCACTATCTTTCACAGAGAAAAAATATCCCAAACAAATCAGTCTTTGTCCTGCCCTGGGGCAGTCCAGCATTGAAATGCTAGGCAATTCCCCTCTGAACAAGAGTACCAACAGAAACCGCAGACACGTGTTACGGTCTGGTTGGACCTCATCAGTAGGGTGGATCTGTGCCTCTCTAAGAGTAGTGAGCAAGGGGTCCACATCTGGATTCCCCTAGTAACTTAGGGTGAGACCCAAAGTTACTTAAATAGGCAAATTAACAAGGGGGGTGCTGGGAGTCCCTCTGCCAGACATTAGTCCTGGTTACAGAGACATACCCAGAGTCTTTAGCTCACTATCTTTCACAGAGAAGAAATATCCCAAACATATCAGTCTTTGTCCTGCGCTGGGGCAGTCCAGCACTGAAATGCTAGGCAATTCTCCTCTGAACAAGAGCACCAACAGAAACCCCAGACACGTGTTTCGGTCTGGTTGGACCTCATCAGTAGGGTGGATCTGTGCCTCTCTAAGAATAGTGAGCAAGGGGTCCACGTCTGGATTCCACTAGTAATTTAGGGTGAGACCCAAAGTTACTTAAATATGCAAATTAACATATAATAAACCTTCCAGCCATCACCTTTCTGTTTTGCTAAAGTCACCCCGAGTGGGACGGGTATGCCCAGGCGTGGGTCCCGAGTCTGCCGGGCCTGGAGACCCAATCTACTCCTCACTGATGATGCCCAACAAGGCTGAAACATGTCTGGGGATGCTTGTGGTCTTGTGCAGAAGGGATGTGACCTAGCAGTTCCGGCTGGACTGCCCCTATTGGGGTAGGACCAAGCCTGATTTGCATATGGTGTTTCCCCTTCTGTAATGGCTTGGCAGGCTGAAAAACGATGGTCTGGAGGGTTGCCCAGAGCTTTGCCTGTGGTTATGATGAATTCAAAACCTTCCCAGCAATCACCTTTCTGTTTTGTTATTGTACTAGTGTCCAGCATATTAAATGATTGTTTGATTTGTATTATGCACTCTACAAAATGACAATACTTCTTGGGACTTCAGTAGTGTGTTTAGTGACTGCCCACTTCCACATTTCGGGTGGGGGCTAGAACAAAACAACTTTGAAAGTAATGAGCAGCCTGGATGAACATTCCTGCAACAACCTCAGATCACATGAACTTTGAGTGATTCATCAAGGACAAACCTCAGGCAAATAGAATAAAAGGTGAAATGGGGCCGGATTTTGTTGTTGTAGGCAGGTTTAAGATAATCTGGAAAGTCTTGATACATTGGAATTCATCTGGAGTAGCAGTTGGAAGAAAGATAGGGTGGGATAGAGAGTTACTGTGATGTAGTAAGATAATTAGTTCTAGAGTTGGTTTTATTTATGCAGCACTGTGTGAAATATTCAGAGATTCAGAGTGGGGAATCAACACCAGGGTCATGGCTAGAGTTCCAGAGAGATATGTGGCACACAAGCCAATGTCTTTCTCTTGAAGCAAGTAGATGAGACAACAGCCTTTGGGTGATTCCTGGGGGGTGGAGGGCTAGGAGCAGTCATATCCTTAGTCCAGCTATTGGGAGGGGCATGCTCAACTGATATTGGTGAGATGGAGCAGGAGAGATATGTGGGAGACAACCAATCAGTGTCTTTATATGTTAGCATGTGGATGACAGACATGTTATGTTATTTGTTTGGTATTTATACAATGCTCTGCTGCAGTTTTCATGTTTACGAAAGAGTGGGGGTAGGTGAGATTAGTAAGGAGTAAGGAGAGAGTGGAAAACTAAAGAGAGCTTTGCTCTTGTGTTTTTGCATACAGGCTGGAAGCAAATTGCACTATCCATGGGGGTTGGCAAGAGGGGGTCAGCTCTAGGTGTGCTGTGTCAAAGGTACAGAGGTATTTGTATATGAGGGTGAGCCTCTTGTGCGGGTGGTGCTAGGATGCATTGGCTTGGGGTGTCATATGTAAGTTGGTTTTAGACGTGATGTGTTCTGATGTTTGTTGTCTTGTAATAGGGGTATTCAGTTGGCATGTGTAGGTGTGTAGGTGTATTAGTTGGTATATTTATTTTCTTTACGGGCATAGAATTCAACCAGGTTAGTGCTGGGAGCAGTCAGTGACTTTGATGTTCAGACAAACCTGAAACCATGTATACTAGATCACAACATGGGCATAGGAATGTATACCAGTGATCACAATGCCTTCTGCTTTACCACCTGGTGTTTGCACTATGCTCATACCACTTACATTCTGCTGACAGGTCTCTTTTCACTTTCCCACATTGCTACTCTCAGACCCCTTCTGGGATGAGTGTCAAAAATTGAGCTTGCATACTTTTGAAACTAGTTTAAAAAGCTCCAAAAAGGATTACAATGTGTTCATGTGGGCTTCATTTAGTTGACAGGTTATTTCCAGCATTCCTATGAATCATGGGCCCTGCCTGGGTATCAGTTTGCCTTGGCTGGCTATTGCAGGCCGTTCATGTTTGCAGATTCCCTGCCTTCTCTTGACATAATGGCCTGACCCTGCCTTCGGATGTACCCTTATCCCTTCAGAGCCTTCCCCCCTTTTCACATGATCAGTTTTCTAGTCACATGTATGCCCTTCACGGTCTTCATCTTTGCATGGTCCTCTTTAGTACCATCCCCCCGTTTTGCGTATATGCATGAGCCCCTTAATGTGATATGCAGGCCGTTCAGGGGATCCTGCATGGTAATTTTGCAGGATAGCTCTGTTCTCTAAAGCCTGACTCTATAAGGTGCAGTGTGTGCAATGTAGGGTGATCGATTGCTGCCTGAAGAGTTAATCTTGCATTGCTTTTGTATCTGATGTACCCATTCTGTAAGAGTGAAGTTTACCGTTACGTGGGACATGCTGTACTTGTTCCAAGTGAGAGAAACATGTCCTGCTGTGGCCTGTTCTGTGACTGTACTGTGTGAGTGAGGCTTGCACTGTTGTGTCCCATGTTGTACCTATCTTGTGTGAGTGAAGCTTGCAGTTCTGTGGCCCATGATGTAGCTATTCTGTGTGAGTAAGTCTTGCACTGATGTAGCATATGTCGTGATTGTTCCATACTCTGCTGTGGCCTATGCTGTACTAGTTCTTTGAGAATTGACCTTTGACTGCTGTGGATCATACTGTACAAGTTCTGTGAGAGAGAAGATTGCCCTGCTGGGCCATGCTGCACTAGTTCTGAGTGATTGAGGGAAGATTGCCCATCTGTGACCCTTGCTGTGTCTACTGTGATAGTGGATATTGGCCTCCTGTGGCCCTGTGTTTGCCCTGCCAAATGCTATAACACTGTGTGAGCAAAGTTAACAATGCTGCCCTATACTGTGTGAAAGAAGCATGCCTTGCTGAGCCAACGATGCACTAGTTCTGTAGACGTGAAGCTTGCCCTTTTGTGTCCTTGCTGTGTCCAATTCCATGAGATGAACACTTCCACTGCTGTGGCACGTGTTTAACATGGGCTGTTTTTGTCATGTTATGTTATTGGGATTTAGACCATAATCTGCAGCCGTTTGCATGGTATAGTTGGTGGGGAAAGAGGGGAATATGCAAAATAGCTTTGCTGTTGTGCTAAAGCCGGAATACCCTGAGCTCTGTCTGGGGTGCCTGAAACATCAATTGGAGAAGGCACAAAGGCAGCAGGAATATCAACAACGCAGCGTTTTGCAAAGTACACCAGGTGTGTCATGCTCACAAATGTTGGCATCAACAGGCATTTCATCACTGTTGAAATGTTGTCAGCAATGTGGGCACAGCCTACACAGAGGGGAATTGGTGGGTCAACCTCCCCAGCGATTTAAAAACATATGTTTAATCAACAGGAACCGACAACAGACGAGCAGTTGCACAGATGCTTGTTACCAATTTACATGACACTTCACCTGTGGTAAAGGAATATGACACATTACAAATTCGAATATCAAGCGGTTCATCTAGGCAACAACACTTGTGCAAGTTGCTATACAATTAACATGTTACCCCAAACCAGTGTTTAGTCAGTGAGAGTTTTTGGTGTGGCCTGGGCTATTGTCTCTAATCACAGGAAAAGCCTTGCTACAGCAAGTTGAAACATTGGCATTTATAAATACGAACAATCGATTCATTGAAGAAGTCTATGGAGTAACATACCCATATCAAAAACACCTGCTCAGGTGATGACGATGAGTAGTTACCCAGTACATGTCAGACATTGAGAAGTGAAGCAAGGCTGTTTTGTTGTGCATGTGAATAGGAAAAAGATAGCTCTGGGAGTGACTAAAAGGTCCTGATCCGTTGTTTACATAAAAAGGCCACTGAATATAGTGTGAGTAATGTTTTCAAATTCTTGGAATGTCCCATGATCATGCCAATTGTCAAAAGATCTCATGTTCTCCCACAGGGTGCAGTCACACACTAAGGTTCTCTGACTCTTTCGCAGGGTGCGGCCATCCACTAAGTTGCCCATGTTCTCCCACAGTTCACACCCACCTACTGAGGTTCTCGGGCTCTTTAGCAGAGTGCAGCAACCGAGTAAGATTCCCATGGCATACCATAGGGCATAGCCAGCCGCAATGATTCTCAGGCACTTTTACAAGGCACAGCTACAAACTACATTTCTTCGGCACACCCATTGCCACCCCTTCAGTAAGTGAAAGGAGAACATTTGCACCCTTGCTTTTCATCTAATAAAACAGTTCACACTCTAGATTTTATTGTAGGTTTAGGGAGTGTTCTTCTATACTAAGTTAGAGAAGCATGATTATCATATTGCCTTCAATCGTTGAGCATACATACAGTTCTGAATATGTGTGATTGTTCCAGAGAGATTAGTGACAGATGGTGACTTCTCGAAGTAACGTTTTTTTTCACTGCATTTCAACTTCTTTGAGCACTATTGCAGCCACTTCCCCCTTCATCCAAGTGCTAAAAACCCTTCCGTGGGTAGACGAAAGCACTCAACAACACAATCACTATATTGTCCATACTGCACATTTTGCCTTGTAGATCCAAATAACAACTTTATGTAATTAGTATTGGCAATTCCTGAATCAGCTAAAATGAAATGCCTTTTTCAGGTTGACTAAATCAGTTCACGCAAATAAGATAGGAGGACAGGTAGTTGAGAAATATTAGATACAACTCTACCTTGTCTCCAGGATAGCACCACTCATAAAATATGTCCACACATCATTTAATGTTTTGTGAGGTGAGAGTATTGCACTTGCCAGGAACTTTCATTTGTTTATCTTTAAAAATAAATAATTTGTCATGGCCCTCACCCACCACCCTCACTCAGTCTGCTCGTCAAACTCCAAATAGAAAATGGCCATATTAAGCTGGCAATTGGTCTGCAGCCCGACTCAGAGTGAGTGGGCATGAAGACGAATATTCAAATGGAGAGGCAAACACAATCTGGATATGTATGAACCACAAATTGAAGAATTCTGGGTGGTTACACGAGAATCAAATATCACACAAAAGGTAGAGGGGATATGGAATCACATGGTTTTGACAACCACATATAAAGTGAATATCCCCTACCAACCCCCAACTCTTACATTTCTTATAGCGCATGCATGGTTGCTCTCCACATCAGCCCCTCAGCTCAGCTCCAGGTTCTTTTTCAGTTTTCCTAAATATCCAACTCTCCTCGTCTTGATATCTCGAAAATCAAGGGTGGCTTGTTCATAATGAGCGATGGGGTTTTGAAGTGCCACTCATTATTGATGAGCCAAGCCAGCCGAGTGAAAACACTGAGTACTCTGCTGCTCTGCAACTGCAGCAAGTGACTGAGGGACTGCTACTGAGTTGGCTTTAGGTGTCTAATGGAAATGGGGTTTCCGTGTGACAGTTTATAGTTACCTAGAGAGCATGACTAATGCACCATGGTCATGGCATTTTTCTTCCCCAGCTTGCCAGGCCCATTGGGGTTGCAGGATGGTGTATTGGAGCGCTGAATGTGCATAGGAGCTATACCCTGCCTCCCACCACATTCTCATCAGCATTGAGCTGGGACCCCTATATGTGCAGTACATAGGACATAGCAAATTCTGGGCCAGAGATGCACATAATGAAGTCAGCATGTGAATGAATGAGTGTGTTATTTGGGTACACACATTAATGAGAAAGTGTATGTTGTGCGGGGTGTGTCGTGAATGAGTGTATGAATGCTTTGTGGGTGCACAGGTGAATGTGCATGGATGTTGTATAAATGTGTTTGCTTGAGAGTGTGCTTGGGAGCAGAACTCTGATTTGGGAGGGTGGGCAGAATGAGACAGGTATCAAGAGAGACTCACACTCAAAGGTAACAGTTTGAAAACCTTTATTTTTAAACTTTGTGGTGTTGGTGTAATGCCTACCTGCCCCTAACTCTAAAGGGATTATTCCCTCAACTGATGCTTATTAGTCCAAAACCAAAGTTCATATGTGTCCAAACCTATATTTGCCGTCACTCTTAAACAAAATACGTTAGGGAATTTTCCTAAAGGAAAAATGGTGACTCAAGAAAAGAAAGAAAATGTAAACCACAGCTGGTTTCAGGTAGTCTTACCAATGGGTGTAGTTCTTCCATTTCAAAATAGTTAAACTCAAAAGGGTTGCCCTTGGAACCTTCCATGCAGGACTCTTCCCGTACGTCAATAGAGTTCACAATGTTACTGGGTCTCTTGGGATTCCCTTCCCCATGCTTTGATATTCCGGTTTCAAACAAAAAAACACAGTTCCTGTTGGGCCTCTCAGGGTTCCCCTCCACAAGCCTCGGCCTCTCTTCACCAATTTCAACAAAGGGCCTCATTACGACCCAGGCGGTAAGTTACCGCCTGGGCCGTGACTTTACCACCATGGCGTAAACTACGTTTACGCCATGGTGGTTGGCGGACTTAGCGCCCCATTCCGACCTTGGCGGGGCGGTAAGTCCCCAATCCCCATTTACCCTTCCCCATTCCCATTTTTGCCTCATAGGGCATAATGGGAGTGGGGAAGGCGTTAATTACGCCACCGTAAATTACGGTGGCGTAATTAACTCCATGGTCCCTTAGCGCCATGGATTTTAACACCTGCTAAAAGCAGGTGTTAAATCCTCCATGGCGCTAAGGGACCTCGGAATCAGGCGGTAAGGGTCGGCGCTGTTTACGCCACCATAAACCCCTTACCGCCTGGGTCCTAATGAGGCCCAAAGTCTTTAGCGGGCCTCTGAGGGTTCCCATCTCCAAGTCTAAGACTCGCTTAACCAAGTTCAACAACTTAAACAGTTTCTCTTGTCAGGATGCACTGTTCTTGGGTAATATTAGAGAGCGCCAAAAAGCACAGGTTACTTTAAAATAACCAATGTATTCATCACACATTAGCACTATACTTGCTCCCACTCCCTTTTTTTTTCATTCTTCTGCAAACCGTGTCTCATATAAACCACAAAAATACCATACTTTCAAACGCAATAAAAAAGACTAATCAAAACCACTCAAAAACTGAACATCTTTAGAACCAAGTTCGGAAAGAGTAAGACACACGAAAGACAAAACAACAGTTGTCTGTAATTTATCCGGTTCATAAATTGGTTAGAACCATAATTCAACTAATTCCTAGTCCTAATCACTAGTGTTTCTGATTATAGTATTCCTGTGTCCTCTGTCATCGTCATGTCAGTGGCTTTGCTCCTCCCAGACACGAACACTCTGACCTCTGACCCCTCTCCCTATTCTCTGGCATCTTTTCCTCTTCTGTGTCGCTTTCACTCTGTCCTTTTCCACTTTACTGTCCTTCCCGCACACCTTCTTTGTCTGTTGTGCACACTTGCAACTTCTTTCCACCTTTTTGTGGCCCTGGCTCACTTTTCTTTACTTTTCATTGTGCTCTCTTGCACCTTCAGTTCCTCATTGTGCTCTCTTGCACCTTCATTTGCCCTTTAACAAGCCTCTTGCACTCTCCATATTTCTTTTGGGCCGCTTGCCCCTCTTTCTCACTTTTGGGATGCTTGCACTCTCTCTCAACTGTCGGTTTTCTTCCTCACTGTCTCTTTGCTGTCTTTCTCAGTTCTGTGTCACTTGTACCCCTCTGCTTACTTTCGGGTCTCTCTTGCACCCACTCTTGGCTGTTTCCATGCCACTTGTGCACTTTGATGTCTTTCATTAATTCTGTGCTTCTAGCGCATCTTTCTCTGTATTCCACTTTGCATTCTTTCACGGCTTTACAACTTTTGCATGTTACGCTTTGCTTTTACTGTTTCTTGCTTTGCTTTGCTTTCTTTCATCGCTTTCCAGCTTTCGCTTATTTTTGTTCTGCTTTTGCTCACCAGGCTCTCCTTTCCACAATGCTCCTGCTTCCACTCCAGCCACCAGCACGCTACTGAGGCACGCTCTGTCTCATGAGACTCACCAACAGTAGCGTGGCTCTGGTGAGCAGGTCCAATTGATTTGGATCGAGGTCAGGGTCTCACTACTTGCCCCTCACACCCCCTTGAGACCAGCACACATCCCAAAGGAAACACACCTTCCTCTGCACACTGCAAGCAGGATTTAGGCTCCTTTGTTCTGGCTACTTGGAGACCCGGCTCCCTAGCCACACTGTAGCCCCTCACAAACACTGGGCCAGCCTCTCGGCACACCGTTCTCCTCCAGATCCTTCAGGCTTTTCTTCCTGCTGCTCCTCTGGTCCAGTCAGCATCCCCAGCTCACTACCTGATTCTGGCAGAACCACCCTTTTTATATTGCAGGTGAGAGTCAATTGGAGTCAGGTGTGCACAGTTGGGGAAATGTGACTGACCATGCCTGACTCTTTTAGTGGGACAATTCAAAGGTGTTAGATGGTAAACCTCACTTTGTATCCCTATGTTGTTTCTGTGGGTAATCCTCACTGCTCCCTATCACTTCTTCCTCATCCCAGCATTTATTGGATAGGAGGGGGCGAGACAAGACAAATGAGGGTACTTGAAGGGTGAAGGGTAATAAGGTGGTTGAAATTTGGAGAGAAAGGGAACACCCACTTGATTTTTATATGACCAGGACTATTCCCTTTTCCTCACATTATCCTTCTTGACTGGCGATTTGAAATGGTTGGCCGGATGTGGATAAGAAGTCATTTGACTTGATTTAGGGATGGGCCGGTTGATGTTATAGCCACATTTATTCTGTTCCCTCAGGTTCCCATACTTGCCCCACCCTTGTCTTTCAACTGTGATTAGACTTTTCTTCCCTATTCAAGAGCAATAGACCCAAATGTCCTTTGAAGGCTTCAGGGATGTCTTCCTTACCGACTGGTAACCTAATAGGATACTGCGTATCACCTGAATGTCTCCCAGATCTATTACACCAGACTCCCCAAACCAGGTAATCCTCCCTCGCTTGCGTCTCACCTGAGTGTCTCCCAGATGTATTACCATGGACTCCCCTGCTCAGGTGATCCTCCCTCGCTTGTCCACCCCCAGGGTTGAGATCCAAATGTGATGGCCCTTCCACCTGAATAGAGGAATTGCAGGGTTCACCTGGGAGAATACCCTCAGGTTTCTCACAGCAGGCAGTCTGGAAATGTTTGCTTACTGTGTCATGATATTTCTTTTATGGGTTTCAAGGGAAATGCTAGCATGACGAGTGATATTGCATAGCTAGGCTGCCCTACATTGATACAGCCAGTGTAGTTATATTTATTACTGTGGCACAGCTTTTTTAATTGGTATGTGTAAAGCCATTATGTGAGTATTTTTGCGTGGCTGTACTGACCAACATTGGTGAATCCAGTCTTGGTATATTTTCCCACTCTGGCCTGGCATTTTGCAGTGGTTTCAAGGGTAAAGCTAGAATAATTCGTGTTATGAGATGGCTAGACTGGCCTACATTGGAGGGACCATTCTGGTTATATTTTCTTACCATGGCACAGCCTTTTAAACTGATATCAAGGACAAACCCTACATGATTAGGGGTGTGACTTTGCTTGACTGGCCTAAATTGGTGAAGCCAGTCTAGTTATATATATATATATATATATATATTTTTACTGTGGTATGATAATGTTTACTGGTATCCAGGGTAAATCCAGCATGATGATGGTTACTATGTATACACACTCAATATTGGTGCGGCCAGTGTGAACGTGTTTTCTAACTGTAGCATTTCTATTACTATAAATCAAGGGCAAAGGAAACATGATATGATATGATAAGTCATTTATAACCTACCTGTACACAAGTATTTACAGGTGCGACAAGACAAGGAAGGGAGGACAAAACAATGATCTTATTAGGCCTTGCCTTGTGTCATTCAGATCATGCTAGTGCAGGGGGACTGAGGATGAGAAGTTCCGGGGGGTGCACGTAGCTCATAAGTGCTGCCAGTAAGTGGCTCATAAGTGCAGAGAATCAGGGGACTGTAGGGTTGCAGATATAGACCCGTAAGTGCAAGGAAGGCCCGGAGGCAGTGCAAGGGCAATTAGACATGCAGGAGCCTGAACCCTACTTCAGTAGGTGGCCAGGAGACATCAGGGACATGAGCAAGGTAGAGAGAAAGTGGAAGCAAAAGAAAGGCCTTGAGTTACTTCCTGAACCAGAGGTGGGTCTGCTCAAGTTTGAGAGAGGCAGGGAGGCAGTTCCAGAGGGAGGCCACAGCAGAGGAAAGGGATATACACCCCACTCTCTGTCTGGAGAAGCGTCTGACCCTCAGAGAGTTGGAGATGGATGAGAGGAGTGCTCGAGAAGGAAGATGCTTAGGAAGAGAAAATTGGAGGTAGTGCGGTCTCTGACCCCAGAAAGTCTTGTGGACAATACAAAGGGTCTTGAACTTGATCCTTGCAGCCACAGAAAGTCAATGGAGAGATGTCAGTGCTGGAGAGATACAAAATCTGGGCTTGAGACCAAGGACAAGTCTTGCAGCTCTGTTCTGGATAAATTGTAAAGGGCAGAGAGTAGAGGCAGGTAGATTTAGAAAGAGGCTGTTACAGTAGTGCAGCCTAGAAAGGACAAGGGTTCGAGACACAGTGAGCTTCTGGGGGAACGTGAGAAGAGGTATTCTTCCTTTTCCCAACAGCTGATAGTCTGATAGTGTGACTTTGCATATACATCAGTGATGGGAGGAGAGAAGGAGAGGGTGAAGTCAACGATGACCACAAGGATCTTAGCCTCACTGGAAGGAGCAGGTAGAGGGCCCAGGGCGGGCGGCCAGAGTGAGAGAGGAAAGGATGGAGCAGGTATCCCAATGAGGAGGATCTCAGTTTTATTGGCATTGATGCAGAGATCATTTCTGAATTGCAGACAGGCAGTCTAGTATGAGAGAAGGAGCAGAGGTGGCTCAGAGGAGCCTGAAGGAGAGCTGGGTGTCATCCACATAACACTGAAAGTTAGAGCAGACAGTTAAGATGCAGTGGTCAAGAGGTAGTTGTTGAAAAGCCTGGGAGAGAGCTATAGACCCCTGGAGAACACCAGAACTAGAAAGAGAGATACATGTTATTATTTGGCTATACTGCCCTATATAGATGCAGCCAGGCTAGACAAATTTGCTTACTGTGGTATGGTGTTAGTATATTTTCTGCACCAAAAGGGTAAGTCAAACATCATATTTATTATAACCTACCCAGACTGCTCTACATTGGTGCTGCCAGTTTCTGATTGTGTTTCTTAATATGGCTTTGCATGTTTTACTGACAAAACCAACAGAGTATCTTCTTATATGTTAATATTGGCATACAATGCTGCATGCTGCTTGGACATGTATGGTCACAGACAGCATGAATGTTTTTTTTTATACTGGCATATATTATGGTCAGAGGCATTATGAAAATGAGATGGAAAACGCACCTGTGCACTTTTGGTGACTTGCATCTATAAGATTTCTTAAATGTGCTATCAAACAAAACTGATTGCAAACAATGTGGCATTTTACCTATTTTTCAGAGAAAGTGTGATGTAAAATAAACTGTAACCCATTATGTTAATGTTAATGTCAACTTTAGAGTATATTTATACTGCACACTATCATCACCGAAGTGGTCCCATGGTGCTTTGGAGAATCTGAAAGTAGAGAGGTTTGGATTGGTTAGTAGAATTGACCGGGAAAAGTGCAAGAGAGCTGTGATATGCTGTTGGCAGCTTCAGTTCAGTTTAACGCAGTTCACTGAGCTTTGGTGTGCTTTCCGGTAGGTAGCCGTCATGTGCTGTTGTGCGAGGCTATGTGTGGTTTGTTTTGTTGTTGCAGTGTAGTGAAGTGTGTGGTTGTGTTTGGTTAGATTTTGTGAGGTGTATGCTGAGGGGTGCAATTTTTAAGTAGGGTTGGTTAGGGGCATGTGGATGTGATGCTTTATAATCTCCACAATTCTATGTCGATGTGACGCATGCATAACTCCACAAGTCTATCTAAATATGACACATGATCATCTTCACAATTCTGTCTAGATGTGACACATACAAATCTAACAATTCTATCTAGATGTGACACATGACTAATCTCACAATTCTATCTAGATGTGACACATGATTAAATTCACAAGTATGTTTAGATGTGTTGCATGCTAATCTCCATAATTCCGTCCAGATGTGATGCATGCTAATCTCCACAATTCTGTCTAGATGTGACCCATGCTAGTATTTATCAGTTCTATTTAGATGTGATGTACGTTGATCATTCACAATTCTATCCCATCCCTACTTGTTCAGGTACAAACTATGGCTGCCTTAGACAAATGGCATGATATTAAGTGAGGTAATGCTAACTATGGCGGATTGGCATAGGTGAGCTAAATATTCGGACAATGGAGACAAACGTGTGCACTAAAATACATTTGATCCTCATCTATTCAGCCGGCAAGAGGGAGTTAGGAAATTCCTTTAAATAGCGACCAAGATTGGGAGGTTCGATTATCCAAGCTTTATAATCTCTACTAGAAACATTTGATGCCAGACTGACCCATGTCAGTTCTCTATCTAACTCAACCAAGTATTGCTTTAAAAGCTTTGTTTGTAGATTGCCCTGGTCAAGTTTAATGGGTTACAGTTTAGGTGCATGTCCCAATTAGTGCATAGCTTCAACATATCCGGACAAGTATCTTATTAACACTCAGCTTCCCATTGGCCTCTATCAATAGGGATGTGTGCAAGGAGTTTCCAGGTGACTGCACCCATGTGCAATAATGCTTTGCACACTGTATTAAGGGTAAATCTTGGACAGAGGGATGAGTCAGTTCACATAGCAGAAATTCCACTGGCATTGTCATTTGCGAAATTCATGAGTGATTTTATGCAGAAATTCTGTAATCTGACCAACTCCCTCTCTCTTTTCCTACCCCATATCAGACTCCCAGGAATAAGTTTGTGAAGAATTTTCATTTTGTAAGCTGTAATTAGAGAGGACATAGAGAATTGTGCATTTTGTCTTGCAAATCTCTTTAAGCCACCAATCGGTTGCTTAACCTCCTGTTCTATTTTTCCTCGATGTGCTCCCCGCCTATCTATCCTATTTACAAGATATTTGTATTCCATAATACACTCCAATGTAACCCTTGCACTGTCGAGTGGTCTTTTCTTGAGCCCTTACTCTTACCTGAAGGGAAAACCATGATCTTGTTTTTTGCTATATTGATCCTCAGGACATATATTTTTGCAAAGGCGTGCAGGTGATTTAATTGTTTAATTTAGGTGAAAGGGATTGTTTTACTTTGAAGTCCGCCATAGATAAATTAAACAGTAGAGGAGCAAGGATACAGGCTTGTTTCAGGCCACTGCCTCTGGTGCCCAGTCTTATACTTACCGTAGTATTACAGTTAAGCATGCTGATGATGTTAATTAAGCTTCAAGGCATGACCTATTGACCCATTGGTCCAATTTACCCCACAATATATTATGTTTAAATGTGTCAGAGGCAACACTGAAATTCATTTAAGTCACATATATTTGTTGATTGCATAGTTCCTCAAACCTCTCGATCAGTGTGCTTAAAATCATGAGGCTATCAGTAGTGGAAAAAGACTTGCGTTAGCCTGTTTGATTAAAAGGTAAGATTTGCATCTGATATACCCACGTGGTCAGTTCTGACAGCAGCACTGTTCAAAAGATTCTTGCTGTTGCATCCAGCACAGCTAAGATCTGAAAAGCTTTAGGATCAATATGCGTTTCCGTTTGTACTCCTGGACTATAATACTCTGTGTCCAAGGTTCAGGGATGCATCCAGTACCACTTGTAAGTGGAGTGCTATGCCCCAAATTTCAGGTGTTTTATCATCAGGGCATTGCAGATACCATCAAGCCCGGGGATCTTGATTGTTAACTTTTTTTTATACCAGTGTCCATATCACCAGTTTTGTGTTTTAGGACCCATTGCACACCTGCTCAAGAGGCCTCCACGTTTTCTCCATTGTTGCTTCCAAATGTATTTTTAAGAAATTGTTCCCATGCCACCTTGGAAGCCCCTTCCGTCATTTTGCATTTCTGGTATTCCAATTCACCACTCTTCAGGAATGACGGTAATCATTATAGTTTTGAATGTAATTCTTCTAGCGTGTCCACTTCTGTTCTTTTCTATGTAACTGCAACCATCTACGATATTCTTGTTTGAGATGCTTACAGTGTTCCACCAGAGTAGCTACTTCCAGATTAGAGTTAGTGATTTCCCTGACTTTACTTCTCAGCTCTCTTTTCCTGTCCCTTATACAACTATCATAAGGATGTGAATACTCTTATTATTGATTTCCTTACTACTGAAGATATTATTGGAAGGATTAAGTACTTTGGGAAAACTCAATGAGCATACATTTGTAAGGAGCAACTGATACTCCTCTCAGACTTAAGTTGTAAATACCTTCTTCCTCTCAAGCTTTAAACTGGTGTTATTGTTCAGGCTTGGAGTTCCCCTATCACAAAGAAGGCAACTATGTTCTCTACATTCTTGAGTGGAACACAGATTGGCTTCTTCTAGCTTATGTTTCCAGCCAATATGATTAGATTCTTCATTAATATGCAATCTCCCGCCTAAGTCACACACAACCTATGATTAAGCAGCATAGCAAGACACAATCAGTGGCTGGCTAATGATCACTCTAGTCCTGACAATCGATTTCCATGCTACAGATTAGCAAATAGAAACATGCTTCAATAAAATATCAATCTTTTGTCGTGGCTCACTGCTCTGTCACTCTGTGTTATGTTATGTTATTTTATGTTAGCTTATTTGTAAAGTGCAGACTATCCACCAGGGCACCTTGGCGCTAAAAATAAATTAAGAGACAACAACATCCAAAATGCAGAAAGTCCATTTCAAGCAGGTTTTCAAATGGTGACAGAACAGCAAATGGTTTTCCATAACTCGAGGAGAGCAAGGGAGCACGTTCCATAAAGTAGCCCCAGCCACAGAAAAGACACAGTCCCCAATTCTACATCGCTTGAAACACAGCACATAGACCAAAAGGGGATCTTAAGAACAAAGAATCCAAGAAGGGGCTCTTGTATCTTGTAGCTGGTACCATAGAAAGCTTGATGAACAATACAGAGTGATTTGAATTCAATGTAACTAAGAACAGGGGGCCAATGAAGAAAACGCAAGACAGAAGAAATAGAGGCCCGATGTGGGTACTGAGTTGCAACTCTGGCACGCGATTTGTAGATGCTGTGATATATATATTTGTTGCACCAAATAAAGAGAGTTGCAATTGTCCATAATACCAAAAATAGGCGATGCCACAACCATAGAACGTAAATGAACAGACAGAAAGGGAAGAAGTTTCTGATGAATCTGTAATTTAAAAAAAAACAGATTGACATACAACACTCACTTGTTCTTCAAAAGATAAAGGGGATGCCATTTTACAACCCAAATCTTTAGCCACTAGAATAGGCAGAGGAAAGGGCCAAGAATAAGGGGCCTAAAAGCAGGTGTCCAAAAAGAGGAGACAGAAGGAGGACCAACCACGAAAACCTCGGTTTTATCCCCATTCAGCTTGAGCTAGTTGTTGCTCATCCAGATCCCCACTGACTTCAGACTGTTGCTTAAACTGGCATTGCATTCAAGTTGAGTTAGGTTTAGGCGTACTACAATCTGCATATCATCCACATACAAGTTACACCGAAATCCACGGGACTGGATATTTCTGGCTAGAGGCTGAATACAGACATTAAACAGAATTGGAGAAAGAGCAGAACCTTGAGGAACCCCACAAGTGATTGGAGCAGGGGTAGATTTGTATGTAGGAAGAGAAAGAGAATGTGAAAGATCAGCCAGACAAGAACAGAACCAATCCCATACAAGGCCATAAATGCCTGCCTCGGCCCGACAGACTAGCAAGATGAAGTGATTAATGGTGCCAAAAGCAGCTGCCGGATCAAGTAGAATCAGTGTTCTGACACCACCCTGACCGTGAAGCCGGGCAAGATCGTGCACTACCAAGACTAAGACTGTCTCAGTGCCTCATCCGGGACTTAGACCAGACTGAAAATTGAGAATTCTTCAAGAAAGGAACTAAGTAGAGGAGTGACCAGAGATTCTAGAAGTTTTGTTAGAAAAGGAAGGAGTGAAACAGGGTGATAGCAGAATAATTGGGGTCCAAGGAAGACTTTTCTAGCAAAGGAATCACTGGTGCATTCTTTAGAGAAGATGGGATAGAGGCAGTATGCAAGGAATGATTGACAACAGAGGAAGCATTCATGGGCATGATCTCTTTCAGAACAAAAGGAGGGATTGAATCAAGCAGGAAATCAGATTTCAGTCTATTTGTGGCAGCCAAGACATCAGAAGAACCAAGGAAGGGGAAGGAATGCAAACAATTGAGAATGAACCGGCGTCAGAAGTGAAGTAGCTGCAAGTTCTAGAGCCAGACAAAAGGGTTTTCTGATTAATAGTAGATATTTTATGAATAAAATAGGAAAAAAGCGTATCAGAAAGAACCTGAGAGGAATACATGGGGCTTGAAGGAACAGGAGCAGTAGAAGACCATATATAGTCTATATACTATACTATATACTCTAGTACAACCTTCTGAGATATCTCCCTTAAATCTTCCATTCAGCATGGTAAATTCATACATTTTTAAGAAGCCCTTCCACATCCTCCTTTTATGTTACTTTGTGTTTGTTTGAACTGGCCAAGAGGGATGGTTAAGGCCATTTCCAGTTCATCAATGTGAGTATTGGGAATCCTGCCATTAAAATAAACCAGGAAAATAGTGTGGATTAACCTGCAGGGTAATTGGTCTCCAATAACTGTTTTAATTGTGACAATGTTCCCTCTGTGCTTTCTAAACCTGTCATGGATATTTATGAACATAGATGCAGGATGCCCACCCAGCCAATTTCCTGAAATGTGTCCCACCAAGATAAATTCTGAATCAACAATCACACATCTAAATGGAATACATTTAGGATACTAATTAGCAGTCCTCCCCTGGGTATCCATTTAGGGCCCTTTTGGGCTGTGCTCTGTATATGAATTCTTCCATCATATATTAGGCCATCAATTGCCCATGCTTCTTTTAATGCAACAGTAGTGTAATTAATAAGGTTATTCTGAATCCCCCCCTCTTTCTCATAATGTGCATGTCTGCTAGATTTCCATTTTGCTAAGCAATGACTGGGTGATAGGGTCACTTATCACTTTCGGTTGGAGCACCCTCACCAACTTAGACCACTCTTCTATACTCCCAGGGGAGTGTTTTACTCTAGAGGGATTAATGAAGGAACTCCTTGTGCCTTCCCTTGAAAACAGTGATAAATCATTGCTCCTCAGAATTAGCTTCAGAGGACATATTGACCATTTTCCTTACATTGATGAGCGGGCCATTCTTCAAGGACATAGTAATAGCACTGCATTCAGAGCATATTTTTAAAATCTCATGTGAGTATACTAATAATAATAATAATAATAATAATAATAATACTAATAATAATAATTTGCATTTATAAAGCGCTACAAACCCTCAGGCATCTGAGCGCTGCTTATTATTACCCACGGTGTGTAGTGCTCATTTATTGACCTCAGAAGTGTGAAAGGCTGAGTTTGGCCCTGCCGGGATTCGGGCTCTGCACGGATGTCAAAGCGGCGCTCTATTCGCTCTGCTATCTGACGGGCTACTGATAAAACCATGCTTCTAATTGATTAAGTGCAAACGTAGACCATTGCCCCCCCATACCTTTGCTCTTCCAATTGTTGTACTATTTTAATATCTCTAGACTCAATCAGACGTAGCGGAAAAATAAGATTTAGTAAGTTTAAAATTGCTCTGCGATTGAGGTTACAATGGTTGCAAGGTTAAAAAAGACTAAATTGAATGACTCCCATATTGTGGTCCAACTCCAAATTTGTCTGTCTTGAATGCATGTGGATATGATACTCCCAATTAAGGGGCTCACTACTAATTCGGGGAGTAATATTGTTGAGCAAAGTGCTCCTTGTCAATGTATGATGTTGATTATGACTTGCAGTTTGTTTGTTTAGACTCCTCTGCATGCGCTCCCCCACTTGCAACCTGTGAGGCCGTTCCACCACCGACCCTTGAAAGAGCAAACTAATGCCTTCCAAAATGATAGAATCATCGAATGCTTTATCAACTGGTAAATTAAATAAGGCTATTGAAGGTCTGCCAGTTGTAGCGAAAAGCCCTTGGATTTCCAGGTGATTCGAGTGTGAGTCTTGTTTCTTGCCGGCACTCACTATTAAACCTCTTGTTCTTTAGCTTTAGTCCTTTTAGCCAAGGGCCCTTTAGTCACCTTTGTAACTTCAGTTTTCCAGTTTTCCTTGAGGTTCTCATTTATTTTAAATCTTTTCAGAAATTATGTACTTTCCATCTTAAACGTTTTCGATGCTGCCATTACCCGAATTTGAGTTGATATTCTATTTTGACGTTTCCTTGCTATTTCTAGACTTCCTCTTGTTGTAAGTCTGGCGTGTTTCCAAATGTGTCACTTTTTTTTGTGTGTCTTAGTTATTATATTGCTAATTCCTAGCAACTCCACTGTTGTAAGAGTTTGAGGGGCCGATTCATGGAACAAACGTGCGCCGAAAATCCCAGCGCAAGCTGGTGCAAGGTGGCGCAAGCGTGAGAAAGCAAGCGCACGTGCACGCGTGCGATTCAAGGAAGGCGCTGCGCGTGTTTTCCACTGGTTGTGCGCCAAATCTGTGCATGGTGCAACAACACGAACACCGTGCACGATGCGCACAGGGACAGCGCACAACATCTGCGCACACACCAAAAAGGGGGCGGGACACGGGGCGTAACGCACGGAATGGGGAACAATGCGTGAAAAAGAAGGCGTAACTGGGGAAGTATTGCAGGGAAATACACGTAACGCCCACACGCACGCGAACAACTCGAATTCATGGATTTGAATACGGGAAACAAGCGCACGCTAAAAGACACACACAGGCGTCAACACGTCCGCCACAGGAAGGCAGGCGTAAGCGTCTCTGCGCACAGTATAAAAGCGCGCACAAACAACAAACACGTATATACCGCTACGATGAATGCCCCATTTGACGCAGCACTGATCGTGGGACACCGCAGGAGGAGGAAAAAAGACAGGGCCCACATTTTTCCCCCCAGGCTAGCCTTTTTGGGATGCCTGATGACCAGGTCTACGGCAGGTATAGGTTTCCACCTCATATCATCCTAGACCTGGTCAGGGAGTGGGAAAATGACCTTACACCCCCCACCTTCTGCTCCCAAGCATTGAGCCCCTTGGAGAAGGTGCTCAATGTCCTGCATTTTTTGGCCACTGGGTCATTTCAGAGGACTACTACCATAGTGGGGGGGGTCTCACAGGCCACGCAGTCACGCTGCCTACACCTGGTGTTGGCAATCATGACTGCGCGCCCTCAATCTGCAGGCACATATACATGCCCAGAACACCCGCAGAAAGGCAGGCCATTGTCCAGGACTTTTACAGGGTGGCACACTTCCCCAAATTGCTCGGTGCCATAGATTGCACCCATGTGGCCCTACATCCACCAAGGGCCACTGAGCACATCTACCGAAATCGCAAGCACTGGCATTCTATCAATGTGCAGGTGGTATGCGATGCCAAGGGAATCATCACCTCTGTCTATGCAAACTACCCCGGCTCCACCCATGACAGTTTCATATACAGAAGGTCCGCCCTGAGCCGGGCCCTGGAAGCTGGGCAGCATGGCGACACATGGCTCCTAGGTGAGTACAAATGACCGTGCACATGCATGCATGTCACACACAGACAAATACACAAACCCCAATAATCACAACCATTACCACCTCTCCAGGGGACAGTGCCTACCCTCTGTGCCAGCACATGATGACGCCAATCCGGAACCCGACCACACCACCCCAGGTAAGATACAACGCTGCCCATATAGCAACCAGGGACATAGTGGAGCGCACATTCAGAGCGCTCAAGTCACGCTTCCGCTCCCTTGACCGCTCTGGCGGGCAGCTACTCTATGCACCCCCAGTAGTGTGCAGGATCATTGTGGCAGCATGTGTCCTGCACAATGTTGCAACACGGCAGGGCGTACCGGTGGACTTGGTGGTGCCCCCACATCCCCAACCACAGGCACAGGCGCTGCCCATGGGAGGGGATAGGGCACGTGGTGAGGCAGCCCAGACCCAGTTTGTGGCCACATTTATCACCTAAACTCCCACCCCTGCGATGTGCACACATGCCTGGCACATACTAGGTGACAATCGATGATGACAAAGAGACAGTCAACTGTCACAACCTTACCACCCTGAGAATGTTGCCATGGAAGTGCCACATTGTGTGCATCCCTCGCTACTCAAACCTAACCAATCCTGTGTGACCAAAAGGAACACATGCAAGGTGTGTATCACACAGACCTGCAAAACAGGCCATGACAATCACTGGTATGTCACCCAAAGCCACCAAAACCACAACATGACATGGCAAGCAATAGCAAAACACCAACACAGTAACAATAATGTACACATTGACTTGTGCAAAATGCGAAGTCGCGTCAGACAATGATGCCTGACATGGAATCAGATGAAATGACTGACCAACAACCTCCCACACAAAGCAAGTCACACCCAAATGCATACCAACAGTTGTAGCTTGAACATAACAATGAATGCCTGTTTACATGCACATTGTGCACGGCAAAATCAACACTGCATAATATGTGTGCTGTGTCCATCTCCTGCAACACACTGCTCAGCACACAGCATAGTGACCAGCCATTGTGTGTGATGCAACCCTGAGCATCACATGAAAACGACAAACTAAATAAAAAAACAAATAACACATGTACAGGATCCACAAATGGTCATAGATCATGTACTGTGGGGACACAGTGGGCCCCAGAAGGCAAACTGAGTGCACATGTGGACATGGAAGGGTGGTTATACATGTTGTGGATCATAGTGCAAGTGTGTGTGTCAGTAGGGACATGCACTCAATACATGCATGTGTAATCAAGTGACCATCAGTGCCCTTATCACATGTGAACATTGCCATGTGGACACCCAGCATGTCAAACCACAACTATACCCTCACACCTGAAAGGTAAAAACAATACATGAACAGCCATTGATCAGCAAAATACATCATGTACATAGGATACCACAATTACAATGTCATGGTGCCCATCACACTGTGGGGCAAGAACTGTCCAGCAACATAATACCCCCACCCCCTCACATATCACCATGACCCACTGAACAACTGCGCAATGGGTATGTAGCCTTCATCCTTGAAGTCTACCTGGCCACAGGATCACCCTTCCCCTTTGTCTCCATCTTCCACGGTGGTCGGTCAAAATCTCGAAACAAAAATCTCGAATAACAAAAAGGTCGAAAAAAAATCTCGAAAAAAAAAGTCGAATTACTCTTTTTTAAAATTATATATTTATTTTGGGGTCCGGGATTTTTAAAAAAACGGTTAAAAAAAGGGTGGAGTTTGGGGGGGAACCCCCCCATTTCAAATAAAAAACGGCATAAAAAAAATCGACTTTTTTTTTTTCGACCTTTTTTTTCGACCTTTTTGTTTTCGAGATTTTTCATTTCGGTTTTATCACTATAATCCATCTTCCACCTTGCGTGTAAAAAGCGTCCAGCACCCTCAGAGGCCACCTTGACTTGCAAAAACACCAAATCAAAGAGAACTCAAAGCAAGCAAACACACAAGCCAAGCAAAAAGCCTACAGGCAGCAAAATAAACCAGAAGAGTCTCCAGTATATGAATTGAAGTAGCAGTACATCACAAAGCACAAGTACTAGCACAATGATGGAACAACCAAGGTAGCACAGTAAAACAATGTCACAACAGGATGTGTGCCATGTTTGGTACATAATATACAATGATGCACCACAAACTGATGTGTACTGTCACAGCTCCCGTGTACAGGCTCAGGAGTGGCACGAACCAACCACCCCCACCATGGTCTGGGTGCCTGCAAGGTCAACTCACACAGGCCTCTGAGACCTTGGTGGGGAAGGAGGGTCAGGGATATGCAGTCGAGACAGGCATTGGTATACTGGATGACCGGAATGAGGGGCAGGAGAGGGGAGTAGGATTGACAAGGGAAAGTAGGGAATGTACAAACATATAATAATCACTTTAACATATACACAGTCAGACCAAACGTGTACATCATGCACATAGTACCAAATTACTCAAATGAAAGTCAAAGAGAAACTTATCTCTGGGGTGAGTGCTGGCCTCCTGCCTGCGCACTCTCAGGTCCGGTGACATGAGCAGTTCAATACCGCAAAGAGAGCCAGAGTCACTAATCTGTGCATGCCCATACACACACACACACTACCATGCATGCCCCAAAGTAACAAAATACTCTACAAACAAACTATCTGGTGTGGTGCTTCGTACCCATACGTAAGATTCCCCCGTGACGGTTCATGCACAATCAATGCAGTAAGTCAGGCGCCGGTGGGTGCGTGGCAAATAGAAGACCAATGTGTCAAGATGCACACAACATCCAATGTTCCCTGGGTAAGCAGCCAGACGCATTTAGAAAGGTACAACTTCAGTACAAGTCGTGTTCCAGCATAACCCAAATAAAGTAGGTAGTGCATGTTGCGATTTCAACATGAAAATGAAATGCACTGCACACAAGTCTCTCTCTTTCTGTCCCTGTGAGCTGCTGTCTTGGAATGCTACATGGCTAATACACTGCCTCAATAGACCACGGTGGGCCGTAGGATATGTGCCACTGCCCCTGCATGTGCCCCTGACAACTAGCCATTAGTCCACCAACACATTTTAGCAGTACTGTGCGCTTCAACACCAATATCTGTCCAAGCTCACCTTCAGTGGTGCTACTTAGCATGCATGTGCAACTGGCCTGGTGGAAGGTTGGCTGCGGTGTAGCCCCCTTGTGCTGCTCACCTTGCCTGGAGTTCCTTGAAACACGTCAGCTTCTTTAGGATGTACCTTTGGCTCTGCCTGCGCACACATGCGCATTTCTGCACCACCGAACGTGGCCAGCTTCCAGACGTCCAATGGGCCATGTCTGCTGGGAAAGGTGGTCTGGAGGCTCATTCCCCTGCAGAAAGGGCAGAAAACACATGATTAATGCTTGTAATTTCCCTGTGTGTGCCTCCTCAGGCATGTCATGACTGGACCATGTCAGAGACGTACATCAGAAATCACTCCATCAGTGCGACTTTCACAGGCAAAGTGTGTTAACCACTGTCTACAGCATGAATTGCATCAAGCACATGTACAGTAAAGATAAGAAACATACTACACAATGTATAACAATTAATGTACACATGAATCATGAAACCACCCATCTATCAAAGGAAGAACTGTGGTCAATGTCATCCCTATCATCCCCAACTAGGGGTGTCAACACAAAAAGTACAGCAGCAGACATGCCACAGATCTGACAGACCAAAACCCTTGTGTAATAGGCTGTAACACCGAACCATCCTTGCGATCCCATGGATAAGGGAAGCAGGAGTGGCATTTGTGAGTCAGGACCCCAAGCTGCAAACACATACACAAGACAAGCTTGAAGGGACCAGCTGGAACAGACAGTGGATACTTTCAAAACCACAAAGCACCACACTGTCACATGAAAGCACAATAGACAAGCAATATTAAACTATATTAACTAATTAGACTAACTATGAAAAATCTACATTACCTAATTAAACTAACTATCAAATTGAAAGTTAACTAACTAAACACATTTGACCCGGGGGGGGGGGGGGGGCTGCTCAACACCCACATGCGATGATGTTGAAGAAAAAAAAAAACTCCATGGGCTCAACGCCTGCACATCCCGACCTATGTGGGAGATATCTCGTCGTCCGAGTCTGGGTCTTCCTGAAAAGGACGATGTGGCACAGGAGCCTCACCACGCCTAGCCGCAGCTTGCCCCTCGTCGGCAGCAAGTCTGCCGGACGGGTGAGCCTGGTTCTGTGCGGCGATGACACTTAGGTCTGCATGCAGAACCTCCTGTGATACGCGTGCTTCCTCTTGCAAGGTAACACTTGTAACACAGAGTTCTTCCTGCAAGGCCTGGCTGGACAAATGATGCACCTCCCGGCAAGCACGTAGCTCAGCCGAGATGGTACGCTCAAGCTGCTCAAATCTCTCCTCTGACCGCTTCCTCTGGGACATCAAGAGGACACCCAGAGTGGATCTGAGGGACTCATACACAGCCCTCAGGGCCTCCATGTGTGCCTCTGCGTGAGCAGCAATTGCTTGATGCAGAGACAACATTTCAGCCTGGCATGCCCTGTCTGAGGCTGCCATGCCCAGCCTGAGCGAGCGGGCCTTGGACTGTGCCACCCGCTGCTGGAGAAGCACCTGCCTAGCAGGGGGGAGCACGGATTGGGCCACACGCTCCATGCTCACAGCAATGTTCTCCATTGCTGCCCCCTGGCGTTCAGAATTGGCAGTCATGTCTGCTCTCACTCAGTATACCGTGGTTGCGCGCGGCCACCGCGTTGCTGGGCTTGACACCTGCGGGACCCAAGGACTGGTTGTTCTCGTTGGGTTGGCACCGCCCGCGGCTGCACAACTACATGCCCCCATTGACGTGATGGCCCAGGAACATCAGCGACTGGTGTGGAGGGTGACCCTTCGTCCCGATCCACCACAGTCGTAGGTTCCACCACTATCTGACCTCTCAGGGCAGGTGTCGCGGACAGAGGAGTGTCCACATCAGAATCACTCACCCGTGACATATGGACCTGATGCACATCCAACTCCACATGGACGTCAGAATGGTCATCAGGGCTGGGCTCATTGCCAGCCAAAGACAAGATGGTCTGTAGGGTGGTCGGTCAAAAGGCCAAAAAAAAATCTCGAATAACAAAAATCCCGAAAAAAAAGGCCGAAAAAAAAAATATAATTTGTTTTTTTTTATATATATGTATTTTTTTGGGTCAGGTAAGTACAAAAAGGGTTAAAATAAAATAAAAAAATTGAAAAAAAGGGGGTTTGGGGGGAACCCCCCCTTTCGAAAAAAAACATCATAAAAAAAATTAGATATTTTTTTCAGCCTTTTTTTTCGAGATTTTTTTTTTCGAGATTTATTAATTCGGTATTATGACCATAAACCGGTCTGTAGCACATGTGGGTTTTAGTGGCCTACCACCCCATGACCCCCACTTGTGCCGGGTTGCTGTAGTGATAACAACCCTGTGCCTGGCATGACAACACCATCTCTGGCTCCATTGCGTCGTCATCTGAAAAGTAGAGAGAAAAAAGGTCACTACACATGTTAGAAGCACACAACATACACACACATAGACATCACACAGACACCAAACACATCAAGCAGACATGTCACACACAAAAGAGAACCTGCCATGCATGCTGGGTCAACTTGACATTGCTTCTGTGATTAGGCATGTAGAAGGGTGTTATACCTCTCAGAAGTGGGTCGATGCAGCGCAGCAAATTTGTACGTTACTCACTATGTACATGTACAAGTACTTCATGATGTATATCAGAACATGTGAAGGCAGTGCAAGGTCAACTTCAGGCATCACGTGCAATGTGCATGCAATGGGTAGCATGGCTATAAGAAAACCACCCCTCTCACTAAATGGAAATGCAGGGATGCCTTGCATGGTATCAAAAGGATGACCATAGACCTGTGTATTGACAGACAGTGTTGACTAGCATCAATTGCATCATCTGAGTCAAGTGACAACACAGCAGATGATGATGGGACAGTAAGCAGGACACATGATGAAACCTCAGGAGTACACCCACGTGTGATGAAGACACTACACCAGTTGGACAGAGTCATTGGGCATGAAACAGGCTGAAGCCTGTGCCCCACACAGACTGTCACACCCTAAACATGTGTGGGACGCAGGACTGAGCCACAGTGGCCATGGGAAGGCTGATGAAATGCCATGCAATGTAGGTCACCATGGACACGTACTACAATGATCATCCAGTCAAGGACACATAGGGGCACGCATGTCCCTGCGGAACATCTGACATCTGCACAGTCCAAGTGAGACACCCTGCATCAAGTACAAAGGATGTACCACACAGCATATGTCTGGCAGGTTGGCTGGTGGAAGTTAGCATGTACACAGGACGCATGAACAGGCAAGTACTTTACAGCAAAACTGATGCAGACCAGTGCAAAGGTGAAATTGGGGTCCAGAGGGGGGTTGAGGGGCAAGGGAGCATGCCCACGTGGAGTACCCGCATGCAGGTAGAGGACACATGCCATCAGTCATGCTATGACATAGTCCCAGGGCTGAGAGGACGGTCCCCCCAGGCTACATGCAGAAGGGCCAGTGAGCTGGAACATGGACCGGAGGGGCATCCTGGTGACCAGCATGTGAGTAGGGTGCAAGAGTGGTGATGCCGTCAGTCCCTGTCTGCTCCACATGTCCACCATCCTGCAGAGCAGCCATGCATCAGTGAAGCATTGCATTACTTGCACATCAGAACCATGTACACATGACATGTAGTGGCAGTCATGCACAACACATCACACAAGTAAAACACACATGTCCTCGACAAACACGCACCAACACTCACTGGACTGGGCATCAAAGTCCGGCATCTCTCCCACTTCTTCGACCGATTCAGGTGGTATGAACTCGTGGTCGTGGCTATGTGTGGGGTCCCAGCCTGTGCTGCAGGTGCAACCTTCCTCCTCTTGGATTGTGGCGCAGACCCTGGCTGGCAAATGCCGCCCTGATCAGTATGGCCAGTGGTACCGGTGGATCGAGCCAAGGGAGTGGCAGGTGGAGGGACAACCAAAGGCCTGACTTGCGTCAGTGGCAGCTGGGTGCCCTCTAATGGACCCTGCACAGCAACATCCGCTGTGGCAGGGTCATTGACCGTGACTATCCTGGTTGGTAGACAAACAATCGGGGTGTTGTTGGCTGCATCTGCCCCTGCACTTGCCAACACCCGGCTGGTCCGAGCAGCAGATGACATTACTGCCCCAGGGACACGTGTCTTGGTCAGGGCAGCCCTGCGTGCACCTACGGTTTGCCTCCTGCCCTGTTGGAAATCTTCCATGGACTCTTCAAGTGCCAACGAAGCCTGCGCTGGCAGACCCTGAGCCTGGGTGGCAGTGTCCAAAGCTGTACCTGCAGCTACCACTACCCTTGGGCCCATGGCAGTCGATGAAACGGACTGCACCGACACATGGCACAACATCATGCCCAAGTGGCGCACCCCTGCCTCTTCCCCCTCTGCGGCCACCCTGGACACCCTGGAGTCCCCCTACTCCCTGGTCACCCCAGCCACATCCGTGACCACGCCCGACACGAGGAGTATGCCCAGCTGAGGCCATGGCACAGATGGAGTAGTGCCGGCACAGATGGAGAAGTGCCAATGGGAGGTGTACACCACAATTGTCCTGGGCAATTAGGGTGAAGGGGGTGGGATGCAAGATGTTAACAGCACCTCTGCACCTGCAAGGTTGTATGTGACCCCGGTGATGAAGTGACGGGTCACGCAATGCTCAGGCACCCCAAAACTGCAGTAAAACCGTGCACGCAATCCCTGCAGCCCACGTGCATGGAATTAACCTCCCGCACTACGCGGTGGCATCCAGGAACACAAAAAACACATACGTTTGGGACACGCAGGCTACTATGACCTAAAAAATGGGTACGTGATACACAGGGGCACCCGCAGTGGGAAAAATAGCATGCGCGACTCACCGTCAGACGAGCGCGATGATGAAAAACACGCATAGCCAATACCCCCTCCAAAAGAAGAGATACGTCCTTGATCCGCTGTGAAGTTGTGATGGCGCGCAAAACAACACAAAGTAGCAACACACACGTCGGTCTCCATGAAAGGCACGTACAGCGAACTGCTGGCCCCGCTCAGCTTTAACCCGTACTGAGGGAAAGTCCGCGCCCGTCACATCACTTACGCGCTTAGATCCTTTTCCTCGAAATACACGCATTCACACACGGACGTGTGCTTTTTTCACATGCTGATCCACTATGCACCCGTGTTGAGGGAAACGCCTGTGCGTGCTACGTCACAGATGCGCTTACGTGCTACAGGCCTTTCCTCGAATTACACGCTGACGTGCAATTTTTTCACATGCCAAATCACTCCGTATCAAGCTGGCCACGCAAAAACACACGGAAGATCACGCTCCTGCCCAAAAGTCCATTTTCCTGCCCCCAAGAGCCCTAAGCACGCTCCCACCTGCCATCTGCTGCTGCCTGCCTGCTGCCCACATGCCCTGCTATTTGGTGCCTGCACATCAGCCATCTGCAGGGGTCCAGTTGCTGTGTCCACCCCTGCTGGAACAGAAGACCCCCGACTGGGATACCATCGCTCCACAGCCCAGCCCCAGGACCCAGTTGCCCACGCACGCCTGCCTCGGGGGTCGCCATGTCGGGGCATACACCATCCGAGACCACTGGCGACCACCAGCCAGAGAGGCAGAGGGCCACCAGCTTCAGTGAGAAGGAAGTAGGTGTCCTGGTGGAGCATATCCTCTTCACACCATCGCGCGCCGACAAGGAAGGACGGGAGAGGATCTGGGAGGACGTTGTGGTTGCCATCAACGCGGAGGGGGTGGCACCCCGTGACATCAAGCACGTCCGGAAGTCCTGGGAGGACCTCAGGTCCAGGACCATCAACAAGGCCTGGCGCCTCGTGAAGGCAGAGGATGCAGAGGGGTGCCGGGTCCACCTGAGCAACATCCATTTGAGGGTCCTGGAACGCCTAAGCCCAGCGCTCCACGCCCAGATCCTTCGGAGGAAGACCCGTCTGGAGTCGAGTGGTAAGTGGCCATGCATTTCTGTGTGAAACAGGGCATGTTGCAGTGTGCTGGTAGTCAGCTACTTGCCTGTATGTGTAACATAGGCCATGTATGGATGTGTGTGCGCCGGGACATCATGGTAATACATGTGAGACCAGTAAAGCGTGAACCACATGGATGGTGCATGTGTTCCAATGAGACATGGGGAGCTGCATGCAGAATGCACACATGAATGCATGCCAGTCCCTGTTCTTGGACATGGGTGGGGAGATTGAGAGATGGGTGCTGCTCTCATGTACATGTATTGTGTGCATGTCTGTGTGTCTGAGAAGCATGTGTGTGACTTTGAAACGCCATGGATGCATGACACATGTGTGTGATGATGTGTAGATTCACTCATGCAGTCTGGTCACCATTGTATCAACTGTGTCTGTGGTGTACGAGCCATGATGCATGACCCTCCGGTGATGTGTGTGCATGGGATCAGTATGAGCCATGATGCATGTGAGTTTGTAGGCAACATTTATGTCCATGGAGGGCCTTGTACATGGATGCTGATGTTGATTGCATGCGCCATGCCTGTTTCTGCATGTGTGTTGCATTCATTGACCCATGTGTTCTGGAGGGACAGAATGGAAGTGACGTTTGACAGTGCCACTCATGTATTATTGCTTCCTGTCAAGGGGACTATTGTACAGTGCCCTGATGCTTGTGTTCTATATCTCCCTCTACACAGCGTCGAGTGAAGAAGAGGACGGAGGCGACGCTGTGGAGCCAAGTAGCGGGGATGCCTCCACCGGGCGGCGGCGCAAGGCCCAGCCACCTTCCCAGGAATTGCCATCATCTGGGAGCAAGGGGACTGGTGCTGCGTCTGCCACTACGGCTGTAGCGGAAGGGCCGGGTGAGCCCCCACGGGTGCTTTCAATGGCAGAAGACGGTGCAGAGACATCCAGGTTGGTGGTCTCCACAGAGGAGGAGGAGCCCGCTACTGAGCCGCACATGGGGCCTGGTGGGGGTATTACCACTGGTGCAAGTGGTGCTGTCTGGGCCAGGGTCAGGAGGCAGCACAGGTCACCGTGGGGGGGGCCTGTGCATGTCACTGTCCCTGACCCTGTGACTGCACCACCATGCCGCAGCAGGGATGCCCCATCCCAGGCCCGTCCGCAGGTAGGGGGGAGGCCCACGTCATCTGGCTCTCCACTACCTGCGGACGAGGAGTCCCATGACCGTATAGGCTCCATCCTGATTGGTGTCGCGTTGCGCACGCGTGACATTCGTGATGACGTGCGTGCTTCCTGGGGGGAGCACGCACGCCATTACGAAACGCTGCGTGGCAACGTGGCACTGTTGGGAGGGGCCCTGGTCGGTGGGTTCCTACATGTGTCGCGCTCTCTGGCGGACCTCTCCTCCTCTGTGGAGACTATGCACCAGTCGTTCTCCCTGCCGTCTTCTGGCCCAGATTCCCCCAGGGCCCCCTGTGGACCTGGCCCGACCAACACAGCCAGCTTGGTGGAGATCCCATCCCTGCCACAGTCGGGAGTCGGTGGTCCAGCAGAGCTGGACACCCCAACAACTGGAGACCAGCAGATGGAGGATGTGCAGGCATCATCGGACAGGGCACATGGACAGCAGCAGCAGCAGGCTCTAGGTGGGAGCGATGATGGCTTGGGGCCATCAACATCAGAGGGGCAGGCATCGCCAGAGGGCAGGAGAACCCTGGAATGGGAGTGTCTTCCGTGTGGCTGCAGTTGGGCCAGTGTTTAGATGCGGAGCGGCAGCGGACGGAAGAGGTGCGGCTCACCATGGTCAGGGCAGAGTTCTCCATGCGTTGGGCATTGAGGTGGGCTGAGTGCCTCGAGGCAACTCGCAGGGAGGTGGAACAGGCCATGAGTGCATCCCTGCGAGACCTCTGGGCCAGGACAGAGCCCCACCTCCAGGAGATAGACATGGAGTTCTATCATGCCCTGGCCCGCAACATCACAGAGTGAGCCGCAGGTCTTGCCCGCCGCCATTGTATATAGTTAGTGATAGGTTCCCTTTCTTTTTTTTTATTATTTTGGGACTCTTGGACAATGACCAAAGTTTTTGTGTATAGTTGTAAATTAGGTAGGGTTTTGTATATCGGTTTCATTTAATTTGTTGGGCTCATGGACCCTTGTTGCAATATTTGTACATAGTTGGACAGTGGATTTTTTTTCCAACATCATTTACCCTCACCATGGATCAATGGATTTTTGGGATTTTGGTTTCCTTTGGATTTACTTTGGTGGACAAGGATTTTTGACAAACTTTATTTTGGATTCATTTGGATTGTTTCATCATTATTATTTTTTTTGATGTGGACATGCCTTTTTTTCTTGTTTATGATTATTTACATGCTTTGAATCATTTTTATTATTTTTGTGCACAATACATTTTGATTTATTACTTCCATGTGTGGTATTTGCGGGGTGGATGGGAAACTTGATTGTGTCTAAAGACTGGGGTGGCGTGCAGTGGGATTTTGGTGGACATGAGGCCCATGAATTGCATCTTCATGACATGTTGGGGTGGGGACCTGAGTCGGGGCCTGACCCTCAATGCTGGGTGGATGGGGGTGCTGGGGGACATGAGTCGGGCCTGCTGGCAGGTGCCCGTCAATGCTGGGTGGATGGAGGTGCTGGGGGACATGAGTCGGGGCCTGACCCTCAATGCTGGGTGGATGGGGGTGCTGGGGGACATGAGTCGGGGCCTGACCCTCAATGCTGGGTGGATGGGGGTGCTGGGGGACATGTGTCAGTGCTCACTTGTGCGTGGTGACATGTGGGCTGGCTGGGGGGCTTTGCCAGGGTGGATGGGCTGCATGTGGGGCATGGCCAGGGGTGCAGTGTGTTCCCCTGTGTTGTGGTCTGCCTGCAGGCCCTGGGGAGGGGGTGAGGGCACACCTGGGAGGACACACACTGCCAATCCGTACCCCGCTCGCACAGGGCCAATCACGGGTAAAACTTTCCGCACACCCCCGAAATACACGTACCCCGCTCGCACAAGGCCAATCGTGGGTAAAACTTCCCATGCACCCCCGAAATACACGTACCCTGCTCGCACATGGCCAATCGCGTGTGATTCTCCCCGCCCACCCCTGAAATACATGGCCCCCGCTCGTACAGGACCAATCGCGTGTGATTCTCCCCGCACACCACTGAAATACATGTATCCCGCTCACACAGGGCCCATCGTTGTGATTCTCCTCGCGCACCCCCGTAATACACATAACCCGCTCACACAAGGCCAATCGTGGGTAAAACTTCCCACGCACTCACGGAATACACGTACCCCGCTCGCACAGGGCCAATCGCGTGTGATTCTCCACGAGCACCCCCGTAATACACGTACCCCGCTCACACAAGGCCAATCGTGGGTAAAACTTCCCACGCACCCCCAAAATACACGTACCCCGCTCGCACAGTGCCAAATGCGTGTGATTCTTCCCACGCTCCCCCGAAATACACATACCCCGCTAGCACAGGGCCAATTGCGTGTAAAACTTCCTGCGCACCACCAAAATACACGTACCCTGCTCGCACAGGGCCAATTGCATGTGATTCTTCCCACGCTCCCCCTAAATACACATACCCCGCTAGAACAGGGCCAATTGCGTGTAAAACTTCCCGTGCACCCCCGAAATACACGTACCCCTCTCGCACAGGGCCTATCACATGTGATTCTCCCAGCGCACCCCCGTAATACACGTACCCCGCTCAAACAGGCCCAATCGCGTGTGAATCTCCCCACGCAGCGGGGTACGTGTATTCGGAGGGGGTTGCGGGGAGTTTTACAGGCGTATTCGTGGTTGGGGGGCTGTATGCTGGTCCACTGGCCTGTGCGCCATGTATGGAATTTGTGCGCTGTTAATGGCACATGGGGAGGGGTTGGGGGCGTAACTGGCGCTGCTGCAGGGTTGCTGCACCACTCTGCTGCACAGCTGGTTATGGATGTTTAAATCCATGAATACGCTGTGGACGGAAATGGATTTTGGCGCACGCGGCTGGCGCAGACTTCTATGAATTACCCCCTTAGTGTTGGATGTAGGAGTGACATGAGGCGTCATCATGTTTTCTTCTGACAGGTTCAAGACTTGGCTATTTTGACTAGATTCCAGTCTCTGAGATGGCATGACTGTGTTTCTTTTTGTTCAGGAAGATGATTAATTTGTTTTCTCTCATGGCACATCCCATCTGCAGTTGATTCTCTTCCTCATTGCTGCTGATAGGATCTTGTATGAGACAGGCCAAGTTGGATAGCGCCGGTTTTATGTCCAGGTTTTTTATAATCAAATTTGAAATATCAGTATGCAACATAACTTCTTTATGTCATTTTTTACAATGGTTTTCAAGAAAAGTTAATAAAAAAATCGAAGGCTTGCAGTTTTAAAGCAGACAGGGAATTATGTGCAAAAGGACTGTCCCCCAATGCGCCACTTATTTTTGCTGGTTCAGTTCTGTGAATATAAAATCAACAATTTTGGAGTCAATAGTAGTAGAATTGAGTAAAGGCATTACTGGGGAAAAGCTCTTCCCTGCCCATATGTACATTTAAATCAACACTTCCCCAACTGCCTTTCTGCCTGTGGCACCGGGAGAGATATATTCATGTGGGTCTTCCCACTCACTCAAGATTCGCTCCCTCCTGATATGGTGGTATTGAAATGTTTAACACAGTATTGTGCGTTAATATCAACCTCAAGTGCCACATTGATAGTTTCAGTGATGTTCGGACCTAGGCAGGCTAACTCAGGTGCTCAGAAAACAAGCCACTTGTTATGAAATTTTAATTGTTTATTTATAAAGCACTTATACACAAGTGAAGTGGTTCAAAACGCTTCAAGGCAGGAAGGGAACAAGAAGATATCGTAATTCTTAAGCCTTGAAGAATCCGAATGATCTAACAGCAATAGCTAGAATGGGGGGTGCATACAGAACAAAAAATTATTGGTCGACAAAGCGCCAATGCATGTAGGGAAATCCAGCTAGGGAGGGGAGATAGAGGAGAACATGAAAGACAAACATGCTAAGGCTAGTACATATAAGGTTGTGCAAGAGCGCAGACAGAAGTGCAAGGGAGGGGACGGGGACAAGTGAGCCCAATCCACAGGGGCCAGGATTAAGTGCAGAGTGGGTGCCACACTCTTGGAACGTATTCCGAGTGCAGTAATGTAAGGCAGAGTGCAGAGGCCCGGAGACAAGTGCAAGAATGGCAGGGGGAGCCTGGGACCTGTGAGGCTATGGAGGTGCAACAGGCAACCAGTCAGCTGACTGAACAGGTGGGGATGAGAACGAAGGAGGGAAGCAGGAAAGAGGAGGCAGGAGGTTAGCAAGGGAGAGAGAGAGAGAGAGAGAGGAAGAGATGAGGAATGTCTTGAGGAGTTCTCGGAACTTAATGAACTCCGGCTCAAGACAGAGAGAAGCAGGTAGGCTATTCCAAAGGGAGGCACCTGCAGAGGATTAGGATCTACCCCCAAATCTCTGTTTTGAAAAGCAGATTACCCACAGAGAATTGGAGGAGGTCAAGCAGAGGGCTGTGGAAGGAGAGTATTTAGGAAGAGAGCGTTGTAGATAGTAGGGGCCCTAACCCCAGAAAGCCTTGTGGACTGTGCAGAGGGACTTGAACTTGATCCTTGCAGACACAGGGAGCCATGGGAGGGATTTCATTGCCGGAGAGATGCAGTCCCTGGGCTTGTGGCCAGGGATAAGTCCTGCGGTTCTGTTCTGGATAAATTGAAGAGGTCGAAGAGTAGAGAAAGAGACTATTGCAATAGTCCAGCCCGGAGAGAACCAGGGCACTGGACACAGTGTGCTTCTGAGGGAAGGTGCGAAATGGTATAGTACCTTTGAGGAGGTGCAGCTGGTAGTGGGACTCATTGGACATGTCAGAGATGTGAGAAGAGAAGGAGAGAGTAGAGTCGAAGATGACCCCCAGGTTTTTTGCCTCACTAGTGGGTGAGGTTGCAGGAACAAGGGTGGTCAGCCAGAGTGACAGTGGGAAAACAGGAGCAGGGGTCCCAATCAGGACGATTTCTGTTTTACTGGCATTAAGACAGAGATCATTAGCAGTATACCAGGCCTGAATTGTGGACAGACTGTTCGGGATGAGCGAGGAGGCGGAGGAGGCCGAGGGTAGACTGAAAGAAAGCTAGCTGTGTGTCATCCACATAACACTGAAAGTTGGAGGTGAAGGCAGAGATAAAGTTTGCCAAAGGCATCATGTAGACATTAAAAAACCAGGGGGATAGATTAGATCCCTGGAGGACATGACAAGTAGAGAGAGTGATAGCAGAGAGACAGGAACCAAATTCCACCTGGGAAGGACCGTCAGAGAGAAAAGATGCTAGCCACACCAAAGCTTGATCAGTTATGCCCAGGGTCTCACAGAGACAGGAGATCATGATGTTGTGGTTCACCACATCGAAAGCAGAGGTCAAGAAGAATCAGGACAGAGGGAGAGTTTGAGTTAAGGATTGAGAGCAGGTCTTCATGGGTGTTCAGGAGAGCAGTTCCCATGACTCAGGATGCTCTAACACCAAAGAAAAAAGAAGGTGCCTGGCTAAGCCTTGATTTGCCTACGGGGTACATTATGATATATAACAACAAATCAGGGTGAGAGATCACACAGCAAGTTGTTGATTGGTGTATTGAATATCAAAAAACAATTTCGTTTTAGTACATTTTCTGTGACAAACCCAACACAAAATGGACAGTTTTTTTCACTTTGACATTTTGGGGGTACTGCTGTGTAACATCCTCTTGAATACTGAGGAATTTACCTCACAATTATGCACATTCTCTACAATACATATTACATTTTTACAACAAAACAACTCTGTGCTAACCACGGCAACTTATGGTCCGGGGATCTCAAAACACAACACAAAATAATATGTGAGACAAAGGTAGGACAAGACGGCCTCATTACACGTAGTGAGGTAAGGGTTTACCGGTACCGGTAAGGGCACTGGTACCGGTAAACCCTTACCACCTTACTACGAGGTCCCTTTGAGGGTTGGTACTTTAACACCTACTTTATAGCAGGCGTTATAAACCAACCCGCAAAGGGACCAGGGTGCTAATTACGGTACCGCAATTTGCGGCAATAAGGCCCGTTGTGTCAAAAATCAACACTGTAGTGTTTTGGCCAACTGTAGCTATTCATTGGAGCTTGTTGTTGGGTTGGCCTTCTTTAGGATGAGAGTGAGAAATGTTATCTGTCCGTGTGGTATCTGTCAGGGCATAATGGAAATTGGAAACGGCTGTTAGAAAGATGTGTGATCTCAATAATGTGTTGTTTAGTGATTTAAAGATACTTATTAGTTGCTTATTTGCGCTGAAAAAACACCAGAATGGCGCATTGGTATGAAGCTTACTGTCAAAGAAATGTAGCAGTAAATCTTCGTAGACTGGTCCCTCAATGTTGGGTGGGGGTCACTAGTCGTACAGTGTTGTAAATTCACTGCTTGTAGGTGCGAGAGTGGAATGACTCGCTCTGGTTTTCCTCGGCACGGCCTATTAGCCGGGATGTGTCAACGCCAATGGATGGCGGTGCTGAGACGCAGGTCTGGGGAAGGAACGGAAAAGAGATACCATGTGGTCCATTATTTTCCATGGGAAATGGCCCTTCCTTCCCTTGTGATGGTGCCATGTGGTGATTACCATGATTAGGAGTAATGTGCATCCGGATCCTCATGTAATGTAATTTGTCACCTACACTACTGTTGTTATTCCAGAAAGAGATTGTAAAATCCAAATTGCATAAAGCATGACGCCTTCTCGTTTGGCATTTATCAAGAAGACCACATCTATATTATAAGGAAAATGTACTAATTGCACAAATGTATAGCTGGATTTAACAGTGACTGTCATCCGTTCTGCCACGCATTTTCAAGTTTTGTGTATACACCTACACGTGCACACACAGCCTCTACTGGCTTCCTCTACATTCGGATCCCCACTGCACTAGAAGCGGACTGCCACCTGGAGGGACGGTTCATTAATATTCGCCCATTAAACTCAGATTGCTAGCACTTATAACACGCAAATAGCCACCAGGCGGACTATTACATTCTGCATACTTAGATTTCGCACACGCACGCCACCAAGAGTACAGTAGGCAGTGTAAAATGCCCCACAAGGACTGCATGTCCCAGGATGCCTTTCGCATCATCCATTTAGGAGTGTCCTGCACTCAATGTATTGATTGTGGATCATGCAGCAGCTCGAGGTCAGTCTTTTTTCTGCACTTTAAACTACGAGACGTATCCACCAATGACAGGGCTCTAGTACACCACACCCCTCCCGCTATTGGCCTTGCTGTCCAAACCGTGATTGGACGTTACAGACGAGGAAGACAACTAGTTTCGCTTCTATGGTGCACAACAGCATGCACAGCCCTCTCCCCATTGGCCCATCTGTCCTACTCGGATTGGATATGACCAATGTGGGAGTGCCGAATCCATGGGCAGCTGATGCCGATACCTTTTAATCACCCTGGCAACACGCAGTCAACACTGCCGTTCGCACATAGAGACACAGACATATGCAGAGCATAACAGCTACAGTAAGTGACACCATCTTTTAGGGATTATTCCCCACTACGGTCTGCACCCATGTTTGATTGAGAACAAATAGACTCTCCTTGCACACGCCCCCGGGTGCTACGGACCCGCCCAACCCCACTTTTGACCCCCTCTTAGTCACTCAGAATGGACAGGTTCTCACCATACGTATCCATTTAGCCTAAGGGCACGATGCATGCTCCACTTACCAATCGATTGATACCACATGGCACCATCAGAAGGGAAGGAAGGGCCTTTTACCACGGAAAATAATGGACCACATGGTATCTCTTTTCAGTTCCTTCCCCAGACCTGCGTCTCAGCACCGCCATCCATTGGCGTTGACACATCACAGCTAATAGGCCGTGCCGAGGAAAACCAGAGGGAGTCATTCCACTCTCGCTCCTATAAGCAGTGAATTTACAACACTGTATGACTAGTGACCCTCACCAATCACAGAGGGACCAGTCCACGAAGATTTACTGCTACATTTCTTTGATGGTAAGATTCATCCCAATGCACCATTCTGGTATTTTTTCCGTGCAAATAAGCAACTAATAAGTATCTTTAAATCACTAAATAGCACATTATTGAGATCACACATCTTTCTAACAGCCATTTCCAAATTCCATTATGCCCTGACAGATACCACACGGACAGAGAACATTTCTCGCCCTCATCCTGAAGAAGGCCACCCCAACAAAAAGCTCCAATTAATAGCTACAGTTGGCCGAAACACTACAGTGTCGATTTTTGACACAACATCTTTTCCTACCTTTGTCTCACATGTTACTGTGTGTTTTGTTTTGAGATCTCCGGACCATAAGTTGTCCTGGTTAGCACAGACTCATTTTGTTGTAAAAATGTATTATGTATGATAGAGAATGTGCATAATTGTGAGGTAAATTCCTCGGTATTCAAGAGGATGGCACACAGCAGTACCGCCAGAATGTCAAAGTGAAAAAAACTGTCCGTTTTGTGTTGGTTTTGTCACAGAAATATTTACTAAATACACCATTTACATATATTAAATACACCAATCAAGAACTTGCTGTTTGATCTCTTACCCTGATTTTTTATTATATATCATAATGCTCTAATGCCAGACTGATGTTATGGAGTTATGGAGAAAACCAACAGATTCAGTTTGGAGGGTAAGCTGGAGTGATGGAGATTGGGTGATAGTTAGCCATACAAGTAGGGTCGGCAGAGGGTTTTTTGAGAAGATGGTGCAGAAGAGAGTGCTTGAGGGAAGTGCAGAAGACTCCAGTGGTGAAGGAGAGGTTACAGAGGTCTGCCAAGGCTGGAGCAAGCGGGTCAATGTTGTCCTTGATGGTTTTGGAGGTGCAATGGTCCATCTGTTTGAAAGAAGCTTTCACAGATCGGATGTGTCTAGAGACCCCCTCAGGCATGACAGGGGAGAGGGAGGCGAGAAGGGGAGGGATGATGCAGCCGAGGGGGGCCCAGGAGATGATTGTGCATGAGTGGGTTTGGAGGAAAGAGAAAACAGGTAGTCAGCTAGTTTAGCAAAAAATAATACTCGTAATTGTGTTCTTTGCAGCATAATCAGTCACTACTCCTTTGTTCTTTTTACAATGGACTTTTTTAAGTCATATGGGTGTAAATAAAGTTATTTAGATGTTGTAGTCTGTGGGCCCGATTCATGGAAATTCATGCAGAAATCGAGCAAAGGCCGCATGCCGAGAAGGATGCTGTGCGAGCCTGCGCGATTAAGTAAATCTGCGCACTCTGCATATTCATTGATCCCAATGTGCAATTCCAGCAGACACTTAAGTGAATGTAGCTGTGTGAGAAACACCTACAACGCGCCCCCACGCAATCCAAAACCCAAGCCATACCCCAAACCAAGCGGAAACCTCTGCATTCACCCGTGAGTCACCATCCAGCACCACAGCGAACACGCACAGGCCCCCTCATAAGCAGGCGGCACCCCTCTGAAAAAGCGAGAGGTACCTCGTAAATCGAGCGGAAACCCCAACAAAAAATGTGCAGGCTCCTTCTTAAGCTACGGCGGCACCCCTGAGAAAACACGAGAGCCACCTCGTAAGTCAAGGCCGCAACCTCCAACGAAAATGTGCTGGCTTCCTCGTAAGCTAAGGCGGCACCCCTGAGAAAACACGCTGGCTCCCTTGCATGTTAAGGCACCCCTGCGAAACAGAAAGTCCACCCAGCCTACACCGTAGGTACCCAATCTGCAGGTATATACCCCTTCTGCACATCAACCCAGTCCAGACACCACCCACCAGCCCCCTTCACCTCCCACTACCCCAGGCAGCCTCCTTCACCTCTGGCACTATCACAGACAGCCCCTTTCACCTCTGACACCGCCCTAAGCAGCCCCCTTCACCTCTGACACTAACCCAGGCAGCCCCCTTCACCTCCAACAGTACTCCAGGCAGCCCCCTTCACCACCAACACTACCCAGGAAGCCCCCTCAAGTTCAGTCACCACCCAACAGCCCCTTCACCTCCACCACTACCCCAGGCAGCCCCCTCAAGTCCAGACACCACCCACCAGCCCCCTTCACCTTCAACACTACCCCAGGCAGCCCTGTTCACCTCAGGCACAACCCCAGGCAGCCCTGTTTACCTCTGACACAACCCCAGACAGTACCGTCAATTCCAGACACCACCCACAAGCCCCCTTCACCTCCAACATTACCCCAGGCAGCCCCCCTCAAGTCCAGTCTAAACCCACCCACCCCCTTCACCTATGACACTACCCCAGGCAGCCTCCTTCACCTCCGACACTACCCCAGGCTCCCCCTCAAGTCCAGACACCACCCACCAGCCCCCTTCACCTCTGTCAATACCAAAGGCAGTCCCCTTCACCTCCGACACTACTCCAGGAAGCCCCTGTCACCTCCATCACTACCCCAGGCAGCCCCCTTCACCTCGACACTACCCCAATCAGCCCCCTCAGATCCAGACACCACCCATCAGCCCCCTTCACCTCTGAGAACACCCCAGGTAGCCCCTTCACCTCCGACACTACCCCAGAAAGCCCCAGTCACCTCCAATACCACCCCAGGCAGCCTCCTCACGTCCAGACACCACCCAGACACCACCCAGCAGCACCCTTCACCTCCAAAACTACCCCAGGCAGCCCCTTTCACTTCTGACAATACCCCAGGCATCTCACTCAAATCCAGTCACCATGCACTGCCCCCTTCACCCCCAACACTACCCCAGACTGCCCCCTCAAGTCTAGACACAACCCACCATCCCCCTTCACCTCTGACACTACCCCAGGCAGCCACCTCAAGTCCAGACACCACCCACCTGCCCCCTTCACCCCTGACACCACTACAGTCAGCCCCCCAACAGTCTCCCCCACATGCAGTTCAATGTATGGCTGCAACTAACCTGAACCTCTGTGGGCTTCTTCCACCATGAAGCACACCACCAAGATGTCCACCACCAACATGACCAACAGGAAGCACCGAAGACCAATCCTGGACTGGAGCATCTACTGTCACTCCCTGGCAGACTGGAATATGAGGCACCCCGGCCAGACAGCACTACATTGCATCAACAACACTGTGGCCACCCAATCAACATGTCACAAGTGAATGCAATACAAAGTGGCATGTGACTGTTGGCCATGTGTCATTGCAAAGGCACCAAAGCACACCAACTGAATATGTGCCGAGGACAGAAGTAAACATAGTCATATATCGGTCAGATCCACAAATAATGACCAGGCACATCAAAGCTTGAGCACAAATGAACTGGGTGTAAGTGGTGTCAAAGCCCCTGCCAGGGACCACAACATGACAGGCCCATGGCGTGATGGGAGGGCAGTCAGAGAGTGTATGACTCACTGAGACAGGAAATGTGTGATGCCACACAGGAAGAGCAAACATTGCTCGCAAATGCATTCCTGTTGCATAGTTGGAGCAAGACATGACAGTAGGCAGTGTGTGACTGCACATGTTGGTGGGATTGTCCGCATGACATGGGTTTAACACAGCAATGACAAACAAATGTGCAAGTAATGTGACCATGGCACACCTCCAGAGTGAGCCTACGTCCCTCCACCACAACCACACTGATGCCAAGCACACAGCGATGCTGCAGATGTGAATGCAAATGAAAACATACAGTGCAGCCCCAGTCATCGAATGGACCCACCCCCACATGTCAGGCACATGTGCATCCTTCCAGCCGCAACCATTACAGCAACAAAAACACACATGCAAGAATGCCACAAGACACACGACTTGCAATGGAGAGATGCACTGGCTGTAAAGTGAACGATCAAAGTTGCATGCACACAAATAAACTGCATGAAGAGTGGAATGTAAAAAAATGAAAGATGTATTGAATACAAATATGTACAAGTAAAACGAGAATGAAGGTCCACGCACTCTGGGGGAAAATATGAAATGACAAAACAACCATACGCCTAAATAACTATATACAGGAAAAACAGGGAAGGTAAGTCTGCAAAGTCTGGGGCAAATAATAAATAAAAAAACAAAAGTCATATCTAAATAACTATATATAAAGGCAGTGGGCTAGTCTTCCACTCCAATCTCACTCAAGCGTTTTACCAGGGTTGAGTCCAACGCCACATCCTCGTCCATCAGGTGGGCCTTCGTTGTTGCATGGAGGGCTTGCAGGTTTGGCAGCATATGCGCTTCGGAATCCCGCGCTGCCCTACAAGTGGCCTCCAGGATTGCAGCATGTCTCCTTGCCTGATCCAGCGCAACCTCAGCCCTGACCATCATCACTCTAGCTTCCCGCAGCCTCTCTGCCATGATCTTCCGTTCATATCGCCTGAACATGAAAGACATTAAATGCCTCATTTCCACTTGTTCCTATTGCCTGTCTCTTACTACCTGTCTCCTTGGGGTGGTCTGCCCTGCAGCATAATGCCTCCCCATTGCTGCCACCTGCTGCTGCAGTACCCAGTACCTGCACCATTGGTATGCCCTCCAACCTGATGACAATCCTCTGGGGCGTACGGCACCTGCACTGCTCTGTGGTGTCTGCTGTCCCTCCATTGCCTGTGCCCTTGTCGGTGCCTTGGTAAGCACGGTGACCACCTCAGTCATACATGTGAATCCCACCTTGGGTGGGGATGTAAGCGCCACCAGACGGGGTGATGTGGGTGGGACTTGTGCACAAAGGGCCCTGCTGGTATGTGGACTGGAAAGCACCCTGGAAGACAATGGGTGCACAGAGGAGGAAGCCGAGAAGGTGGTTGAAACAGTGAACAGCCCACAGAGTCCAGCAGGGAACAGGCCTGCTGGCAGCAAAGACACAAAGCGGTACAGCTCATTGTGATTATGGGCAAGCAGGCAATGAATAGAGTGCCCATCATCACGAATGACTGCAGTCCGCCTCGTAAGCCCGGCCAGCAGGGGCAGCACCTCATCCCAGATGGACACATCAGCCGGCAACTGGATGCTGGTCTGGGAGGAGACATCCCGGCAGGAACACAGTCCTGCATCCAATGGCACAGAGACTGGATTTTGCACAAGCACCTCCATGGTCGCCTGAACAGCCTCAGGCCGCATGCACTCCCACCTCGGCACCTCCACCTGACCCCATGGGCTGGGCTGCAACAGCCACCTCCTCAGACTTTCCCTCTGTCAACCTGGATGACTCCAGGGTGTCTTCTGCCATGGATGGTCCCTGAGATGCATCACTTGGTCCCACCACTGCTGAGGAGTGGCCTGCCACCTCCAGCTCCTTGGATGTACCCCCAGCAGCCACACCCGATGGTACATATGCCACCTCAGCCACATCTCTCCCCGAAGATGAGCTGTCACAGGAGAGTGGCTGGGTCCGGTGCCTAGGTCAGGTGGAGTGATCATCGCTTCCATTCTCTACAGCACCACTCCCACCCTCTTCAGCAACTCTGTCAACTGTTGTAATGGAGACACAGAACAGCAACATCAGTGTACTGCAACTAAGCCGGTGTGGCATCACCAGCATTTGCAGGAACATGACATGTCCATGGAACATTCAGCAACAACTCCAGCCACAGAAATGGACATGCAATCCACGTCCAAACAGACACAACAACCCAGCCATGATGAGAAACAATTCCATGGCACATCCATATGTAAATGCAGCACAATGTGGCCAGAGCACTGATACATACCAAGATGAATCACATGACCCTAAGGGAAGGTCAACGTGACCCAACTTTAACCTGATGCACATGCATGGGAGACATGCCACATGGGCACAGGGGTGGGCAGGAGGAAAACCTGTATGGTACACACATGTAATGCATGTGAACACATAAGTGGCATCCCAACGCTGTTAACACATTGTGGGCAAGACACACAGATGATTCACAGCCACCAGTAGCCAATCATACTTGCTCCAGTCACAGAATGGCCATGCCAACACCTGCCTGGGACGTGGACTCCCTGTTCACTGTGCTCAGAGTGGCACAGTTCCACCTCACTGATGAGGCCCAACAAGGCTGAAGCATGTGTATGGGGTTGCTGTTGGTACTCTTGTTCAGAAGCGAATTGCCATAGCATTTTGGTGCTGGACTGGCCATGTGGGCGGGACAAAGACTGATATGCAAATGGGAATTTCCCATCTGTGAAAGGCACAGTGAGCAAAAAGCAGATGGCTGCGAACTGTCAAATTGGTTACAAACCACTAAACAGGTTATCATGCCGTGTTCTTTCGAGAGAGGGGCGCCTGCTACCTTTTTTGTACCACTCCACACCATCACATCAGACAACATTCCTCCGACACAACCCATCCTGCACACATGCAACACATACATGCATCAACTGCACAGGCACATGTGGCATGCCATTGCCACAAGCTAATTCACAATGCATGCACACACATCACTCTGCGTGCACAAGCAGCGTCATGAACGATCACATCACAGTCCCACTAACTGCAATGCCCAAACGTGAACACAGAAAACATCCAAATGCATTTGTGACCTCCAGACGTGAGTGATGCATAGTCACACATTGATATTGTCACCACAACCTCATGAGCAGCATGCATGCATATGCCATGGTCAATACTCCCGCAACTGTCACACCTATCTTGCCCTATATCTATGACGCGTTGCCCTACCGCAACAAAAACACTAAGGAATCTATCAACATGTCTAGTAAAGTAAAATGGCCACCATCATGTGTTCAAGCCTATTTATGTCCCTTATGCTAAACTAATGGAAACATTTGGCGTCTTCTTGATCCAGAAGGATGCTTCTCTTGTTCTAGATACAGACTTATAATGTTCAATTCTAGATGAGTGACTCTTTAAACACAGTTTACAAGTATCAAGAGGGAGTCTCTTCCCCTTGTTCATCTTTTCAGTTCACAAACATGGTATTAAGTCTGGTTCACAATCCTGCCAGACTTGACTGAAGACCTTCTTTTCACAAAACATAGTTCCCAAGTATCAAGAGGGTAAGTCTCTTTCCCTTGTTCTTTCTCTAGCTCAAAGAGTGTAGTGTTAGGTTTGGTGCACTCTCCTGACAGACTTGACTTTAGATCTTGAGAGTCCAAAAGTGTTGTTTCCTTTAGTAATGGGTCCTCAACCCCTTGTTTTAGCTTCTTACACCTCTCTTTCTTTCTTTTGTGGGGCCCAGGTCCCCCTGGGCTGTCTCTGAGTTTCACCGACTTGTTCTGTAGCTTATTTGTCTTTTGTGTGGGTCCCAGAGCATCTTTATATTGTCTTAGGCTCTACATGACTTGCGCTAGTCCCCACCCCCTTCACTATGTGTTTTGTCAGTCTTGTATGGGTCTTTGACCCATGTGTTTTGCTGTTGTGGAGGTCACCTGATCTCATATGGGTCTTTAAGTCCTGATGTACTCTTTTTGTGAGTTCTCTACCACTGCTTCAATCAATGTTCAACTGAACAGACTTGAGGCCTCATCATGAATTGGGCGGTAGCCATTAAATGTGGCAGTAACGCTATTACTGCTGCATTTAAGGGTCCACCCGAACATGAGTATGGCAAGTTTACCCCCAGCTCTGAGCTGGGATAAATGCGCCAGAAAAATGCTGATTTTTGTTGCAATTACTGTGCAGTAATACCGCACGCTGTAATTGAACCGAACGAAGAATGGGGAATTACATTTACCGCGCAACCCGTGATCCCGCGGTACTACCGTCGGATGGATGAGCAGTAACACAAATACAGTTGGGCGGTATCCCAGTTGGATACCGCCCAACGTGTGATGAGGCCCTGGGTGTTCTCTTCTGCCAGGTACAGTTCCACATAGGATATTTTGTAAAGTACGTTCCAGCTTTTACAGTCATTTGTTATCCCTTTCTTCCTCTCAGGATATGGGTACATGTTTGTTTATGTTATTTGGTATCCTCTGTGTCCCAACAGCCAGCCCGACCCTTTCTCTACCTTGGGAAAATATTGTTGCAGTCTTTTGTCGACCTTGGAGTGGAGTGAAGCTTCTGCACTACTTCCGCGTTTGGCGTCCGGTGCTCAGCTGCTCTGCAGCAGTATGCTCTCTCTCGTGTACTGAGATGCGTGTCTTCCTTTTGCTTTGGCTTCTCCTGCTGGGTTTCCCCTTTCCCTATTACCGAACAGGATCCTGCTCTATGGAGCTTCTGGAGATGCTCGTCCCTCCTTGACAGCATCTTGTTCTCTTGGGTCTCTCTCCACGGAACTGGTCTCTGGTTCCTTGCTCCTCCAGGCTGGCTTGACCAGGTACACAGTCCTTCCTTGCCTTTTATTGCTGCAGTGGTCTTTAGCACACTGTACCATGTGTGTTGGTTCTGCTGTGGGCTTTTGCCTCCTTGTCTGATCACCTTCATGTCAGTGATCGTATGCACTCCACCTGGGTAAGCCTGCCTCTACCTCGACCCAGTAAGATTTGGATTAATTAAATCCTCTTCTCTACAGATATAGAGGTGCGGGGGTGACATTGAACTGAGTGAGGTGAAGGGATAAAGGGTGCAGAGATGAAGGGGGTAAATACAGCATTCTCACTGGTCCCAGAGACAGAATCCCTCCCCTTGAGATCCACCCTCTGAGTACCACCTCCAGGGTGACTATCGGGTAGCAGCCTCACATCCCTGGCCTCATGGGAAGGGGCTTCCCACATGGAAGCAGTGACAATACCCTGGGATTCGTCACATACCCTTTCCCTCAAGCAGTTGGCTTCTCCATGTGGTAAAGTTAGTCAAGACAGGAAATCAACATTACCCTGTTCTTTACCTTTGTCAATGTTCTATGCTAAAGCAAAACGGTTGCAGATCGAGAAACCAGCACATGATTCAGGGATTTGTATCTTTTCATAAACTAAGCCACGTAAGAGGCGAGTTGTCTGTGATTAATGTAATCGTTCTCCCACTGAGATAATATTTTAGGTGTCCTACTGCCCCCTTTATCGTCAGGGCCTCAAGTTCTATGGTGGCATAGTTATGTTCCCTAGGAAACAATTTTTGACTTATATGCATGACTAGATGTTTTATTCACTCCGTTGTCTTTTAGAGAACTGCTCCTATGCCCACCCTGGATGCATCTGTTTGAAGTACAAACTCCTAAGAACCTTAGGACCTAAAGAACGTGTTTACTGTATAGTATTTTCTTAATGGTATCAAAACAGCATTGTTCTTCCTTACCCCACTTTATCTTCTGAGGTTCAACATTTCTCAGTTCATTGGTCAGATAGGCTGTGATGGACAAAAAATGGTGACTAAAGAATTGGTAGTATCGAACCAGTCCCAAGAAAGCCCTTGGATCTTGTTTGGACTTGGGTACAGGGGTTTCCTTTACAGCTCTATCCTTTCATACCTGGGTTGGACCAACCCTTTACCCACAAGGAATCCTAGATACTTCACAGTAGATTGGGCTAATTCACACTTATTTGGGTTGGCAGTTAGCCCAGCCTGTTGTAGCGCTTTAGTGATTTTATACAGGTATGTCATACTCTACTTCTAGGATTTACTGTGCATGATAATATCACCTAAATAGGGCCCACAGAAACCAGATTAAGGTCTAGGTATGGAATCCCTTAGCCTTTAGAAGGTTGCTGGGGCACCATGAAGGCCAAACGGAAGTGCCTTTAATTGAAACAATCCTGTAGATGTACAGAATGCAGTCTTTTCATTGTCGTCAGTGTTCAAAGGAACCTGCCAATAGCCTTTGGTTAGATCAGTCATGGAAATATAAACGGCTGCGCCCAGTCGATTAATCAGGTGATCTATCCGAGGCATGAGATAGTTGTCTAACTATGACACAGAGTTTAATATTTTAAAAATCAATGCAGAATATCCATGATTGATCTGGCTTAACTACCAAGACTATCTGCGAGGACCATGAACTCTGAGAGGGCTCTATAATGTTGCTAGCATCTTCTCCACTTCATGGAAGATTATTTATTTTCCTGCTTCTGGGATCCTGAATGGTTTTAGAGACACCACGTTTCCAAAAGGAGTATTGTTGCAGTGATAACACCCTTAATCCTTCCTGGTTCCCCACTGAAAACATCCAGAAACTGGTTTAAGAGGTCTTGATTTTTATACTGCTGTGCTAGAGGAAGGTCTGATGGCAATGGATTATGTTTCTCCCCATCCTAAGTTAATAGACTGCCCATCACTGATGAAGAAGACTGTACCCGATCTCCCTTCCATTCTTTTTAGCTGTTAATATGGTAGACTTGGGACTTGAGTATTCTCTCCAGTTAGGACACACTATAATTGCATGGGCAAGTCTGTTCTAAAGAAAATGTGTGTAGAGGTGCAAACTCAATTGCTTAGATTCAAGAAATAACTAAAATAAAGTTGCTCAATGGAATTAGTGGTTACTTAGGTGCTCCTGGTCTGATCTTGGCTACAAGGTCAAAAACTGTGATGCAAAGGGGGTCCCTTGAGTGGTTCGGGGGACATGACCTGGGCACACTATGGCAAAACCAATTGCCTAGATAAATTCAGTCAGAGTACACACAATTCAATAATATACAATTGTTTACTGACGAGAAATATTAACAAAGAAAATAAGTCAAATTTTAAAACACTTCAATTGTTGTTGAGTTGTTATTTTTTGTAATCCAACAACCTAGCTTGTAATGTCTGCATAAAGAATCAGGGATTCTTCCACAGGTTCTGTCCCCCACACTCCCATTTACTTTTTGCTTCTACCCATTCCGTGCTTTAAGTATATGCAACTTTGTAATTATCATACGTACTAATTTAAGTAAGCATATACATAACACGCACAATCTATGTTCACCACACCATTAGTCATATTTAATCATTTGTCCTTACAGCTTCACACATATTTCTTCTGTTCCCATATTTTCTGTAAGCATTTCTAAAAACCTTGTCTATCTTGAAAAGACATATCTCCAAGAGGGTGCACTGTTTTGTTAACAATGCCAGTCTCCAGAGCTATTTTTTAACCAAAGCGCATGCGCTCGGGCTGGTTAGCAACCCGACGCTTCCTAGAACTCAAACAGCCAGAGGCATCTCCTCTGGATGCCTGCCGCGTTTCTCCATAATTTTCTTGGTGAGAGCCTATCCCTCTCACCAGTTATCCAGGGCACTGTTTATATTTAGAACAAGCAGCAGCATTCCGGTAGTTTCCGGTACACTTTTTTACATTAACACTTCAAAATCAGAGGCGTTGCTAGGGGGGGGGGGGCTAAGGGGGCTATAGCCCCTGGTCTTTTGGTTGTAGCCCCGGATAGAATCTCAGGCGCTACAGCCAAAAGGCTAGCTAGCCCCCAGTCTCAACAGTTCTGACATCAGAGTAGCCCCGGGTCTTTTCCACACCTAGCAACACCCCTGTTCAAAATCATCACCTTTCCTAAACAACATTTCTGTCCTATAGAATAAGCGTTCCACTTCATGTGCTCCTGACACGTACAGTATCCCGCTGTCCAACAGACACCCTGAATCCTTAGGTGAGTGCCTCTCATGTTATGCATTAAAGCATGTCACAGCTCTGCAATGCGTTTATAACGTGGAACACAGCGCTATCTACTAGTGACTGGTCCCAGGTTTGACCGGCCAATATATACCATTGTCTGCATTTTTTGACAACAACCTAAATGCATTCAAAACATTGTTATCATTGGATACGGCAAATGTTACCCAGCCAGTGCAGATGTATTGGCAGTTTACCTACACACCGTCAAGTTAGTCAATCAGGTCCGCAGGCCATACAAGACACATTTTCCCCCCAGAACGAACACCATTACTTACCTACTATTAATCTAATCCACAGGAAACAAACCTCACTACAGATATCACTTACCTGATGAAGGGACCCACCGCCCAAAACACATCATAGCAAATAGGAGGAGACACGCAGAGCTACACAATCTTGTCTCAGCCCAGAACTTCTCCCATAGAGATATCTGTCGTCATGAATTTTTGTAATAATGAATGTTACCATGTAATGTCATTCAAGTGTACTTGATATGTACTCAACTAGTTGTTAAAATACAAAAAATCTGCACAAGTTGTGCAGTACTTTGTTTTTGTTTTGGAATGAAATACTAATGTCTTTTTTGATCTGCAACAATTGAAGTGTTTTAAAATTTGACTTAGTTTCTTTCTTATTTTTCTTGATCAATAAACAAGTGTACATTATTGAATTGTGTGTACTCTGATTTAATTTTTTTAAGCAATGGATGTTGCCATAGTGTGCCCAGGTCATGTCCCCCGAACCACTCAAGGGACCTACTTTGCATCCCAGTCTGTTCTAAAACCTTGTGTGTATCATGCCATCAGGAACATATCTTATTTTTCGGATGTAGGGAGAAATACCAATACTTTCTGTTCCGGTCACACAAGCCCTTTTGATATTCTTGCGTCTTGGTTAAATGGGAACAGACTAAATCTGGAACAATCCTCCTATGTTCTTTTATTCTCTGTGCTGTCTGGGATAAAGGTAATGCAGCTTCCTCACTTTCTTTCCAGGTCTCATTAAACATATCTAATACATCCCTCTAATACATCCCTTGGTATATGTCCATACAGCAGTTCAAATCGCAAAATAACTAAGAATGACTGGAGGGCGTTTCTAAGAGCAAAGAAAGCCCCAAAGAAATCTGGGATGATGCACTGACGGGTGGAGCATCTTTATTTGAACAATCTCCTTCATCTCAGCCATCAGTTTTCTCATGAAATTGGTTCCTTTATCAGTGAGGATTTCTCTGGGGAAACCTACGTGGGATAGGAAGGGAATGAGGTGTTTTAGGATTTGTTGGGTTGAACTGTTCTGTATTGGGAAGACTTTGGTTAGTGGGTTGCATAGTCGAGAATGACTAAGATGTATTTATTTCCGAGCCGGTATGGTTTGAGAGGACCTACAATATCTACCCCTAAAGATACATCTATAATGGGCAAAGGTTGAAGGGGGCCCAGAGAGTGAAAGTGATGGGTTGTCTCCTGGCACAGTGAACAGGTTGAAATAACATTTTTTTATCTCAGTAATAATCCCTGGCCAGTAGAATCTATTCACTAACTGCCGTAGGATCTTAGCTGCCCCTAAGTGTCCTGAGGTAAGATGTGTGTGTGGGATTTCCAAGACTACACTATGATAACTTTTGGAACTGCAATCTGGGATTGTACAACATTTCCAGGGTTGTGTCTCCCCTGTACAGTAAACCCTGTTTGAGGAAAAAGAAGGGAGCATCTCTCTTCCTTCTTCTGATATCCCCTCTTGGAAGGCCTTGGCTAATATGGGATTATTGCACTGAGCGAAGGCGAGATCCTGCATGATTTTCATTTCTTCAGCCTCTGCCTGTGGGGTAGAGGTTAACTGAATTGGGTTCCTCCCTTATGTCTGGTTCACCAAATCATTTTTCCCCTTTACCAGTTTGCTCTTGGTCAGGGATGTCCAGTAGGTTAGGGAATCCTCCCTTTTCTAATACCTCTTGTGCAATGTTATCTTTGATCTTATTGTGGGAAGCATTTTTTCCATTGCTTTGCAGGAGGATTTTAATATGTCTCCTATAATCAGGGTCCACCACCCCAGGTAGTACATCCACACCATATTTCTAAGCTAACCCCTACTTGGACTTCAACCTATTGTAGGTACTCTTCGGAGCTGTCAAGACTAGACCAGTAGATATAATGTTTCTTTTGCCTGGTTCTATAATAAGATCTTGACTACTAAATCAGTCAAACTCAATTGACTCCGAAGTGGACTTTGGCAAACTTTATTGTTCCTGGGAACTGTAGTCTCTTGCCTCTCTTACAAAGACAATGCCTCCATGACCTGGCTTCTCCATACCTTGCCCAAATAATATCCCAACCTATTTCTTCTAGGCCTTCTAGAACTGCCTGCACCAACCTGATTTCTATCCCTAAAACCTGCAGAATACGCGCAGGTGGCACCAGCTTCCCAGCTATAGCAGCCTCACACTGGAATGCCCTACCTACGCACCTTAGGGTGATTGACTCTCACCTAGCTTTCCGCAAAGCCATCAAAACTAGGCTGTTTGTTTGACCCACTTGTTTTGATTTCTGCTTGTATGGCACATGTAACCTAGCCACCTATTTGTAACTAAGTACCTCATGTTTTCTATGTAATCATAATCTTGTCTATGTACACTTTCATGCAATAGTGTCTCGATACCTTTGAGCTGCAGTGCGCTCTACAAATGTAAAAAAATAAATACAAATAAAAAATATATAATTAAAAAAATGATATTCAACCACACCTTTGCTGGCCTTAAAAGAGCTATGGAAGTGCTTCAAAAGTATGCTATGAATCATTACCTCATCTTCAATTTAGAGAAAACCACAGTATTGTATTTTTCCTGTAAAAGAGTGTGCATCCCTACCTTGGTTATAGATGGAAATATAGTAGAGAGTGTCCCTAGCTATTAATACTTAGGAGTAGAATTTACCACCAAGACCGATTATTTAGAACTAATTGAAGTGAGAAAACGCAAGGACATAGTGAAGTTAAGTGTGATTCATCGATTTGTGAGTGCGGATTCTGGTTTCATCTCCCAGGCAATCTTACACTCTACAAATAATGATTGTGTACCTCACTATTATTCGGCCTAGAAGGGATCGGTATAAAGGGTTTTGCCTGCTTAGCCTTGCAGGAAGACAGATTCTGGTGGAAAAGGCTGGGGCTTAGACCCAGCATTTCGGTTGAAATCATCCACTTAGAGTTGGGCCTTACATCACTGTTTATGTTGGCAATGAAGAGGAGAATTGTGTTATACATAAAATTGGATAAGGCTCCAGTTTGCACCTTGTTGGACCTATTGGGCCAACAGCCACCCTCCATTGCCCTTAATACGGTATCATCCCTTACACAGGTGAGCTTTGAAACCAGTGTGGGAAGATAGCTTGCAGGAATTGATCAAGAAGTCTACCCGTAAGCTTGAGCAATGAGACATATACGCAAATTATGTCCATTTTGCTTGTCTCACTAGCTATTGCAACTTGTCCATAACTGCAAAAAACGCAAGGCTATATGCAACTCTGTTCCTCACCCGAACTGCGCTGATTCCTTTTATTACTAAGAATTTGTAGACTACCAGTGCTAGCTAGCACTGGTCCTGAGCAGGGAATCCCTAAAGGTAAATTGGAGACTGCCCAGCACACTCTTACCGAGTGTAAGGAACATGGGCCAATCTAAATGAATATGCTTGGCCCCTGTGTTTCCGATCTTAATAACATTAAGAGTGAGTCCTTTTGGTGATATTGTTTGAATAATGGCCATAAATCCATGCACATTGCTCTATTTAACATCTGGAACAAACACCTTAAGCAGGGAAAGGTTGGAAAAGTGTCTCAAAGTATTTAATCAGTAATATCTTGGATCAGAAGGCTGCTGTTTTGCAAATTTGCTTGCATGCTTGCATGCTGTGTGTGATATATTTTTGCCCAGCAATTAGCGCAATCAGTTGAGATGAATTAGATGAATTGGTCCATGGACCGGATATGTGCTTGTTTGTTTGCTTGTTTAGTTGTTTGTTTGCAAAATTTCTAAAGATATTAATGTACTACTTATATACATATAAGGAAATGTTTTAACTGTAACCGTTTATGTGAACGATCTTAGAGTATATTTTCAATTGTAGGTATATTTCTATTTTATGTATTGAATGTTGTTTGTATATTATGATAAAGCTCTTTTGAGCTATAAACATAATAAATTAAAAAAAAAACTATTATTAGCCAATGATAAAAGGGACTGTCCATTCAAGGTTGTATCAAACATATTTACTTTATTTATATCACAACAGAGAGTTCTAGCAGCACTATGAAATACAACCCACCCTGTAGAGGAATGCAGAGGACAGTTTCAAAGAAGGAAAAGGGATGCACTCTGGATACTAACAGGAGAGTAGTCAGTATGGTCAACAACAACAACAACAACAGTTTAATGTTTCCTGGCTTCAGCACAAAGGGAGCAATGGGTCTTAAAATGTCTCCAGAGGCCTTCTGGGAAGGACCAGGGGCACAGAGCCACAATGTACCTTATGCTGTAGGTGTTCTTGGTTCTCAACAGGGTCGAGTCTGCTTCAGGGCACTTTGCAGGCTTCTGTGACAGAGTTTGAGGTGGGATTCAGCTGTGGGTATCAGGTGGCAAGACGTTTTGGCGATCAAAGCTGGACGAACGGCTGCTGGCTGGCCTATACAGTGGCTCAGAGTAAGGAATTATTGTCTCTGAGCTGATTGGTGGTTTTGAAGCACTTGTCCAAAGTCTTGGCTGTCTTTTAGCGATGGCGGCTTGACAACAATCAGCATTGCCATCAGTTGCAGATCACAGAACTAAACTGGCTCAAAAATGTCCTTTAAGGCAGACGTCGGTAGGTGCCCGATGAGGCACTTCTCCCAGCATCTTCAATGGGCTTGGGTCATCTTTTAAGGTGGACAGCCCACTGATGTGGAGTGTGTTGCAGGCAGCTGTCTTGTACTTGGCTGTAGGTTCAGAGCTCTCCTGGCACATCCTAGCAAGGAAGCTTGCTGCAGAGCCTAGCAGGGCACGCTGTCTGCTGGCTGGGCACCGGTTGTGGAGTGACTGGAGGGTCCTCTTAGTTCTGTTTCTCCATCTGTTTAGGGGTGGGATCTTGCTTCACTCTTTCAATGTCTAGCCCTCCTTCACTGGTAGAAGCTGTAAGGCACAAAGTAGCTTCAGCCATGGTCCAAGGATGAGTTCTTCTTTCTTACTTGCACAAAGTTTTACCATTCTTACCCTGTCACCTGCAACCCCTAGTAATTATCACACTGGTTTTGAACCGAATAGATTATTGTAATGCCCTGTTTCTGGCTCAACCAGTGGGGCTCATCCATCGGTTGCAGATGTTGCAGAATCTGGCAGCCTGAGTGGCCACCAACACACCTTATGGTGCCAAAATCACTCCTGTTCTGCATTCTCTCCACTGGCTCTCAGTGGCCAGAGGTGTGGAGTTTAAAGCTCTTTGCTTAGTTCATCGGGCCTACTATCTACAGGGGGCAGACTATCTCTGTGATAAATCCCCCCCTAACTTTCAGGCTGAGCACTGCGCTGTGGTAGCATGCTTAGTTCTGATCCCTAGATTCCGCCTGTCCAAAGCGGGAGCCTATGCTTTCTCTGTGGCGGCCCGTAGACTGTGGAATGCACTCCCCATTCCCTCTTAGATGCATTTCAAGCCATCTGCAATTTAGATGTCTCCTGAAGACATTACCATTTTAAACTAATGTTATCCTTGTGTTACTTTCTATCCTTTGTTGTTTCCTTTTTGACAGGGTATACCAGTGTATTTCATTGGACACTGATGGCACTATAATACCCTGTTGCCATATTTCCTCAATTGTTTCATGTATCCCCTTATCTTCCTCCATCGAAAATGGTTACTGCTGCACTCTGGTTAACACTGCGCCTGGCTTTAGCTTTATGTGTACTGCTCCTATGTTTTTCCAAAAATCATACACCATGGGGAGTGTCCATCAATCCAGTGCTTGGGATCTGCAACAAATCATCCTGTAAGTGTGCAGGCATACTTTTAGCAATACATATAGGACACATAACATTCCTGGGCTGAATCATTATTTGACATGGGATACAGACCTCTAAGATCATTTCAACATCGTTGTCAGCATTGTGAAACAATTGTCCATCCAACACTGTACACAATGGTTGAGCTGGGTCAATAGATACAACTGTGTGCCACTCATCTCCCTCTTTATCAGTTTGCATCAGTACTGGCTTATAATCTGCAATCAATATCACCTACAAATCTAGTGTAATGATGCTACCTGGAGCATGATCCTGGGTCTCTGCTGGCCTAAACAATAGCTCAGAGGGCACTCTCAAAGGCTTTCTCCTAATGCCTGGAACCCAATTTATCAACACAGTTGCTCCATGTATGAACATATCTGTACTCCTCTATTGGCACAGTCACTATATAAAGCTTGTGTTGTTGACAGCACCATAGCATAACACATTCCTGGTGTGGAGCACACCACCCCTTCCTCTGAAAATGAGAATGCCATATTTAACTTACTTAACAAATCACTTGCTCTCAAGTTAACTGGAGTTGCAATAGAAAACCATAATGGAGCTAATACCACTTGGTTACCTTCCTGGCTAGGTAAGTCTTCTGTGAATGGAATGGACATTATTGCCCCAGAGGACCCTTGTGTGTCCATTATCCTTCCTGAAAAAGGAAAGTGCCCTTCCTTTATGCATGATCCTGTTGCACATGTATCGACCATAAAAACAATTGACGTGTTGCCTATCTCTACACCTACAGGGTTTCCTCTTCTGAGTGTAACGCTCACCTGATTCCCACGGAGGCGCAGGTCTGGCTTCGAGTGCTGATGCTTCTTCAATGGTGAAGCGCAGGACTCTGTAGATGGACAGGAAGGGCCCCTCTACTCTGGCTTCTCTGGCTCGCAGGAATATTCCCCTGTGCGTGAAAAGGGAGTATTACCTACTGACTGAGTTATGCTCAAGCCTCCCACTCTCTTCCAACCCTCCACGATACCCTTCCACGATTCCCCGTGAAGTCTCACCTTAGGGTCAGGAAGGATGAGCTCTCCATCCTGCTTCTGATGCAGGGGCGCGTTGAAACCCAGTTACTTCACTGGATTGAGGATTGATGGGAGTTCAGGTAAGCTTGACTATTCAGGTAAGACTTTGTAAAAGTTCTGTTGCAAGTTCAAAAGTCCAAGCTTAATAATAATGTTCATTGTCTTTTTCCCCTTAGGGGCCGGGGTTCGGAATGCCGGAGATATGGCGCCGACCCGAAGTGAAACGTGCAGTTCCAGTAAATGACAGGTAAGTTCTGGATGAGCGCTCGGGTAATGTCTTTGCATTCGCTCATTCAATGTCTTTGTCTTTTTTCCCCATAGGGGCCGGGGTCCGGAAAATGCCTGGAAGCGGCAAGACCCGAAATGAAATGGGAATGACCCAACAGGTAAGTCTTAGAAGGAAACTGAGCTTTTCCTATTCCCTTCCTTCTCTCACCTTGTTCTTGTCTTTTTCTCTCTAGGCTCTGGGAAGTGGCTGTGGATCCGGATGATCGCTGCTGAAGATGGTGGCGTCCAGGATAGGTGAGTGAAATGCAGCGCTGCAGCGATCGTAGCGAAATGCTTTTAAAAATGATGTCTTCCTTTTCAGGATCGTCGGTGTGATGTCTCCGTGGTGCTGATTTAGCAGGTAAGGTCTTTTGTCTCCCTTTGCAGGTGACCCAGGATGCTGACAGGCGTGGCTGAAAGTCCAGATGCAGGAGCTGACACGGTGAGCGTCCAGCTGCGAGGAGCAGAACAACGCGAAGCGTGAGTTGCTGATCGGGTGTAGCTTTGGAAGAAGTTCCAAGTGTGCATCCTTCCACCGATCAGATATGTATCCTTCCCCGACCACACCCGGGTGGAAAGTAGTACCACAGGTAACGTAGTTCCATTCAGGCCTCAAGAGGGCCTGGATGTGGCAGCATGGTCTGCATCAGGTAAGTGCACATTAAAACACTTGAACACATGTCTAGCTTTATGAGCCTGGCGCCTAAGGCGCCAGGACAGAGGTCCAACATGAGCCTGGCGCCTAAGGTGCCAGGACTGCATCCAAAGGGCCCCAGCTTGGGCCCGCTGGCACTCCCGTGGGGGAAATGATGCCTGCCTCTGGGGTTGCTGGGTCGGACCTGGCTCCTTGGAGGTAGGCATCATGACACTGAGTCAGCAGTAACCTATAGGACTGGGCACACCAAAGCCCTATGTGGGCTTTCCTAGTGTGGGAATGTGCTCAATCCTGGGGATACGAATGGGTCACTGCCCACCACACTTGCCTCAATTTATGTTGTCACTGTGCCGTTCAGCAATGCATTTTTGTCCCACACTTGTGGTGCTGACAGTACCGGTGCGCATTGCTAGGGGTGTTGCTGTGCATACTCTGGCGTAATATTGGGTGCTGGTAATTGCATCAGTGGTGGTACTGGTGCTTAATATTTCTATGGGGGCTGTTGAGCCTGCTTGGGCACCTGTGCCAGCACTACACTATGTGGAGCAATCAGAGGCTTCATCCCATTCTGCTGTGGATACATCTCACACTGCCACTTGCCTATTCCTACACTCTCACGCAAAATGGCCCATTGTCCCACATGACCAACATGCTCCTGGTTCACAAAATCTTCGCCCTACTCTGCAAAATCCTCCTCTGCCTCCACGGCATCATTCTCTCCCTAAAGGATAACCTCCCTGATATGTTCATTGGTATCCCTCTTGATACCTACCCTGATACCCATGATTATCCAGATAACTCTCATATGCTCCTGTCAATGCTGGCTCCATCCTTTGTTCCACCGGTGTCGTCCGTGGGTCCATATGCCCGACAGGTGGCACAGTAATCACGGCCCCCTCAATGCTCAAATTCACCAGTTTATTTCTGTAAAAACTTTGCTTCAACCTCTTGCGCATTGTCCACCACTTTCTTCTCTCTCCTGCCTCCTTCTACATTGATGTACTGTAATCACCTACCCCTCCTTTAGCCTCTAACCCCACCGACTCATCCAAATATTTCTGCACATCCTTTGGGAGCCTCTTCTTCAACGTGTGATAGATAGTCTTATACCATGGTTCACCTGTCTCAGCCCTCCACGTCTCCTGAATCTGTAATGTATATTGTGCTGGATCCTCATCCTCTTTCATTGTTCATACCATTATCAAATGTATATCTGGTGTATCAGGATATGCTGCTTGTAGGGAAACCCATACATTAGCATGGCAATTGTTATATATGACCCATCATGGTTGTCATCCCCATCCGTATCCCTCGATAGTGAAGGCGCTCACTCCCCACATCACAAATAAGACTCAGAATAATAGATACATCCCAGTATGGAATGAGCCCAAGAGATTTGTTGTGAGAGGCAACACAGTCTTTATGTAAGATTCAGCATCCAGAGAACTCTGCTGCTTTTAGAGCGCTCTGGCAAACAATAAAAATACAATACATTTTAAAGGGTTATAGCGTCATCAGTGAGAATTTCTATACAGTCTACAAGTTACATTTTGATTGGCGAGGGAATGGGTTCGAGTATGGTGCTGTAGGGGCCTGCTCCACAAGATTGGTTGGTGGCTAGGCAGGAGAAGCGGCTGGTTCTGGATAACTAATCTATACAGTATCACAAGACATACAGTAAATAATGACCATTAATACACCTTTGATATTTACGAGAGGCCTACAAATTGTACATGTGTATTAACATTATCTTGCTTCAGATCATTGGTGAGGTGGAAGGTAGAAGGTGTGGGGGTCTTGCCCTCCAGGTGACATGTGGGGGACACGTCTGCTACATCAAAAAGAATAGCTTTGGAGGGGCACAGGGTTGAACAGGCAGTCATTTTCCAATAGTGGGGGTGAGAGGTGCAGGAGCGGGTTTGTTGAGATAGATGGGCACAAGTCATGATTCGGCCCAGTCACGCACAGGGCAGTGATCTCAGAGGAAGGATGAAAAGAATACACTGTTTGTTCGCAACAATTCGCGCTAGAGCATCCGTGAGAATGGGACTTGGGAGGCACAGGTGCGGGAGGAAAATGGTTGGGGCTTCCAGTGCTTACTGTGCGTAGTGCTGCTAAGGGGAGAGAAGGCTTCACAGATATCAGAATGCAGCCTAGTCCAAAGATGGAGTCGGGGGTACACAAAATGGAGTCCAAATGTGCCTTGCAATGGCCCCACCTCTGTATGTGCCAGGGACTTATCCCCTGAGGCCACAGAAGGGCAAGGAAGGTGTCCCTCCACTAGTACAAGAGCAGGTAGTCCCTTTCGCATGGAATGTATGGGGGGCAAAACCGACCCCATCCTTCCTTACATTCCCCCCTTTTGTTACATCTAAGTAACAAACTACTGTTTAGTATTATTAGCATTCCTGTAGTGCTCCGCCTCCAGCACTGCTTCATCCCAAGCATGTGTCCCTTTTATTGGCATCCATGCTCTACAAAAACCTTGTAAACTTTGACCCCTTCTAGCATATTCATCAGGGATGCATGTCATGTATATGCCCCCATCCTCATCCAGATCCACCCACACTTCCTTATACCATTCCGACTCTTGGGGTTCTTTGATTGTGGTATGATACAAACTATCTACCCTGTCCCCTGGGTTACGATGTACTGCAGTCATACGATATTTAGGGTTGCTGGGTTCTCCGGTCTGCATTTGCGCATCCTTCATAGTTTGCACCTTTGTCGGTTTACCCATTGTCACCATCATCATTGCACAACTAGGCAATGATTTTGCGCAACATCGAACCCCTACCTGGCACACACAAAAAATCAGTAACAGGAAAAATATAAGTGGAACAAATATTTGAATCATAGTTCCGAACAAGGAAGGGACCCAGTCAAAAATGTCATAAAACCATTTGCTGGGTTTGATCCCCCCTTCTTTCTTCATTCTTTTGCCAAGGTTGTGCACTGCAGATATCACATGTGATAATGTTCAGGTGTCAGCATCGGCAGAAGGTACGAATGTACAGCATGCACTCCTGATTTTTTGGAAAACAGCACCATCCAGTGCTGTGAGGAGGTCTAGGACGTACTGGTTTTGCATGGTCATGAACTGCAGGGTTCGAAATTCCACTTTGATCACGTTCAATCCCTCTTCTGTGTCATTGGCCAGCTGGATAAGCTCCCAGCGTATGATTTGAAGTCATTTGGCACTTGCTTGCGCCGGATACTTGGCACAAGGGAGGCAAATAAGGTTTCTGTGGACTTAAAGAGTCTGTATTGGTCTGGAATTTCTGCCAGGAGGTCTAAGGATTTCTTGGAGATATAGTTGGACGATCGCTTCTTGAGGGACTCTCTTTCCTGCAACTTATCTTCTGACAGAATGTCACATGTGGAGAGCTCTTCAGTTGCTTGCTGGGGTGCTGAAGATGTTTCAGTTTGCACCCTGGACATGTCTTTCCGGGATCACCATTAGGGCCAAATGCAACGTGGCCATGGCGCAAGTACCTCTCCATGACGGTGGGAGGTGCAGGTACGCTCGCTTATCGCATACCAAGTAAGTGTCCATGAATGCTGCTGTGCCTTTCATGTCGAGGAGGATGAACGTTTTGTTGCAGTGTTTGTTTGAGCCCATGGACACTTTCCCTTCTCCATGAAAGCAAAGTTCATGCTGTATTTATCGTTGTATCTTGATTGGTTTTTCAAGAGCTGTCACCCAGGTTGTTTGTTTGTTTGTTTGTTTATTTATTATTTATAATGCGCCGAAAAGCCCAAGGGTAACAAGGCGCAGCAGATACAAGAATTTGCAAGACAGTAAAATATATACAAGTATGAACACAGTAATAATAGCAATAAGCGGTAAATATAAACATATGTACAATTAACAGTTGTGTATCCAGAGTGACCAAGTGAAGGTGGGAGACAAGAGGTCCTAGATGATAGCTGTCTTCAGCCAAGACATCAGCTTTGAGCGGAAGTTTTGATAGGGTAGGACCATTCTAAGAGTGGGTGGTAGGGAGTTCCATAGCTTGGCCGCTTTCACTGGGAAGCTATTGCCACCTACAGTTGATCGTTTGTAAGAAGGAACGGAGAGGCAGTCTCTGTATGCTATCCTAGTCGGTCACATGGATGTTAGTCTATGAAATCTGTTGATCAGATAGGTAGGGGCCGCATTGTTAAGGGACTTATGGGTTAGTGAGGCAGTTTTTAAGGAAATTTTGTCTATGATGGGAATCCAATTTTGTTGCTTGCTATGTATTGTAATGTGGTCTCTTCTTGAGATGCCCAAGGCTGCTCTGAGTGCGTTGTTCTGGAGAGTTTGTAGCTTGCCAGTGATGGCCTTGGAGGACCCAAGATAGAGGGCGTTACAGTAGTCCAAGCGGGAGAGTATAAGGGCTCTGGCCAGGGTCAGACAACTAGCCTCGGATAGAAAAGGTTTGGCTGTCCGGATCAATTTACAAGTATAGGACGTGGAGGAGGCTAGTGAGGTCACTTGTCTGCTAAAATTGAGTCCAAGTAAAAGCCCAGTGTTTTGACTTTGTGTCCAACCCTGATGGTATTACCATCAATTATAAATGATGAGTATGCCGGGCTCAGTTTCTTTAGGCTAGCTTTGGTGCCCAGTGTGATGAGTTCCGTTTTATCATCATTCAGGCATAGACCGTGAGTGGCCATCCATGCCTGGATGATGATGTAAACCCTATTCACCAAGGCCAAATCCTTTGCATAATCTCCAGAAAGCGGAAGGAGGATCTGGGTATCATCTGCATAATTAGTGTAGGTGATACCGAGATGATCCAGATCGTCGAAAAGGGGCTTGGTAAATATGTTGTACAGTGTAGGGGAGACACATGAACCCTGAGGCACACCGCAGGTGATGGGTATGGGGTCTGCCGCGTCTGTCGGCGAAAAGACCCTCATGGTTCTGCCATCAAGGAAGGATCTGATCCATGTAATGGCCTACGGGGAGAAATGGGCAGCCGTGTGGAGGTGGGTGCAGAGGACCGAGTGATCGACCAAGTCGAATGCTGCAGATAGGTCAAGGAGGAGGAGTAAAGCTGCTTGACCATTGTCTTTGAGCAGATCAATCTGTGTTTTAAGGTCGATGAGAGCTGTCTCGGTCCCATGTTGGGGTCGGAAGCCTGATTGTCTGGCTCCTAGCAAGTGGTGATCCTCCAGGTGCTTCTGTATTTGTACATAGGCGACCTTGTCCAGAATTTTCAGAAGGAATGGTACCATTGTTATAGGCCTATAGTTAGTAGGTATTGCTGGGTCAAGAGTGTTTTTTTTTAGTAGGGTTAGTACTCAGGATTGTTTTAAATTAGTTGGGATGGAACCGGTGGAGAAGGAAGCGTTGGTTAGCTTAGTGATAAATGGGGAAAGGTCACGGGCAGCATCTTTTATGAGCTGTGCTGGGCATAAGTCTCCCTGGCAGTTAGAAGGCTTTAATGACAGGATGATTTTTTCCACTTCGAGTATGGTCACTTTGGTAAAGTTAAATCGTGAATATTCACTTGTGGTCCGCTTCTCAGGTGGCTTAGACAGGGCAGGATTGTTCAAGGAGGCTTTTTTACAGGATATTTTATTTTGTAGCGTGGCGATTTTGTTGGCTAGGGCATATTGGATGTCGGTACACCAGTTCTTGTCTTTTATGCAGGTGTCTATAGGTGCTATGGGGGTTTCTACTTCTTTTAGAATCGAGAATAGTTCCTTTGTGTTTGAGCTGGCTTGGGAGATGCGAGAGTCAAAGGAGGTACGTTTTGCAAGGAAGATTTCTTTTTTGTACAGGGCCGCTAGTTTGGTGAATTTAATTTTGTTGGCTGCTGATGGGTCTTTTTTCCAGATAGATTCTCAGTGTCTTTTTTGTTGTGTTAAGTTTTTAAGGAGAGGTGTGTACCAGTTGTTAAGGTGGGTTTTGGACTTGCTTGGCCTGAGTTTGAGAGGGGCAATTGAGTCCAGGGAGGTAGATATGATTTTATTATATTCCTCAACCAAGGCTTCAGGGTCCAAGTTGTCAGGGAGTGAGTTAAGTGTGGGTTAGGTTGGCGATGTGTTGGTACCATGTTGGAGTACTTGTTCGTTCTACCCATTGACATTTTTCTTCCGACAGTCCTCGCACCGTTTCGGCTTTACTTGTGATTGTCTCTTCTTGCCATTTGTTTTACACAAACATTGTCCCTCTTATGATAAAGAAGGGCTCCTTCACGCAGAGTACTCCTTGAGGTTTCCTGTTACATGTTTTCTCGTTCTGCTGCATTTGTACTGTTACGGTGGGTGTCTGGAAGGTACTCTGAATCCTAAAGAGGGCTAGATGAACAAGACAATGGGCATCCGACAAAGGCGTTTCTTGGGGTATGAGAAACTTTGTTCCAGAGGCATGGGGTATCAAAGAGCAGACGTAACAGCTTTCGTTGGTCGCCTGTTTAGCCATGGCACTCATATCTGAATACCATTTATTGGATTGGTCAGGGTGGCGGGGGTCTTCTACAGCATCTAATCCCAGTCCATGGTACACATCATACCTCTTGCGTTCTGCCCCCTTTTCCGTCTTTTTTTCCCCCCTAGTCGTATAGGAAAAATGTCTGTCCATGTTTCATCATTGTGTTCACTATCACTCTGCCAAGACTGAGGTTGAATATGTTTGTGTGGTCGGGACATGGGGCTTAAAGTGCATATTCTCGCCATCTGAGGTAGGTTCCCTGGTTGTGTGCATATGTACATATGGCAATACCATTACATCAAACGTTGGATTGTCAACATTATAGTCATTTGATACTTGGTCAACATCATAACCCATAGCAGCATATGTAAGAGTTGGATTTTGACAGTTTGGTTTTTGTGCAGAGTGGTGCAATTAACATTTATAGAGGCATTGTGGGCCCATATTACCTTAAACCCATTCCAAATGTGGCTCGACCCATCTTGTATTAGTTTTACCCCGCCACCCCTCTTTTATATCATCCAATATAAAAGTGAGGCTCCAGTATAACCCTAGAAAAAACAACTTTACAGAGAAAACAATGGCTACAAAGTATAACCCACATTCATAACTATAGACTCTAGTTGCACTAACTTCTTCCCTATTGCTATCTATATTTGTAGTGTTGTTAGTGCGGGCCCTCCTTTCAGCCATGTTTCCCCCTGAAGGGGCAACATGAATGGGTTAAGTACACACAGATAAATCACATACTATCATGTATCTCCTCAAAGGCAATTTATTTACATTTAATTGAGAACCAACAGTTATTCTGAGGTAGAGATAGGGAAACAGAGATAGAGAGACAGAGAGAGAGAGAGGGAGAGAGAGAAAAAGAGAGAGCATAAAGTAGTGTCGCATTTATCAAACCATTTTTGAACCTCCATATACTTTTAGTAATATTGTACACTGTAACCATATTTTGCAATCATTTTTCTACTTTTCACCCTTCTTTCCTCAGTGGTTTATCTGTAACTGTTTGATTATGGCACTTCACTTTCCTGTTCTTGTGGCTGTTCCCCATGGGGTGCTGTGCTATCGTGTCCTTTTCTTACGTCTGTGAGGTGTATCCAGTACTTCAGGCCCTTAACCTTTACAGCAGAAGGTGTGCAATACACTACCTCATAAGGGCTGTGGAATCTTGGAGAGTTCCATCTCTGTACAAAAGTGTGCACATACACACTTTCACCAGGTATTAACTGCAGCGTCGGACTATCTGCTGATGGGGTGTTTGTGTCCATTTCACTTTCTCGTGTAAATGGGGGTGCTATTTGTTTGGCTATACTTCGCACAGCTTGTGTCAGTTGGGTGGGATATTCTTTAAACTCGTCCCCCAGAACTGTAGCAGCTCTGTGAGTATCTGACGCCCTTTTTACTGGAGATAGTGGTGTTTGAATGCGCCTCCCCGACACTATCTCGTTCGGGGATAAATGATGGTGCTTACTAGGCTGCGTTCTGAGTTGAAACAGTGCTAGGGGCAAGCAATAAACCAAATTCTTTTTTAGGGTGTGACATAATTTGAATAGTCTGCTCTTGAGGAGTCTCTTTATCTTCTTGACCACCTCATTAGCCTGCAGGTGATAAATCGAACACAGCTTATGTTTCACACCTAGCAATGATGTCACTTCCTTGAAAAGGTCATTTATACAATGAGTGCCATTGTCTGAGCGTATCACACCACAAATCCCCCACCTAGGGAATACCTCCCTTACCAGGAACTTTGCCGCACATTTTGTGTCAAGGTGTGCACATGGTCCTTCCTCCACCCAACATAACAAGGGGCACACCGCCACAATGAGATATCTTGCTCAGTTGCACCTTTCGTCCATGTCGGCATAGTCAATGTGTAACTCTCGGAAAGGTCCTGTTGGGCGCAACAGTGTTCCCTGCAGCATCCTAAGGGTCATGTAGTGCATTCGATTATTAATTTTGCAAGGTGTTCTTGGAGGTTTGGGACAAACCATTCCTCCTGGATATCTTCTGCTATGTGATGTTTGGTAACGTGTGCAGGGAAATTAAGCTGTTAGAAGGCTAACTGCAATAATTCTACTGGCATCACCACTTTTCCTGTAATTTCTTGATGCCAGAGGAGGTCTGTGTGTGACTGCTTGCATCTCTTTTTTACCCACATTTCCTGTTCTGTTGGGGCACGCTTCTGCAATTCTATTATTTGCATTATGGGCGTGGAGTTATACCCCTCTTCCGTGTCGGTTTGCGTGTTTGTTTTTACTTCAAATTCTACTGCTTGGGGAACGTTTAAGTATGCAGCTTCTTTCGCAGCGGCATCCGCTGCTGCTTTTCTGAGTGCGAAGGCATCAGTGTTATTCGTGTGGGCCTAGCATTTCACTAAAACCACTACGGATGGCTCAGCCAATGCTTCATTAAGGTCATTCAACAATTGTGCGTGCTGTACAGGAGAGCCACCCGCTCTCCTAAATCCTCTTCTTCGTGACAGGCCGGAGTGCACCGTCCTTGTCAAGTGTGCCGAGTCAGAGTATATTTTCACTGCACATCCTTTGGCTGTGTGTAATGCTTCAATTCTGCTGCCTGTGCTGAAAAATGCGAAAGTTGGCATTTCTGCACTATCACCTCATATTCGTCTCCTTCTATTCTCACCACTGCTGCCCCTATGTGTTTTTCTCCTGTCTCGCAATCAATGGACACTGATCCGTCTATGAAGTACACCTCACCTTCCTCTAAGGCATTTTCACTGGCTTTGAGAATATTGTCACCTTCCCCTTCATATATGGCACAGTCGTGAGCTTGCATGTCTTCTACTGTGCAGGGTTCTGTGATGAACGTGGCTGGGTTTACAGTCTTACAATGTACAACGTGTATGTTTGGGCTTGAGATAATTATTTCATATGCGGTGGCTCTCTGCGTGGTGAGTGTGGACTTTGATCTTTCGAGTATGGCAAATAGAGAGTGTTCGACAAATAGCGTCACTGAACAACTCATTACTATGGTGGTGTTTTTCTCTATTGCGAAGGCTGCTGCTGCGAGGGCTTGCTCGTACACGAAGTGCCCTTGCATTACAGAATCCAATGTGCTGCTATCATAGGCCAATGGCTTGTGGCCTAGTGATGTTTTTTGTGTGAGTACCGCTGTCATTGGTGTGCCATTGCAGTAGGAGTACATATAAAACTCCCGATCATAATCTGGTGTCGCTAGTACGGGTGCTGTTGTGATGATGTCTTGTAATTTAAGGAATTGTGTGATCATCTCCTGTGTCCATTTTATGAGGGCACTGTCTTTTTGAGCCTCTTTCAGTGCCTGGAGAAGGGGGTGTGTGTATGCTGTGTTATCCAGTATCCACGCTCGGCAATAGTTGCATATGCCGAGAAATATTTACATCTCTTTTACAGTTTTGGGCATGAGTGTTGCATGTATTGCTGCTGCTCTGTCTTGAATCGTTCTCTTACCGTCCTTGCATATTAACTGCCCCAGATAGAACACTTCTGCCCGTGGTTATGATTAATTCAAAACCTTCCAGCCATCACCTTTCTGTTTTGCTAAAGTCACCCCAAGTGGGACTGGTATGCCCAGATATGGGTCTCGAGTCTGCCGGGCCTAGAGACCAAAGCTACTCCTCACTGATGATGCCCAAGAAGGCTGAAACATGTCTGGGGATGCTTGTGGTCTTGTGCAGAAGGGACGTGACCTAGCAGTTCTTGCTGGACTGCCCCTGTTGGGGTAGGACCAAGCCTGATTTGCATATGGTTTTTCCCCTTCTGTAATGGCTTAGCAGGCTGAAAAACGATGGTCTGGAGGGTTGCCCAGAGCTTTGCCCGTGGTTATGATTAATTCAAAACCTTCCAGCCATCACCTTTCGTTTTGATAAAATACTGCAATTTTCCCATCTACCTTGTACCCCTTTGTTGCTAGTAAATTCAACAGGGTTATTGAATCTGCTCTGCACTGCTCTTCACTTTCACTGCAAACTAAAAGGTTGTCTACATATTGAATTATTGTGCTCTTTACATCAATGTTGCCGAGGTCTTTGTGCAAAATTCTGTAAAAAATGCTAGGGCTCTCACAATAGCCATGGGGTAATCTGCAATGTTCATATCTTTTTTCCCCCAGGGTGAATGCTGTTAGGTATCGGGAAGTAGGGTTGAGTGGCACTGAGAAAAAAAGCATTCTTCAGGTCCACCAATGTGAAGCACGTGGCCTCTTTTGGAACACTACACAAAATGGATGCAGGATTTGGGACTAGGGGGAACTTCTTCTGTATGACATCATTAAGTGGGCGTAGGTCCTGTATCCTCCTCCAAGCCCCGCTCTTCGCTTTTTTGATCGGATAGATAGCCGTGTTCCACAGCGAATTTGATGGCACGATAATGCCCTGTTGTAGTAGTGCATTGATCGTCTCTTTTATACCTTTTCCACAACCTTGGACAGTGGGTATTGATTTACTCTGGTTCGCACTGCACCCGGTTTTAGAATTATTTTTATGGTTGTTACTTCCTGTAAGAGTCCTACATCGTGTGGCCCTGTTGTCCACAAATTCGGCAGTACCTTTTTCATGTCTTCATCAAAAATTGAAGGGAGTGCACTGACACTAGCCATGAGGGGGTTATTTACACCTCTATGTGGAATCATTATGTCGCAGGGCACACACATTTCCATAATTATTTCCCCATCAGAGTCACTATCAGTGAAAAACTCTTCATCAGTAAGATCACGCAGCGCTATGTTTGGGTCAATACACAACACTGTTCTCCACTCACATCCATGCGTGTCCAGTCCTATTGCCACAATACGTTTAGCTGATACTTGCACCCCTTGTAGGTCAATTGAGAGGATGGTACCACGCACAATTTCTGGGCTTACCACTGGGCGAAAAACAAAGTCGGATGGTACTCTCCATTCTTTTCCCATTATTTCAGGCACCACTCTAGCTAGTACCTGTATCCCATAAATGAACATGTCAACATCCGTGGGCACTCCTCTTACTGCTACTTCATTTGTCATGGTACTGATCATTAGCATTGCTCTTAGTGGACATACCCCTGGCGTGGAGCACACCACCCCTCGCTCTGTAAAAGAGATGGTCATATTAAGCTTACTGAGGAGGTCCCTCCCTAGCAAATGTATGGGAAAGCCTATGTGGTATACCATGAGTGCCCATACTGTTTTGCCTCCCACTCTTATATCCAAATCTTTTGTGTAGGGAACCTTCAAAATTGCCCCAGAGAATCCCTGCATTTCCAAATTTTGGCCCCATATCGGAAACCGGCCTTCCATGAGGCACAATTTTTCCGCTCCTGATTATAAAATAAAAAAGGGAGGTTGATTGGTCCCATGCTGTGCCTGTCTCCGATCTCCACAGGACCTGCATCTGGAGAATGTACTGTGCAGCCTCTTCCTCGTCCCCCATGGTGCATTGCATCACCAAATGTAAATCTGGGGTGTCAGGGAAGGTCCTCTGCAGTGCATCCCATACTTGAGCCGTTACATTATTAAATGCTGACCCGTCATGGTGGTCATAATTTGTCGTCACTCCTGGGAAGCCAGCCTTCCCCCACACCCCGTCTGCTTGGTTTTCCACTGCTGACACCAGCAAACTCTTTACGTCCCCTATAGCCAGCGGAACCCCTGTGGTATGCTTTTCAAAAGCATATATCCATTTTCCCTCCCCTCTGGAAAGTGGGGGCAATGACTTCAACAAATTATTCTTGTACATCTGTGCCAATAGTATATAATGGGGCCTCCCTGCTCCGTTTTGAATGAGGGGCATTTGCAATTTTGTCTTTGCTCCCTTTCTTATTTACCTTTACTCCTTTCGCTTTGCTCAATGACATGTTTAACAACCTACTTCGGAGCCTCCACTGCCACCTTTGTTGTACCACCCCACCTTCCAGCGCTTCTCGTAGCGATAGTGGCATTCCTGCTGCTCCCGCTTCTTCTTCATAAACATCTACATCACTCCACACCTCATCTACTTCCTTGTCTGATTCTACACTTCCCTGCTCCTCACTTGCTTGGCTACCTTCTTGTCCAACTCGTACTATCTTTATGGAGGTATTTTTAAGGTGGAAGAAAAACTCCCCCGATTTCCACTCGTCTTCCAGCTGGCTAGATGGGTTCCTGGATGGGAGTGGTGATGGTGTTGGCCACCCCACCGAGACGGATTGCGGGTGCCCTCCCCCAAGCAACATTTGTCCCCTGTCACATAATGCTCTCGACCGTGTCAGTTCCATTTGTGTGGCAGCGAGTTGTCTTTCTAAATCATTAGTTAGGCATGCAAGGTTTACTGGAGGGGCGCACGTGGGACCGTACAACCCTCTAGGGTCATAGAGAGGTGGGGCTGTTGCTGCAGGAGTAGGGGGTGCATTGGGTGCAGGCAAAAAAAGATGGGTCACTATACCCGCAGCGGGCCTAGTTAACAGTGGATAAAGCCTAGTGAGATCTTCGTCCCCCTTTTTCATCACTTTCTACTCATCCACTTCTGCCCCTCCCCCCCTGCTGTGGCCAGCACCATTTCAGACGGTGCTTCCTTGTCTGCACCACTCACAGCGGATGTTTCTTCAAACATCCTCCAGAGATCAAACACTTCTCGTCTATTTTGAAGTTGCTTTCCCCGGTACTTTGCTAACAAGTGGGTTGTCACAAAATGTAATATTCTTTAATCGAACAACCCTCCTTCTTGCCACACTTGGGACAATCCCTCCCCCTTTATCTCAGTGAGCCACTGGTCATGGTACTTTTGTATGTGTTGTGCATCAAATAGAATCACAAAACACTTCTGTTTACCTTATAATCCCTTAATAGGCAACTTATAATGTCACAGTTTAAAGAACTTTTCACTTGCACCTTTTCGACTCCAGCATATATATGTATACATATAAAGCAGGATCTGAGCAAATTCAACACAGGACAACTTTACATATACTCTTAGACATACTGACACAATTAACCTTGAGGACAATAAACATAAAATACAGATTTGCTTCCCTTGTAGTTACACCCCCACCCTTCCCTGGGTCACACTGTCGTATTCTTCTCCCCCACTCACTCTCCCCGCTCCCCTTCCCTGAGCCCCTTTTGGGCTGATCTATAAAATAGTTATGCAAACAAGAAAAAGAATTTGCTAATATCTCCCGAGTCTACTCATTACACAAGACTACTATGTTTTCTCTATTTTATCTCCACATATATCCTGCATTGGTCAAGACAAAGCTATGCAGCGCCACCTTCCACCCCCTTTTCGAAGATAGGTTCCCGTACTCTTCCCGTATTCCGTTACTTCTATATTCACAAACTAATGGCCATATAAAGAAAAGAGAAGAAAAAAGCCTACCAGTCAACACTCAATCAAGCCCTACATCTTAAATCTGACTCCTCACTATTCCCTCAGCATTACCCTTATACTCATCACCTTCTTTTTAAATCCCCCTCTTTTGAGATTCTCACAACCAATACTCAGTGTCCGGGGTGATGCGAGAGCCTCCGTTCATGGTCTATTCACATTCAGGGCCGCACCCCAACCAAGCTGTGACTGTCATGGCCATTGGCCCCGAACCACAGACCCCGCACCATCAGGGGATGGGAGTAAGGGGTAACACAACCTTTTATTGTCCCTTGGGGACAATACAGCATAGAGGGCCCAGCTGGACTCAGTGCTTTGGCCTTTGGCACCAGCCTCATGAATAAGTGTGCACTGGCACACTTTTATTTGGTACAAAGTACTTGTTTTCCCTGCAGGGGCCTCCACATGCATTTTTCCGGGTGTGGCTTATAGAGAGAGTTGGATTGCATGTGCAGCATCCTTTAGAAGTGGCAGGGTGGGTCGATGAGCCAAGAATAATGGGCATGGCCAGAGCTAGACTATATAAGCCCGCCCAGCCTGCATGCAAGCGCTTTGCGTTATTCTGCTGATGGCAGCGTAACGCTCACCACCGCCTAAGCGCACCTTACCTTGTTTCCAGCTACCAGCCTGAGTGCATCTTACCTTGTTTCCAGCTACCAGCCTGAGCGCACCTTACCTTGCTTCCAGCTACCAGCCTGAGCGCATCTTACCTTGTTTCCAGCTACCAGCTCCAGCACTTACCTTGGAATCAGATTTCGGCAAGCATCATCGTTGACTCTGGCATTCATCATCCATCTCCAGACCTCTGAAAAGCAGCGCTCCAGGCCGACATCTTGACACTACGAGCAATCCATTAGAAGATGGTGCCTGCAAGAGAAAAAGATAAAGACAATGTTAGAATTTGCTAAGACATTACGTTTAAGGTCGCGCTTTAACAAATCCTTGCGCTTAACCTCAAACTTACACTCACCTTCTGTCGGAGCATTGTGAACTTCATTCTCTTGCAATTTTGCCTTGTTTCATGCACCACAACTACCGCTGGGCCGCATTTCATCTGTTGGGAGAAAGTGGAGGAAAGACATAATTAAAAGATACGGATAATAATCAGGAATCAACATCACAATATTTTTTTTAACTTGTTTTTATTGCATTTTATAAAAGTAACACATAATAACAAACTTTGGGACTAGAACGTTGTCCCTCTCCCCTCCGTCCCTTCCCTCTCCCATCCCAGCCCCCCACCGGCTGACAAATGTTTATCCTATTCTTGGTGTGTCCTTTGTGATTGATCCCTCATGCGAACATGTCCAGAATTCTGATTTTATGCGGGCACCATTGCAGCATATAGTCGCTATGAAGGTATTCTAGCACCGGCCCTCAGTCTGTTTGGAAGTTTTGATGGGCGCCTTGTATGTTATACATAATGCACTCCATTGCTATCAGCTGCCAGACTCTCTGCAGCCATTTTATCATAGATGGCAGAGATTTCTGTTTCCATCTTTGGGCTATTGTTAGCCAGGCGGCAATCAGGAGGCCCATAGACTTTCTGTTCTGGGTCTTCGTCATCGTCCTGTCTCGGGGATCCTAAAAGCTGCCCATCCACACCAATTCTGTTATGAGTTCTGCCCCTTTGAACATCTCCTGCATTTGGGTTTGTATCTCTGACCAGAAGCCTTGCAGTTTCGTGCAGCCCCACCAGATATGTCTCCATGTGCCCTCCTCTCCACAGCCTCGCCAGCAAGCGTTTTGTTTCGTATTGTACAATCGGTGTAGTCTTTCTGGGGTGGATCGCCCATGTCCATTTGGGGATGATTTGCCAGACGTATTCCTATTGGTTTCTCGTGATCTCTCTGTACAGTGAAGTTTCCCATCTCTTCATATATTGCCATGTTGTGTCTTCCGCTTGGACGTTTATGAATTTGACAGTGTTTAAAGAATTTTTTTGTCTCCTGTATGTGTCATGATATATGTCGCTAATGGGGTTAAGTCTCTTGTTGCCGCCTGCGTTATCCTTGGAGTGGCGAGCCAGTGATGGAGTTGTTTGTATTGGAATCTGTCTCTTTCCGTGAGGCCGAGGAGTGTGCGGCATCAACATCACAATATTTTAAAGCTATAAGACACTTACCTTCAGGAGTGGTTAAGCCACAGCTGGTCTGGACTGCCACGCACAATGGGCCAGTGAAGGAACTCGGTACATCAAGAAGCGCCCCTGCAGTGAGAAGCAGGATGGAGAGTTTGCCATCATTAATCAACAGGTGAGACTATGTAGGTCGACGCATGCTCACCACATTTTAGGAAGAAGGGTTTGAGAGAGACAGCAGTCACATAGAAGCATTCTCACGATCTCTCATATCCACGCAGGAGCAGTGTCAACAATTGTCGCAGCCCACAGCATATGAGCAGGGGAAGAAGCCTTACAATGGGGATCCACTTCCAGGGAGGGCTGCAACCGTGCCCCTACGTCCCTGCAGAGACCAGGTCAGCGTAACAGTGACCCGCCTTGGCGAGCAGTCAGGTATTTGCAATGGCTGGGACCCTTGGAACCTCTCTTTGTGCACACTCACTGGTCAGACCCAGGTGGAGATGGTTTTGCTGGGGGGCATCTCGGATCTCGCCGCACGGCACAGGGTTATCTCTAGGTGTACCCTTGATCACATCCCAGGGATCACCAATTGAAAGTGCTCACTCCCCACAAATAAGACTCAGAATAATGGACACATCCCATTAGGGAATGAGGCCAAGAGATTGGTTGTGAGAGGCAACACAGTCTTTATATAAGATTCAGCATCCAGAGAACTCTGCTGCTTTTAGAGCGCTCTAGCAAACAATACAAATACAATACATTTTAAAGGGTTACGGCATCATCAGTGATGATTTCTATGTAGTCTACAAGTTACATTTTGATTGGTAAGGGAATGGGTTCGAGTATGGTGCTGTAGGGGCCGGCACCACGAGATTGGCCGGTGGCTTGGTGGGATGTCGGACATCACATGGTTCATCTGGGCCTTTCAGTGCTAGGTGAAGGTCGGGTCGGGTCCAGGATAGGCGGCTGGTTCTGGCTAACGAATCTACACACTATCACAAGACATACAGTAAATAATGACCATTACTACACCTTTGATATTTACGAGAGGCCTATACATTTTACACGTGTATTCACTTTATCTTGCTTCCGATCATTGGCGAGGTGGAAGGTGTGGGGGTCTTGCCCTCCAGGTGACATGTGGGGGCGGGATTGATAGTTGTCGGGTCTGGCACATCAGAGCAGGAGGGGATGGAGTGACACATGTAAGTTTAGGACAGAATATACTTGTCATGACCACAGTGAGGGGCACAAGTTGTGCCACAAGCAGGCTCCCACCAGAACACTGAAAGCCTTAAAACCACTGCAGAAGGGCTCCTGGAGCCAGTGCTAGAGCCTTTGGCACCGGGCTCATATGTAGGAAGGAAGGGCTGTTCAAACTAGGTCCCATTTATGTACATGGGCCTTTAAATACAACATGGCAGCACACACACAGTCTAGTTCTAAGAACCAAGCCATGCGGTCTAGTGTTTTGGGTGTGGCAGGCCTGGAACTACTTTCCCTGGTACTACTTTACCTGGGCTATATAAACCACACCCTGACTGCAGAACACGCTTCGAGTTATTCTGCGACCCGCAGCGTGATGCTCACCATGTCCAGCTCCTGGTCTTCAGCATCTTCCTGTAATCTTGCAAGAACAAGAACAAGATTATTCTGTCTTACCTGAGAAAACACCATCTAGCACTCAGCATCTCAACTGGGCTGGTATCTGTGGAAACCGAGAGAAGAAGAAACATAACTCACCTGTGAGTACTAGCTTAAGGGCTTCCGGTGAACCGCTACCACAGCTACTATAACGAGAAAGGGAAAAATAATATTAGAATGCGTGCTTCCAAAACATCGAATTCCATCAGTCTTACCTGAATTCCATCGCGCTACCCCACGCTTCCATCCGGAGCACCACAGCAACATCCGCAAAGGAAAAGAGACATATTCAGGTTCTCTTTCAATGTTAAACAACCTCACAGTGCTGTACTTAATTTAGCAGATTCCGGGTGCCTGTTTTTCATTGCACTCTCGTCCACTCGCATCACCACAGCGGCCTGTGAGGAGAAGAAGAACAAAACACAGGTTACCTTTAAAATACAATAAAGGCCCTGCGCTTCGCGCTTTCTCTTACCTAGAAAACGTGCCTCTCCATCCAGCACGCCAGCATCAAGACCTTCGCACCTGAAACGAAGGAGATAAAGACATGAACAAATTCCCACCATAAACAGAACAAAGACTTACAATTAACAAACCTACCTGCCTACCAGCAGATTCGGGGTCACAGCAGGCCTGGGCCCAAGGAAGGCGAACTGCACCAGTGAAGCAACTCGGGCAGCACACCAACAAACTTCGAGCGCCCCTGCACAAGAAACGCAGGACGGATAGCTCACCCTACAAATAACTAAGGTGAGAAAAGAACCCAGTGGGAAGGGAATCGGTCAGAGGTAGGTGGGAGATTCACCCATTAGAGACAATTATCGCAAATCCTCCCTTCTGTAATTGCAGATTCATTATTCAGCACTGGACAACTAGGTATCCAGGGTTCCCGATCTCAGAGCCTTCCAGAACCCCCGGGGATATCAGTTGAGCGTCACAGAACTCGAAGCCTTTAAACCTTATCCACCTGGGCATCATGGAGACATCTGAAACTGATCAGTTAGCCTAGCTTTTGGGACAATTACGCACCAATGTACCCAGAGCCCGGCAGGAAACCAAGGCCTTAAGATGAGAGTTAATAGTCACAAATGACCGTGCTGATGAACTAAGCAAACAGCTACCACAAACACAGGTGGGGCAGGCTCCATTGCCCGGATTCGCCCCATCCATCACTACACCTTCATCAGTCAATCCAGTACAGATAACATTGCTGGAGCAGTACCCCTGGCACCACCAGAACGGTTTAATGGAGACCCCAGAAGGTATGCAACATTCATCAACCAGTGCCGCCTCCATTTTCTTTGTAGGCCTGGGGCTTTCCCAAATGACCAGGCGAGGGTGGCCTTCGGGTTATCATATTTGAGTGGAAGTGCCAAAGACTGGTCGGTACCTTTAGTGAGCCGGGATGACCCATTACTGCAGAACTTCAGGGGTTTTCAACAGGAGATGGAAAAGTTATTTGCTCAACACTTGCATGGACAAGATCTTGATAACGAACTCCTGTCCCTCTACCAAGGGAATCAAGATTTGCTGACTTATATTGCCACCTTTGTTAGACTGGTTGTAGAAGTGAGGTGGCCATAAGATCAAAGAACCACATTGTTTCATCGGGGCCTACGAGGAGACCTGAAGGATGTTCTTGTTCAAGTGGTAGACCCACCTAAGGACTGTGCACAGTTTATCATCCTGGTAGTTCAGTTGGACCACAGATTACAGGTCGAAAAACAGAGCGAAGTAGACCCGAAAATCGTGCCATGTACGTAGGTTCAAAAGATAATGTTCAACGTCCATCAGAAAATACCACAGAACCCATGCAGATTGGAGGAGTATGACCCCCTTTAACCAAGGGTGAAAGAGACAAAAGGAGACAGCTGTAGTTATGCTTATACTGTGGTAAATCGGGTCACTACCTCAAAGAATGCCCAGTGAAAGGTGGTAGGCGCAACAGAGAAAGAAGATGATGGAAAGGAATCGGAAAACTACAAGACCCGGCAAGTGTAGAGGTCCGCTTGTTGAGCAAAAAGGATGAGTCACAGACCTCACATTTAGCCCTACCAGTAACCTTGATCAATCATCTACGACCACGGATGCATGCCATAGAGGCATATATAGACAGCGGAGCAGTTGGTAATTACATAGATCGAGATCTGGCACCAGAAATGGGACTTCCCTTATGCACAAAACCAACAACTGAAAAGGTAACTACTGTTGACAGTACAGAAATTACTTTGGGACCAGTAACCCAATGCACAACAGAATTAACCCTTCTGTGTCAGGATGGACATAAGGAAGCAATCACGTTTGACCTCATCAAAGCTCCTCAGTTCAGGTTGATCTTAGGGATGCCATGGTTAGTAACTCACAATCCCCACATAGACTGGCGTGCAAAGAGACTGACCTTTTCCGATGAATGCACCCACGCTTGCTATCCGAAATCTATACCACAGCCAAATCTGTTCAAGGAATAGCATTGGGGATCGCAGAACCAACTGACACCTTACTAAAAGAATATCAGGATTATCAAGATGTTTTTCAGAAGGAACAGGCTAACACATTACCACCCCATAGGCCCTATGACTGTCAGATCGACCTGATACCTGGTGAACAGGTTCCTTGTGGTCAAATTTATGCACTTACGGAAACCGAAAATCTCCACTTGAAGTCCTACCTGGATCAATACCTGGCTAATGGGTTTATTTGCCCGTCAAAGTCACCGGCAGCCTCTCCCTTATTCTTCGTACCCAAGAAGGAAGGAGATTTTAGGACTTGCATCGATTACCGTGCACTTAATAAAATCACAGTAAAAAAAACGCTACCCTTTGCCTCTTATCCCGGAACTGTTGGACCAAGTCAAGGATGCCTGAATCTACACCAAACTAGACCTCAGAGGAGCATACCACCTTGTACGTGTTAAGAAAGGGGATGAATGGAAAACGCACCACATATGGCCTGTACGAATATCAGTTAATGCCTTTCGGGCTGTGCAATGCTCCCGCAGCGTTCCAATACTTCATTAATGATGTATTATGGGAATTAATCGATGTCTGTGCCCTGGTCTATATTGACGACATCCTGGTGTATTCCCCCTCTGAAAGAGATCATGTGGAACATGTTTGTTCAGTCCTTGCAAAACTTTGCCAGCACAAACTGTACGCTAAACACGAGAAATGCTCCTTCCATGTCACCAAAGTTGAGTTCCTCGGTTTTGTTCTCTCGCCAAAGGCAGTCAAGATGGATTTACACAAAGTAGATGCCATCCTTAATTGGCTGTCACCTTCTTCAGTTAAAGGAACTCAAAGCATGCTCGGGTTTGCAAATTTTTATCGCCGTTTTATTTCAGATTGTTCATGGGTAGTCCACCCAATAACTTTGTTACTGAGAGGGGCGTGGCTTGGAAGCCATGTGAAAGGACGTGTCTGTACGGGGGCTCCCGAAGATCCGCACATTATCCGACTGAAAACAGTGCAAGGACCGATGCAATTTTGCTGAGACCGATATGACTGCGCGCATGAAACTCAGGTGAACGTGAGGTTATGTTTCGACACGGGCCTGCACCGTGAGAGCGCAACAAAAAGTTAAAAGAAGATCTGGAGGCGAGAGTGCGTTGAACGAGAAAATGGCCGCCGCCGCCGAACGAAGGAACAAAGGGGTGCTTGATCTGGGCGCCTGTCGGTCGCACTGGAGCATGGTGATGGTGTAGGTGCATGACGCGGGTGCATCGAGGTCATTAAGGACACCCAGTCCTGCGAGGCCGACGGCGTGGACCTGGGAAGGGAGCAGGGCCTGATCGAAGATACTTTATACCCGGATCGTGCGGTGTGACCGGGAACTGTGCCCCGGGCCCTTTGTGGCCTAAAGTGGACCTCAGAGGGTGAGACGCGACCTGGCCTAGCTAGGTAAACAGACAAGATGGCCGGGGGTGCCGGAGGACAGAGGAACTTAGTGTCAGAGAAGTGGTGATAACAACGGGGCACCCGCAGGGCGCACTGTGAAACCCTGCCCCAGATCTGAGCGGGGATTGAAGGACGTGAGACATGTCTAACAAGCCCCTGAGAGCGAAGACCAAACAGCACACGCTCGACGAATACGCTAAAACGCCTCCCGGCCCAGACGGAGCCAAAAGCAAGGACAAAACGCAAGCCAAGGAAATGGCCGCCGGGGGTGCGAACCACGAGGTCCTCGCTGCGATCGCAGACCTGAAAGCGACCTGGGAGACCAAGCTCCAGCTCGCTGTGGCTGAATTGAAGACCGCAATGGAACTCCAGGTCGGGGCAGTACAGGAGGACGTGAACCTCCTAAGGCAGGATGTGCGTACCCTGGCAGAGCGTACAGAGACTTTGGAGAAAGAATTGGGCCCTACCGCGGCGGACTGCGCTGTGCATAAGCGTGAACTCCATGCCCTGGTGCAACGCGTGGGCAACTTGGAGAGTAGGGCGGAGGAGGCAGAAGGGCGCGCCCGGAGGAACAACATTCGCATCGTAGGCCTGCCGGAGGGAACTGAGGGCCACAATCCAACGGAATTTATTGAAAACATGCTACTGCAGGAGATCACGGGAGGCACCCTGTCGCAGGGTTTTGCGGTTGAGAGAGCGCACAGGGCCTTAACTAGGAAGCCACCACCGGGAAACCCGCCCAGGCCAGTGATAGCTAAGATCCTTAATTACCGGGACCGAGAAAGGATCCTTGAACACTTCCGCAAGGGAGGCACAATACAACGAGGAGCGGCGAATATAACGGCCTATCCCGACTACACCCTGCAGGTACAGCGCAGTCGTATGAACTTCGGAACGGTGAAGAGGAGATTGCGGGAAGCGGGGCTTAAATACATGTTGCTCTATCCGGCCAAACTGAAGGTCTTCTTTCAGAGCAAGCTACTGTTCTTTGTCACCCCGGAGGATGCTATGGAGTGGTTGGATGCACACAACTGCCCTCAGGAGTCAGATGTTCAGACGGCCGGTGGAAAATAAAGGACGAGATAAGTAACGCTGTAGGCCCGGTCGGGCCATGAACATTGGGACTAGATTATAGTTACTGAACTCGCTTGAGAACATGCGCGCGTCAGGGGTTATGAAACGTGGTCCTTGTGCGGACATGGTTGCGAAGTTGTGGAGCCGCCTGAAGCCACCCTTTACACCCCCTTTTTGTGTTTAGTTTAGTCACTGTTAGTAGGGTGACACCCTGTCGGGTTCTCTATTTGGGTTACCAAGGAGGACCGAACACAGGGATGCCTGAGATCCAGGGATGGAGCTGGGCAGTGGTTGGGGGTAGGGGTTTGGGGGGGAGTTTTAGTTTTTGTATGAGCCTGAGGGTGGAACCGGGAGTGGGGGTTCGCAAAGTGGGGAGGGATTGCCTTGGATGGGGGGAGGAAACTACTGATAGGCCATGGGAGACCTTAGGATACTAACGTGGAACGTTAGGGGGCTTAACAGCTACCTTAAGCGGAATAAAGTCATGTTGTATCTCAAGAGGCAGAAGATAGACGTAGCCCTGCTACAGGAGACACATCTAAAGCGAGAGAAACTGGAGCTAGTAGGGAGGAAGTGGAAGGGAACAGTGGTAGGATCAACGTACTCCGCCTATGCCAGAGGAGTGCTGGTGTGGGTGGCGCCACACGTCCCATTCAAGCTAATTGAGGAGGTTGTGGGGGAGGATGGGAGGTTGGTTATGGTGAGGGGGCTGGTAGAGAACAAAGTAGTGTGCATTGTAAATACATACGCGCCTAACCAGGAAACGGCGACATATTTTAGGACGCTGTGCACCAAGCTCAGTGTTGGGATGGGGGGCACGGTGATATGGGGTGGTGACTTTAATTGCGTGTTGAACCCCAAGGAGGATAGGTCGGATGACAAGATGGCTGGGCCCGGTCCGGCGGCTAGGGTATTGCAGACGCTGCTGGCGAATTTTGGCCTAGTTGATGTGTGGAGAGCGAAACACCCGAGCGCGAGACAATACTCGCACTATTCGGCTCCGCATCTACTGCACACGAGGCTTGACTACTTTTTCACCACGCCAGACATAGTCGCGGAGTGCGACCATATAGAATACAGGGCGAGGGTCCTCTCTGACCACTCACCCCTGGTCATGCGATGGCAACTGTATCCCCCACGAGCGCGTATACCAACATGGCGCCTAAGGGCGGAGGCGCTCAAAGACCCCGCCTTCAGAGAGGATATCAGGGAAGAGATAATTGCTTATTTCGAGGTGAATAAAGGGAGCGTTAAGTCGGCTGGCACCTTATGGGAGGCCTTTAAGGTTGTAATGCGGGGGATCGCCATTGCGAAGTCTAAGGGATTGATGGGGGGAGTCCTGGCGGATTTGCATAGAGCTGAGACCGCGCTGGAGGAGGAGTTGAAAGGTGGTGGGACAGATGCAGAGGCGGTCTCTAAATTGCAGCAAGAGTGTGCGGAACATTGGGACAGGCTCTGTAATTTGAATTATAGAAAGTATACTGAGAGACTGCATGCGGGGGGAGATAAAACGGGCCGACTCTTGGCTTGGCTGTACAAGAGTGAGACCCCACGATCCCCGATCAGAATGGTAACCAATGAAAAGGGGGAGGAGGTAGACACCCAAGAAGGCGTGAACAGGGCATTCGTGGAATACTATAAGGTCCTATACGAAGATTGCGAGGGGGGCAGCCAGGAGGAGATAGACGAAGTGCTGGAAGATGTAGGCTTGCCCAAGGTCAGCGATGAGGAGCGAGAGGAGCTGGATGCTCCGATCACCCTGGAAGAGCTGAAGGAGATTGTGAGACAGTTGCCCACTAGTAAGACCCCAGGGGCAGATGGGTTCCCCAGTGAATTTTATAAAGTTTATGCAGAGGAAGTGCTCCCGCCCATGTTGGAAATGCTCAACGAAGCGTACGAGATGGGATGGTTGCCGGAGTCACTTAGGGAGGCGATTATAATACCGCTCCCCAAGCCAAATAAACCGGGACATGATTGTGGCTCCTACAGGCCCCTGTCGATGTTGAACCAAGATAGTAAGATCCTGACAGCTGTCCTGGCTACTAGAATGCGTAGAGTGATCGGCAAGTTGATCCACCCTGACCAGACGGGCTATGTCCCTAATGGGAACATCACTCAAAACCACAGGCGCCTCCACAGGGTGGTCGAGTGGGGTGGTGGTGAGGACGGCGAAATGGCGATAGTAGCATTGGACGCGGTTAAGGCGTTCGACTCTGTTCGATGGCCTTGGCTGCTAGCGGCTCTGAAAGGGTACGGGATGGGACCAGGTTATGTTAGGTGGGCCGAGATGTTATACAGTGCACCACTGGCCAGGGTCCGTACGGGCGCAGTGGTGTCAGAGAGATGGCAGTTGGGCAGAGGCACTAGACAAGGGTGTCCTTGGTCCCCTATGTTGTACATCCTGGCCCTAGAACCCTTGGCGATTTACCTCCGGCAGCAATATGACCCGGTCGGCATCGAGGTAGGAGGAGAGTGTCACCTTATATCCCTGTATGCGGATGATATGCTGTTATACCTAAGATACCCAGAAGAAAATTTGCAGTATGTCTTAGAGGTGATGGGGAGGTACGCCTGGTTGTCCGGTATAGCGGTGAACCCTCAGAAATCCACTCTATTTCCGCTGGGGGGCTATGTGGGGACTCCAGTGGAGAGGTTGCCAGTGTTGCAGATCCCGTGGGCGACGAGGTCCTTTAGATACTTGGGGATTGATGTGTATCATACGACCGTGGAAGAGCACAAGTATAACACTGAACTTGCTGTGGGGAAGATCGAGAAATGTATGAGGTTCTGGGAAAGATTGCCACTAGCGATGATGGGCCGAGGAGCCATGCTTAAAATGGTGGTGCTGCCCAGGCTTCTGCATTATTTTAACAACATCCCCTACATGATTCCTAAGAAGTTTTTTGTGAGGCTACACAGTGTTTGCAGAGAATTCCTGTGGCACGGCATGCGCAACAGAGTCGCACTGTGGAAGCTGCAGAACTTCTATGAGAAGGGCGGAATCAAGCTGCCGAACTTTGAGGCATATTATGTAGCAGCGCAGCTACAATATGTGTCCAGGTGGCTCTCTGATGAAGAGACCCCTGAACACAGGCTGTTTGGGAGGGATTGCTCCCCTTTTTACTTGAGAGAGGTGATCTGGGTGGCTAATGCATGCATGAGGGAGCGGCCTAGTATGCTAGCTTTGGGACGGAACATGTGGAAACGGGCCTGCCGGATGATGGGCAACCCTCTGCCGTGTGTATTGCAGTTCCCATTGGTCGCACTGGCGAGGGGAGATGGGCAGCTCAGGGCAACCATTCGGATATACTGGGAGTCAGTGGGGTTGGTCACCATGGGAGATATTTGGCAGGATGGGATCATCTTGGAGTTCGAAGAATTAGAGGCAGGGTCGGGACTGCACAGGGGTCAATATATGACATATCACAGGATAGTGCAGGAGATCCGGAATAAGTGGCCCGAAACTACCCTGGCCGATGAACCGGATGCCCCGGTGGAGATACTATATGACACATCGGAGGGCGGGCACGAGGTCTCTAGGTTGTATGAGATGTTGATGACGAAGGCTGGGAGCGATTTAGGGCACTTGAGACTGGAATGGGAAACGGAGATGGGGGCCCCGATGACAGATGGGTTGTGGGAGCGAGCCCTTGGGTATCATGAAAAAGTATTGAGAAATGCCAGGTTCAAGCAAATACAGCTTTATATAACGCACAGAGCATACCTGACCCCTTTGAGAATATCCAAATTTCGGGGTGTTGGACGCCAGGCGTGCCCCAAGTGCGACGAGGAGAATGCAGACATGATACACATGTTTTGGGCGTGCCCAGTAATTGCAAGCTATTGGGGCGAAGTGGCGCAGAAGCTGGCAGGAAAGGGTGTCACACTCAAAGTGGATTCAGCTTGGGCCTGCTTACTGGGGGGATATCCCAGAGCGCGTAAACTTAGACATGTCGATAAATTGAAAGATCTGGCTTATGTGCTTGCTAAACGTAGGATTGCCATGGGTTGGAAGGAGTGTCATAAACCACGAACGGAGGTCTGGTGGAGGGATCTCCAAAAATGGGCGGAGGCCGAGACGGCTGTGTGGCGAGATGCCAGTATCGCAGGGGAGGACGAGGAAATGTGCTCTCTTGCGGCATGGAAACTGTTAATAGCTGAACTGTTTGGAACAGGGTCAGCTTCAATTGACTCTGAGAGTGCTGACGCCCCCTCGCCCACAGCGGATACCAATGGCGAACACCATACAGGCTCATAGGGGGGAGGGATGGGGATTGCAGTGTTGTTTGTTGTTAAATGTGTTTATCTATGTTCAAGTTGTAATGTTGTGTGGTTTATATATATAAAATAAAAATATATTTAAAAAAAAAAAAAACTTTGTTACTGAGAAAAAACAACAAAAAATTCCAATGCACTGAAGAGGCGGAACAGGCCTTTCAAGAACTCAAGAAAAGATTCACCTCCACGTCAATTTTATGACATCCTCGCCCTGATCTCCCCTATAAAGTGGAAACTGATGTTTCCAGCATAGCTATGGGAGTAGTTCTCTCTCAGAGATCCAGAGACAGGCCAATTACACCCCGTGGCCGTTTGGTCACGTAAATTCTCACCACCAGAACTTAACTATGCAATTACAGACAAAGAATTGTTGGCAATAAAATCATCCTTCAAATCCTGGTGACAGTAACTATTAGGTGCCAGACATAACATCACAGTAATCACAGATCACCGAAACCTTCAATACCTAAAGTCAGCAAAAGCCCAATTGTCAGGACAGTTGCGGTGGGCTCTATTCTTCCCAGAATACAATTATGTAATAACATACCGACCGGGAGTTCGGAATGGGAAGGCTGATGCCTTGTCTCGTATGGGTGTTGAAGAGAAAACGAACAGTACCCTGGACCCTGTTGCCATCATCCCAAGTGATAAACTACTGGGACTCACCACCACATTGACTCTGATTGAACTTCAAGATACGATTCGAACATTAATGAACCCTGAGATCTTGCAGAAATGGAATTCCCAAAATGAACATCAAATGGTTCTGTCACGGATTACCCTACTTTAGGGAACGACAATATCTACCAAGTAAAGATCTGCAAGAATTGGTAATGTCTGTTCATCATGATTCCTTGATCAAAGGTCATCCCAGAATTGCTAAGACTCTAGCCAAGGTTAAACAGAATTATTGGTGGCCAAGCTGGCGTAAAGACATTGCTCGATTTGTTCTATCCTGTGGGATATGTGCACAAAATAAATCACAAAAACAGAAACCAGCTGGCCTCCCACAACCACTGGATATTCCACCGGCTCCCTGGCATACTCTTTCTCTTGATTTTATTACGGATTTACCTCCTTGTCAAGGTTTTAATACCATTCTGGTGGTTGTAGAAATGTGCCAACATTTCATTCCATTCGAAGGACTTCCTAACACTACCGGTCTGGCAAAAGCATTTCTTGAACAGATTATAAAACTGCATGGTTTCCCCTCAGTCCTAATCTCAGATCGTGGAAGCCAATTTGGATTCAACTTCTGGAGGAAATGTTGTACCATGGCACAAATCGATGTTCGATTATCCACTATCCATCACCCCCAAACGGATTGGACTAGCAGAAAGAACAAACCAGACATTAGAACAGTATCTACGTTACATGCTGCATCCAGTGGAAGAGAATTGGAAAGACTTGTTATAGATAGCGGAATACGCATACAATAACTCTATACACACCAATACGGGATCAAAGCCCTTTCTACACAATATACGGAAGACATCCACGTACCTCTGAACAAGACTCCCCCACAACCTTGGAAATGGCAGCGGTAAAGACTCTACACACAAGCATAACCCAAGCCTTCAAAAGGGCAAATGAACATTTACTGCAAGCCAAAGACAGACAAAAAAAATTCTCGGACCGGCATCGAAAGAAAGCTCCCGATTACCAAGTTGGAGATGAAGTCTGGTTGGCATCAAAACATGTGCCCATAAAAGGTACCCAGACCTTTCGTCCAAGATATCTAGGACCCTATACCATCGAATCAGTGATAAATCCAGTGGCCGTCAACTTAGCCTTACCACCAAGCATGCAAATTCATCCGGTGTTCCATGTGTCACTTGTAAAACCTGTACAACCACGAACCCGAGTCTTAGCACAACCAAAACCTGTGGTAGTTGATGGAGAGCCTGAATTTAAAGTTAAAAACATCCTGGCTATGAAACATACCAGATCTAAGCTATAATATTTAGTGGACTGGAAAGGGTACGGGCCTCAAGACAGAACTTGGGAACCAAGTGAACACATTCACGCACCACATCTGATTAAGAGGTTTCACCTGGATAACCCCACCAAACCCGGACCGAGAGGAAGGAAACCATGAGAGGGGCATTGGGGGAGGCGAGTGCTGTCATGACCACTGAGAGGGGGCACAAGTTGTGCCACAAGTAGGCTCCCACCAGAACCCTGAGGGTCTTAACACCACTGCAAAAGGGCCCCTGGAGCCAGTCCTGGTGCCTTTGGTACCAGGCTCATATGTAGGAAGGAAGGGCTGTTCAAACTAGGTCCCATTTATGTACATGGGCCTTTAAATCCAACATGGAAGCACCCACACAGTCTAGTTCTAAGAACCAAGCCATGCGGTCTAGTGTTTTGGATGTGGCAGGCCTGGAACTACTTTCCCTGGTACTACTTTACCTGGGCTATATAAACCACACCCTGACTGCAGAACACGCTTCGAGTTATTCTGCAAACCTCAGCCTGACGTTCACCGCGTCCAGCTCCTGGTCTTCAGCATCTTCCTGTAATCTTGCAAGAACAAGAACAAGAACAAGATTATTCTGTTGTACCTGAGAAAACACCGTCCAGCACTCAGCATCACAACTGGGCTGCAATCTGTGGAAACCGAGAGAAGAAGAAACATCACTCACCTGTGAGGAGTTGTTTAAGGACGTCCGGTGAACCGCTACCACAGATACCGTTTGAACATTGCAACCTGCAATAACGAGAAAGGAAAAACAATATTAGAACACACACTTCCAAAACATTGAATTCCATCAGTCTTACCTGAATACCATTGCGCTATGCCACACTTCCATCCGGAGCACCACAGCAACATCTGCAAAGGAAAAGAGATATATTCAGGTTCGCTTTCAATATTAAATAACCGCACAGCGCTGTACTTCCCTTAACGGATTCCGGGGGCCTGTTTTCATCGTGCCCTCGTCCATTCACAGCACCACAGTGGCCTGTGAGGAGAAGAAGAAGAAAACACAGGTTAGCTTTAAAAGACAATAAAAGTGCAGCGCTTCTCGCTTTCTCTCACCTAGAAAACGTGCATGTCCATCCGGCATGCCAGCATAAAGACATTTGCACCGGAAAAGAAGCAGATAAAGACATTAACAAATTCCCACCATAAACAGAACAAAGACTTAAAAGAACCCAGTGGGAAGGGAATCGGTGAGAGGGAGGTGGGAGATTCACACATTAGAGACAGTTATCACAAATCCTCCCTTCTGTAATTGCAGATTCATTATTCAGCACTGGGCAACTACGCATCCAGGCTTCCAGATCTCAGAGCCTACCATACGCCCCCCGGGGATATCAGGTGAGAATACTGTGACAGGAGTTTGGTTTTATTGGGGGCACTCTAGGGTGGCCAGCAAGAAGGGGTCACACTTCTGCTACATCAAAAAGAATAGCTTTGGAGGGGCACAGGGTTGAACAGGCATAGTTTTCCAATAGTGGGGATGTGAGGTGCAGGAACGGGTTTGTTGAGGTAGATGGGCCACAAGTTATTATTCTGCCCGGTCACACACAGGGCAGTGATCTCAGAGGAAGGATGAAAAGAATACACTGTTTATTCATGCTAGAGCATCTGTGAGAACGGGACTTGGGAGGCACAGGCACGGAAGGAAAAAGGTGGGGGCTGCCAATGCTCACTGTGCACAGCGCTGCAGAGGGGAGAGAAGGCTTCACAGATATCAAAATGCGGCCTAGTCCAAAGACCAGAGAGGAATGCCCAATCCCCTCCCGCATACAGCCTTGGAGGAGAGCAACACAGCATTTAATCATTTCACTGATGCCAACCAGTCTCGTTAATATGGTAGAAATGCTAGAAAGAAACTGCTAAAGGCTTGAATTATGCTTTTCTTACGGCCCCGCTTTCCTAAGCCCAGCAGAGCGTGCTGACTCCCAGGACACGAATAGCAAATAGGAGATAGCAAGGCCTGGAATGCGACTCTTCCCCCGTACGCAGCTTGCCTGCAAGAACAGAAGCACTATGTTCTGTTCAACAAAGAAATGTGTCTCTAGGCTCACAATATTGCATATTGTTGCTAAAATAGATGGTTGAAGGTGTCATATTCGTCGAAATTGTCAATCATCAGACCCAGTTCAAAGAAACTGTAGAATGGGCGTAATGAACATGTCATGACTGATTGCAGGATGTCAATTTTGTATATATGTAACTGATGTACGTTATTTGCTCTCTTGTGTCCCTCGAAGTCTGGAGACACACGTCGCGGGGCGTGAGACCGAGTTGGCCAACTGAGACTATTTGCTTTGCAATAAACCCTAGCGTTTGGGAATACAACCTCGTGTCTGGTGTGTCAGTTTGTGTGTGGTGATTTGCCATGTTTCCACTACGCGAGGGTCCCCTAGGGGCCCCTTCAGAGCGGTGCAATTGTTCCCAATATCTGATTTTTGTGGTATACCCCTTTTCTCGGTGGGTGGAGGCAGGCCCCTGCGCTCATCCGGACGCACTGTGTGCTGCCAAATGTGTGGTCAGGGAAGAATTCCCTCGCTGGGGCATTTGTGATGTTATACGTTCCGACAAGGGGACGCATTTTGTAAATGACATGTTCAAGCACATAACGGCAATGCTAGGTATAACTCACAAGCTCTGCACGTTTATCATCTGCAATTGAACGAGATTGTAGAAAAAATTAATGGACTGATTAAAAGCAGATTGTCAAAATTGTGCCATACACTAAAAAAGAACTGGGTATATTGGCCCTCATTCCGAGTAGGGTGATTAGGGATACCAGGCACTGGTAAGGAGACCGGTGCCGGTAATCCCTTACTGCCCTACTACGAGGTCCCTTAGTGGGTCCCTTCCTTAAAGCCTGGTCTGACCAGGTGTTAAGGACAGGACCTGTTAAGGGACCTGGGCGCAAATAACAGGCTTGGCATACGCCGGCCCATTATTTGCACCCTCCCCATTCCCATTGAGCCATATGGAGGCTCAAATGGGAATGGGGAAGGGTTTGGTAAATGGGGACTTACCGGTTCCTCCAAGGTCAGAATGGACCGGTAAGTCCCCATTGTACCAAACCTGAGTCGGTACCGGTATGGGAGGCAGTCATGGCGCAAATAGCGCCATGACTAACACCATACTCGGAATGAGGGCCATTGTTTACCCTTAGCTCTTTTCGAGATGAGGAACCAACCCAGCAAAGGTCACCCCGTGAGATTGTGACAGGTAGGAGGATGCACACAGCCCATTCCCCTTTGCGAAGACAGTCAGATGCACACCAAAGTGCCACAATACTAGGAGAAGAGTTCCATGAGTGTCTCAGAAACCTCACAAGAGCAGCACGCACCATAGCAAAGCAAATAGCGCCTCCATTCACACAAGAGATAGCCACAGACACGACCACTCCAGCCATAGATAGCCCATACTGCCAGCTGATGACAGGTGACATGGTATTCGTAAGAAGCTTTGTGCGTAGGTGGAACGGACCTAGGTTCCATGGCCCCTACAAGGTAATATACTGCACACCCACGGCAGTAAAAGTGCAGGGCCTGAGGTATTGGGTGCACCTAACAGATGTCCGCAAAGCTCACAGGAGTACAGACTGCACAGCCCAAGAAAATGGCAGAGATCAAGACAGTGCACAAACATAATGAAAGAAATTGGTGGTAAAAAGGCACAAATTTGATGGGTACAATTGTTAAATGTAACGCGCAAAATGAAGAAACGCTGCTAAATGAAAATAATTGTATAATGAAAAAGATGGACATCCTCCATGCCCTCTCTCTCTCTCTCTCTCTCTCTCTCTCTCTCTCTCTCTCTCTCTCTCTTTCTCTCTTTCTCTCTCTCTCTCTCTCACACGCACTCTTCCTCTCTGCCTGGTTTGGTTTGTTGAAAAACTGAACTGCCTTGAAGTGGGAGAATGGAAGACCAGGCTCCCGTCCTTCACCTCTCGCACTTGGCCTAGAGGGTCACGGCCCAGACACCCGCTGCGAGAAGAGTTTGTCCATTTACCAGACGACCAGGTACCCTGGTACAGGAACATACGGATGTGTCCATCTGTCTGCCCAGCAGCCCGCACTGGCCATGCCGACACCTGCGGCTCGGATCAGCTAGACTAAAATCCACACGTCGTTAGAGATGCCATGACGACCTAGACAACGGGAAGCACATCTGTACAAATATACACACTGAACATTTCCACACCAATCTACACGAAGAACATACTCAGTGCTCTGACGTAGGCGACAGGCATATTCACAGACGTGCATCTTTATTATTTTTACATAGGCTTTCAGAATGCAGAAACGCAAGACGCGTCATGAACTCATCTATAACGCTTGCTCACGCTTCTCTTGAAACCCGTTCCCACCATGAGAGGTATAATGGAAACACGATACTGGTCATGGAAATATATGCTATTATAACCTAAAAGCACCTATGTACCAAACAGACTACTTAAGCACCAGGCCCGAGTAGGCCTCAAACAAGAGCTTCCGTGGACATTAACAAAGCAAGAGTCAGGTTGCTGATCCTGCAGAAAGAACCCGGTGGAGCAACCAGCCAAGGTCGCAATGTTGCAAACCCACATCCAAGAACAAATCATCAAAGGCAAGATGTTGCAACCTCGCACTCCGCGCCTCAACGATAAAGGCACGCCGGCAAATTAAACCAGACGCGCAGTAGAAAAAACAATATTAATTGTGCAGAATTCTGCCTCTTTCACGGTCCCTCCCCACGTGACCAAGCCGAACCTGACGAGATGCCAAAACCCAGGAGAGAAAAGGCGTCTGGGTCCCTCACTACGAGACACAGGCCGATACACTTGAAAGGCTCAATGGACATCTGCTACAGTGGGAGCGGTCAGCCTTCCACCTATGAATAAATCCTCACATTGTCTGCACGTACCCATATTGAAACATTGTTGCAATCACAGGTGCACCGAGAGCTGGGAACAACGGTGGTCCCAGGCTGGGAGGCTCACGAGTGCACCAATCAGAACATGGGGCTCTTATCTCAGACGTCAGTAATATTAGCCAATCCTCAGGAGTCTTCATGTAACAATTCTTATGTATCTAATTGTAGGGACAACCCAGATATACCACCTGACTACACCTTGTCCACTAATATCATTCACTATATGTGTACTATACTAACCCTACCACTCGAGCAACCAATTAAGAGTGGCGATAGGTTTTTTGTTAACTTTCTGAAGTGACGCAAGTAGCGCGTCATAATGCAGTAAAAAGGGCCTGCGAGCCCCACGATTGTGTGTGTGTCAGGACGAACGCGTACGCTCCTTGACCCATCCCTGCCGTTTTGTCTAAATAAACAGCAGAGTCACCTTGCTCCTTGTGTGTGTCTCATACTCTATCTCATCTGGGATATACGGGAGGAGTTGGGGCCTCCCTGCCCGGAGGTCTGCGGACGGCCCGGCCGACCCCGGCAGAATTCCCCCCCGACAAGTTGGAGGCACTGCTGAGATCTGTTTAAGATCGACTTTTATTTTTAATTTTTCCAGGCACTCCCGTTGCGGGGAGGCCCGGCGGCGCGGCCCCCTCTGCCGTTGCCCCCTTCTGAGGACTACAGGACCATCGCGGAGCTGCGAGAAGACCGGACAGCGCAATCCGGATATTGGCCCTCGGGAGCCGGTTGAGAAGTATCCCGCCCGCGGTCGGCGAGTGTCCAGACGTGGTCCAGACGAGGGGAGGTGGCGAGCCGCTTGGAGGGGTGCACGCAGTCGAGCGGCCCTGCATCGAGAGAACTTGGTGAGCATGACACGCACAACAAGCAATGCGAAATTGTGAGGGAGGGGGAGGAAGTAAATAAGGGAGGAGGGAGGTATTATACAGATGTGCGGCGAAGGTTTAACTGAGGGTTGCCAATGGAATGAATGGTAGCGGACGAGTGCGAGAGCAGTCGGCTAAGTTACGCGAAAGAGGGGGGGCGGGGCACGAAAACATCACGTGCAGCCGCTCGTAAGACACTGATGGCCTAGATTGCGACTACGTGTGAGGGTGGGTGTGTGTGGTTTCCTACAATTTGACATTTATTGATCAATGAGTAGATGAGGTTCCCTATTGTTCGAGCAAGAAACTCGATAGGTAGATGACGTTTCCCTGTGGACGGTGGCTAGTTACATAGTTGCCCAAAACGGAAGATAATTGGCTGGTTAAGCCCTCCTGTTGAGGGGCGTATCACACGCGAGGCGACGCAGCGTGCGCAGTCCGGTTATATTATTGATGAGATTACCTTGTTCCAGGAGAGACAGGAAGACAGCTGTAGGGTTAGCGGGGTAGATTGCAAGTGTATTTTGAACTTAAAGAACATAACAAGAATATACCAGTAGCTCGAAGAAATCGGTGACGTCACCAGTAGGGATTTAATAGGATATCGCGAGCACAAGGAACTTTGGGTTTGAGAGTGGTGGGGAAGAGAAACATGATAAAAGAGCGGATACAGAGATAAACGATAAACGAGTGGACCGAAAGAGGAGAAGGGGAAAGGGGCGTGGCTGCGCACGGAGAACGCCGGCCACGGCAAGTGTAAAAGGGGGAAGAGAACGGAGAAACAGGACGATTGTATAAGATCGTCGTAAGGGGTACGCAGCCGCGGGGGGCTGCGTGGGCTTCGGCCGCAGGGGGCCGTAGGGGAAGGAATATAATATAACATCATATTTATTATTATTGCATAATTTGTCAAAGGATTGCCGTAAGTCCCCACACTTGCGGGGCAAGGTAAGCGATACAAGGTTGTATATTGTAAACTGCTGGTAAAGGGAAGGGTAACAAGGGGAGTGCCACTATGTCATACGGGAGAGGGTCGGGAGGGTGGGGGAACACCCTCACTACCCCACTCCAACACATATGCACAACACTGCCACCACATAGGGAGAAATTAATTAAGTACAGCATAGAGTGGACCCAGGGGACGGACAACAAAATGTTAACACCATGGCCGCCTAATGGTAGTTTCGATCCATATGCCCAACATTCACTACTAAACCACCTGCACAATACGTACAAGGGGAAGAAGTTGGCAAACCATGTGGAAGTGTTTAACTTATGGAGGATGTTCCAGGGGTCCCGACCAGGACCAAATGGAATGTTCACTATGAGGGAAACACCGGAAGAAAAGGAGATTAAGAAAGAAGGAACGGATGGGGAAAAGGGGTGCGAAAGCACAAAGAATACGGGGAACGGAGGACAGGGAGGAGAAAAGATTGATAAATCAAACGACATAAAAAAGGAACCGAACAATGAGACACCCATAACACCGGGAGTGAAAACAGAGGGAGGAGGGTTGTACCCTTTAAGAGAATTAGGAGAAATAGAAGGACAGTTCAGGGCGGCTGAAGGATACTCGAACCCGGCATACAGCCCTCCACCATATGTGGCTCATAGGAAGATACCACTGGGGGAAGAGAGGATTGGAGAAGAGCAGACTGTAGAGATAGGAAACGATGAGTGGGTAGCTGCACAGATATTATTGAAATTACGAGGCTCACTAACTGGAGAAGAAAGGGAGGCGGTAAAGAGAACAAACGAGGATAGTGCCAGAGAGAGTGAAATGAGGGGAGAGGAGCTATTACAGCAGAAGGAAGAGATTTTGGAGGAAAGATTAGCAAAACTAAGGGATGAGCAGAATGAATTGATCAAACAACTTGAGAGGGAGGAAAGAGAGAGAGTGAGGAAAAGGAAAGAAGGTAAGAACGAATTGGAAAAATTAATGGAACGAAATGAGGAGCAAAAGAGAGAAGCTGAAAGGGTAAAAGCAGCAGCAGATAGGGTATCAAGAGTAGTGCTGAGAGAGAAGAAGAAGGAAGAAGAAGAAAAGGAAAAGGAAATGGAAATATGGAGGAGGAGGGTACTATCAGAGACAGCTAAGAAATATGAAGAGGGGAAGGTAATAGAGAGTATAGTAGAAAGAGAAAGGGTGAAATGGGAAAGGAAGAAAGAGGATGAAAGAATATTGGAACAGATGAGCAACGAAGTAATGGAGGAATTGAAAAGAAAAAGGGAGGAAAATAGTAGGGAAATGGAGGAGAGAAGTGAAGGGGGAAGAGAAGGGAGGAGTAGGGAGAGTGAAAGATGGGGAGATGTATATAAAAGTAGAGAGGTAGCAACAACATCAGCACTAGGGGGAACAGTTGATAACAACGAAAGGGGAGAAAGAGACTTAATAGACTTAAAAACAGTAACAATAAAAGGAAAAAAGGCAGAGTGGGGGGTGCCATTTATGAATGACTTTTGCAGTGAGGAGGAAGAAGGAGTGGAGAAGGATGGAAGAAAGAGTGAAAGGGAAAGCTTAGATAAGCTATACCTCACTAGAACAAACATAGATTCGCCCTGGATGAGTAGAAGATGGGAGGAGCTGGAGAGAAGTAAGGAGGGAGTGAAAAGAATAGGGGAAACACAAACCCATGAAACCACGCCACCCACATCCCCATCACGCCCTCCCACGTCACACCCTACATGTTCAACCACCGCACGCTCACTGCACAGAATAAAGCTCGCGCCCTTCATGAACGAACTTACACCTTATGCATGTCGGCTTAGGGACCTCCCTAGTCGCAGGCAAGACAGACAAATAAACATACCCGTATTGAACACAGGAAATGACGAAAAAAAGGGAAAGGAAGAAGAGGGAGGTAGGAGCAGAGGTAGTAAGGAAGAATTTGAAGTAGTAAAGGAAACGGGGGAAGAGGAGGGGTGTGAAGACTCAATATTATGGAGCGTAAAGGGTGACACAAGACAGAATTTAATGCCACTGTTGGAGAGAGGAGGGGTTAGACCACAGTACGTACCTTGGAAACATACGGATAAAGAAAATATAAAATGTAGGCTCCCATCACTAAGTGGAGGTGCGGGTAAGTGGATATATGAAATGGAAAAACACACCGCAGGACAGAAACTAGCAGTAGGAGATGTGAAGGGCCTGTTAATATCAATATTAGGGGATAGAGCGGATGACATTTGGAAAAGAGCGGGATTCCATGGGGTAACAATAACGAACACATCGCATGATGGGGCACCATTTGCAAACTGCAGACATGCGCTATGGCAGGCACTGAGAGTGCAGTACCCAGACACATCAGACATAGGAGCCATTACTTCCCGTAAGATGGGTGAAAATGAGGATCCTGTTGATTATATCCAGGATATTCAAGAGAAGTGGCGCATGGAAACTAGAGAACAATGGGACAAAACACCAGCCATATTTTATCACATATTAGTACAAGGGCTCCCAGAAGGAGTTCAGAAACAACTAAAGAAAGTAGTGGGGATGGAAGCAAAACCATGGCCAGAAATACAACTGACTATAGTACATCACTGCAGGACATGGCAAGGAAAAATGAAACAAAAGGAAGAGGACAGGAAAACAGAAGAGGCCAAACTAGTACAGAAAAAACTTACTAAATACACAATGGAAGGGGCACTAATAACTACGCCCACACCAGTGGCCCAAAGCCCAACGCAAGTAGTGGCTGCACAAGATCCCGCTCAAATAGCGCCTCCACAAGGTGTAATACAGCAAGTGCCGCCTCTGCAATTACACGCACCAAACATGGGAGGAGGGTACCCAATGCAAGGAACTGGGTATTATAGTTATAACAGAGGGAGAGGAGGGTTTATGAGGGGGAGAGGATACGGATATAATACCCAACAACAGGCTGGGGGACTTAGAAATTACTACCCCACAGGGCAACCCGTATACCAGGACAACACAGGGAGCTTCCCATGGCAAAGCAGGGAACCACCCGTGTGTTGGAGCTGCGGACTATTAGGACACATGTCACGTACATGTAGGGTCAGGCCAGGAACACCAGCATGGAATGAACAAGCACAACCTAGGACCTCACAAGAACAGCAGGGCATACAACAACAGCAGATGTCACAACAAGGGAGTGACCCACAACAACAAACAACACAACAGCCACAAACTTATTCACTGCCACAACAACAAATAACACAGCAACTGCCACCGCCACAACAACAAGTAGCGTTAATACAACCACCACCCCAAACTCAACAAACGCAATTGGGTAGGGTGACGGTGTTGGGACACAACCCTTACACAGGGAATGGCCAATCATTGTACCCCCAATAGGCCAGCCCACAGACGGCCTTGGTGTGTCCCATCCTGTCAGTAACACCTAATAGTGCGGAGGAACCACGCATAGAGGTAACGATAGGTGACAAAAAATTATCATTCCTTGTTGACACCGGGGCAACCCGGTCTTGCATAAGGGAAGGTAAATTTAAAATGTCAGGCGAAGCCATGAACACCCAAGGATTTTCTGGGGCTAAGGGGTTGGTTCCATTTACTGATAACGTTCCATTATCTATTGGAGATTATGATCTGTCAGTCCCACTTTTGTATTATAGTGCCTCACCAGTAAATATACTGGGGAGAGACATAATGAACAGGTTGAATATGACGATCTCCTTTACAGAGGATGGCATAATTTGCTCTACTCCAGGGATTAACATGCTCGCAGCACGACAGATTTTGCAAGCATACTGTGGACAGACAGCGATTAGGGCGGAGCCAGTAGATGGCGAGCTATTCCAGTATGGCACAGACATGGCATTTGCATGGATGCCAGGGATAGAAGGGAAAATATGGAGGAGGCCAGCAGCCTATCTGTTCCGACCAGAAACACCAGTTAACGAACTGGAAGGGAAGGTGTTTGTAATGGACATTGAGAGCATTATTGCAACAGCTGAGTATGTTGCTGTGCACGCCCAAGATAAAGAAGGGAGAGCATGGAGGGCGGTGATAGCACTAGCAGAAGGATGTAGGCTGACCCAGGTGTCAGATGAAGAGCTATTCTCAGAAGAAAAGGAAGAAGATGAAATGGTGTTCATGATGAGTGTAGAAATATGGCTAAGAGTGGCTCACAAACAAGTAGCACAGAAAATTGCAATGGCACTTGAGGCACCCGCAGGCACCCCAGTCCCATTTTTTAAGGAGGATATGTCAAAGGTGCCCAAATCATTATGGACTATTAGCCCTTATGACGTGGGATGCATAAAAAGCATAGGGGGTGTAAGGATAAAATTGAAAAAAGGTGCCATACTACCAAGAGTGAAACAGTACCCATTGTCAAAAGAGGCAGATGAAGGCATATATGAAACCATAACGGCCCTTATAAACAATGGCATATTGGTCCCCTCAGAATCACCATGTAACACAGCTGTGTACCCGGTGCGCAAGGCTAAAGGGGGGTCTTGGCGCTTCATACAGGACCTCAGACCCTTGAACAACATAGTAGAAGCAGAGTATCCAGTAACAGCAAACCCGGCCACAATATTGTGTGGCATTCCAGCAGAAGCATCACGATTTACAGTGATTGACCTTAAAAATGCTTTTTTCTCAATACCATTACACCCAGACTCGCAAGATTTGACAAGCTTCACTTACCGAAATACAAAGTGGAAACATACCAGGTTACCACAGGGGTATTGTGAATCACCCTCAATTTTCAATAGAGTAATACAGATGGATTTGGGTAACGTTGAGGTGGAAAGCAGAGTGTTACAGTATGTGGATGACATTATAATTTGCAGTACAAACGAAAGTAAATGTAGAGAGGACTCCTTAAAAATGTTGACAATATTGGCTGAAAAGGGGTACAAGGTAGACATGGAAAAGATACAATACTGTCAGGAACAGGTACTTTACATTGGCCAACTGATATCCCAACATGGAAGAAGGATTGCACCACAAAGAGCACAGGCCATCTCAAGCACTCCCGTGCCACAGACTGTGAGAGAACTGCAGCAATTTCTGGGGCTGTGCAACTACTGTAGAGCATGGGTATTTGATTACAGCTCATACATAGGACCCCTGCTTGAGGGTTTGAAGGAAGCAAATAAAGGGGAGAAAAAGTTGGGATGGACTATGGAAATGAGGGAGGCATTTGACGAATTGAAAGACGCGATATCAACTGCTCCAGTACTGGCATCCCCAGACTATGAGCGACGCTTTTTTATATTTTCACATTGCGACTCAGCAGTGATGAAGGCAGTATTGGCACAAAAAACGAGCATGGGATATAAACCAGTAGCATTTTACAGCGGACACTTAGACCCTGTGATGTTAGGCCACTTCCCTTGTGAACAAGGTCTTGCTGCAGCTGCCTTTGCAGTAGAAAAAGCATCAGCAATAACTATGGGGTGTCCAACTACACTGTTTGTGGAACATGCACTATTTGCGATATTGAATAAACCTAAGTCCACACTAACGACACAGAGGGCATCAGGTTATGAGATTATTTTGTCTAAAGCTGAACTAGCAATTGTTAGATGTAGCACGGTCAACCCTGCAAGGTTCCTAGCAGAAGTAATTGAAGAGGGAGATTACGCCCACGACTGCACCCAAATAACTAAAATGTACTCATGTACTAGAAAAGTTGAAGAAAACGCACTAGAGGGAGGTGAGCTTTTGTTTATTGATGGGTCATCAACTATTGATCAAGGAGATGGGATACGAAGGACTGGGGCAGCAGTAGTAAAAATGATGGAGGCGCCGGTGTGTGTGGCTATGAAGTGTGTACAATTACCACAGCATTACTCTGCTCAAGCCGCGGAACTGGTTGCACTAATATTGGCATTAAAGGAAAGTTTTAATAAAAGAGTAACCATATATTCCGACAGTGCATATGTTACATCCACTGTCCACTCAGGGTTATCAAAATGGAGAAGAAGAGGGTTTAGGAGAGCTGATGGCACTCCAGTACAACATGCCCTCTTGTTGGCTGAACTAATTGAAGTAATAAACGACCCCCAAGAACTAGCCCTAGTCAAATGCACCGCACACACCAATGGAGAAGACTACGTATCAAAAGGGAATGCAGCAGCAGACGCACATGCGAAATATGCTGCATACTTTGGTGAGATATGGAACCCCACAGACTCACAGAGAGGGAGAGGGAGGGGAATAGCAAGGGAGATGTTAATAAGAGAAGGGTACACCCATCTCCCAGCCACACAGATTATGGAACTACAAGCGGCTGCACCAATGGCCGAAAAAGAAGTATGGGTAAAAAGAGGATGTACAATGTCCCCAACCGACGCACTATGGAGCCAGGGTGGCACTGGGAAAGTTGTAATACTGTTGGCACTGTTAAACACCGCCCTGAGCCAATTACATCACCCTGCCCATACAGGCAAGGAAATAATAGCAGCACGAATCAGAGAAGATTGGTTTGGTCCTGAGTTAAACTCTCATGTGTCAAATTTTATCAGCAATTGCCTCACATGTCAACAGTTTACGGCCGGTCATACTCTAAAGGTGATAAGAGGTACCATACCCCGGCCAGAAGGACCTTTTCGGCACCTTCACATCGACTATGTTGATATGATCAACATATGTCAAGGTAATAGGTATATGATTGTAGTAGTATGCCCATTTTCCAGGTGGATTGAAGCAGGGCCCTGTTCACACCCTGATGCGTTTAGAGCAGCCAAATTCATAGTAAGGGAGGTTTTCCCCAGGTGGGGAGTGTGCGAGGTGTTAAGATCAGATAACGGCCCACATTTCGCAAACGAAATGTTCCAGCATATCACATCCCTGCTGAACATTAAACACAAATTTGCATGTGCATACCACCCACAGGCTAATGGTGTATGTGAACGCCTGAATGGCTTATTGAAGGAGGCAATTGCTAAAATACAACAAACAACAAAGAAAAGTTGGTTGTATTGCCTTCCGTTAGCTTTATTTGAACTTAGAAATAGGCCAGGGTCCGACCACCACCTCACCCCTCACGAAGTGGTTACTGGACGTCAAATGCGCCTTCCCCTAACCCCAACGTCAAGGGCATTCACCGACCACGAAAGTTCAGCGAGTGTGTTAGGTGATGAAATGTATCAATATGTGTCTTCTTTGATTACTAGTGTCGTGTTTGTGTCTCAACAGCTCGAGCGCACACGGGGCGGGTCTACCAGCAATCAAGAAAAAGGCGCAAGTACAGAATTGGGAAAGGAGAACTTGTGCAAACTTGCCAAAGGTGACGACGTGCTACTTCGCAATTTCAATAGAAAGTGGAACGAGAAGAGGTTCACTGGCCCCCATCTGGTAGAGGACGTATCAACAAGAGCAGTAAAACTAAAGGACAAGCGTGCCTGGAACCACCTACATGACGTAAAGATCTACAAACTGCAGACCCGCCCCAGCGCCAACGACAGGTCCATTGGAAGAACAGCAACAACATCCCCGACAGCGGAAGAAAGTTCCACCACAGACAACGACCCAATTGTTCCCTCGGAGACGATAACTGACGAAGAAAGGGGTGATCTCCATACTGCCCACCCCATGGTCACACGCTCAAAGAGTAAAAATACTTCCGCCATCTGAGCGCAGATCCCCCCCCCATTGACTGCTAAGTACAGTTGTAATTAAAACTGGAGGACATTGCTTGCACCAATACACATGTAAACACGTGAATGTTCTCTTTTTCTCTCGCACATACAGGAACTGCGTAATATTGTATTGTTAAGAAAAAGCTAATTAACAAGTTCAGTGTACAGGCGTAGATGGTGCTGCCAGACGATAACTACCCAGAAGAATTGTCACATCAATTTGTATACGAAATAAAAAGGCCAACATACCTAAAAAGGAGAAGGGTACGTGTCTACTACACAGCCTTCCTCCTGGCCATAGAATATTACATGCCCCACCTCCGCCCATACTTGCCGGTCCTAAGGGACCGATCACTTAGAGTAGCATGGGAGCAGCTCTTCGCCTGGGCACTGAATGACTACTTGATAGGGAGAGCTTAAAGGAAACAAAACTAACATTTAATAACGAGCACTTTTGAGAATTTTTAGGCGGGCAACTTTAACGTCACAAGAATACGCTGCCTGGACTGCAGCAAGGTAAGAGCAAAATGCCGGTGAGATTAGCATATGTAATAAAAATAATAGGGATTTTTATGATCACCGGGTTCTTGGCTGCCTCTGTCTGGCAGTACAGCTATGCTATCGATTTTATTGCTGCACCCAAACCTAATATACCCCCGTTCCCTGCTGCAACAGGTGTTACGTCAGGTGTAATAGTAACTTTGCACCCAAGCAAAATAGAGTTAAACGCAGCACATACTCAGACAATAAAGGCATTGATAATTATGTACAAGATTCAGCACACGTCGCAAACAACATGTGGTACCAGCACATGACCCGCATTGGTAAGCAGACAACTGAGGATAGCTGTTACGTTTGCTCATTAATACCATACGCCATTAGCGCTTCACGAACATTTGTTGCCACAGAAATAGATGAAAAGACAGCACAGTGCATAATATATTTGGCCCTGTTCCAAACGAAAGGAAGATTTCAAGGAACAGTAGTGCACATGACATGGAAAACACGAGACTCATACCCATATGAAAACAACTTCCTCAAGACCTATCTGAGTTATCACAAGACCAGTTTACATGCTGAAACATTCAGATACATAACAAGTGGCCCTGCAAAAGGAGAAACAAAGAAGGTAACACTGCAGTATCTACCATGTGATTGGTACGCCACTGAAGTTCCAGGTAAACAAGGATGCTGGGAGAGGCCGCTACTGACGATAACAGGAAAGGTGTATCTGGGCAGCAGCTGGGAGATAGGAGTGATTGGCAGCAACATGGTAACAAAAGAAACCATCTCAACCATCGAGACACACAATCATCGATGTTGGACGACGTGGATCAAGTATGTACCAATGCTCACGTGGGTAGAAGAAGATGAAGACCCAATAACTATACTACCATTGACTGCGCCCAAAGTATGCTACCAGCATAAAGGAGAGGTGGACGTAGGATATAACACCAATTGTGCAAGCGTGGTGGAGTTACCTGAGGGGGGAGCGGGAACAGCAGTAATAATGGACCATTATTGGGCCTGCGGAGAAAAGGCATATCATACACTGCCTCCCCTGTGGAATGGCGTGTGCACAATGGTACACGTCAATGTACCATCACTAGTGGTACCTAAGAAGAATGTCGATGTGGCGAAATTTCCTAAAATGGATGAAGGGGATAGGAGAAGAAAGAGATCTGCACCACTTCAGAAGGAGCAAGAGAACAGGACCAACAGCAATGATACTGTCCTAAATAGGAGAAAAAGACAAGGAGAGCCACTGACAGGAAATTACCTGTGGGGAAGGTCGGAAACGGAACTAACATCAATACCGCCAGAACACAGACTATTCAGCAGAGCAGCAATGTTCTTCTCCTCAATAATACATCCGGGACTGCAGGCATACGCAAACGCAAAATGGCTCCAAATAACCAGATGGGAACTAATGATGACCATCAATTCAACAGTAAATGGGTTCAACGCAATTAAAGAAGAGCTGCGAGCTGTAAGGATGGTAGCACTCCAGAACAGATATGTATTGGACCTTCTCACAGCAATGGAAGGAGGAGTTTGTGCAAAGATAGGACAATCTTGCTGCACGTTCATACCTGCCAACGATGCTGACAATGGTACACTGACAGAAGCAGTTTCACAATTGGCCCAGATGCACTCCAAAATGATGGATGAAAGTAACGGTGTAGACAAGGATAAGAGCTGGTTTTCACTATTATGGTCATGGATGCCATCTTGGCTGTCAGATGGACTGAAAATAATAGTGGGGTGTACTATTTTGGCTGGAGATACTCTGATCATAATTAGATTTTGGAAGGCCCGGAAGGCACGCACGACTGACGAGTTGCTGGAAATGGTGGGAATGCACCCCTTAATGCCAGCAGATGACGGCCAGCATACAGGTGTGATAATAGAAGAAAGGGAGAAGTTGCGCACCCAAATCATCACCAATCATCTAGACCCATCATCAGTGAAGATCGAGAACCCAAGGAACCCCAGGAGCTACATAGGAAGATGGGTATACTGTACTCCTGGAGGAACATGTGAATATATGTATTGGTCATTTGAAGATCATGTAAACCATTATGGACATGTCGGAGGGATAACTAAGATATGGAGGGTAAGAGGAGATAACGAGAAGGATATGTTTGTGGTCGACAAGTCGACCAGAGGGGGGACTGAAGTGAGAGAATGGAAGACCAGGCTCCCGTCCTTCACCTCTCGCGCTTGGCCTAGAGGGTCACGGCCCAGACACCCGCCGCGAGAAGAGTTTGTCCATTTACCAGACGACCAGGTACCCTGGTACAGGAACATACGGATGTGTCCATCTGCCTGCCCAGCAGCCCGCACTGGCCATGCCGACACCTGCGGCTCGGATCAGCTAGACTAAAATCCACACGTCGTTAGAGATGCCATGACGACCTAGACAACGGGAAGCACATCTGTACAAATATACACACTGAACATTTCCACACCAATCTACACGAAGAACATACTCAGTGCTCTGACGTAGGCGACAGGCATATTCACGGACGTGCATCTTTATTATTTTTACATAGGCTTTCAGAATGCAGAAACGCAAGACGCGTCATGAACTCATCTATAACGCTTGCTCACGCTTCTCTTGAAACCCGTTACCACCATGAGAGGTATAATGGAAACACGATACTGGTCATGGAAATATATGCTATTATAACCTAAAAGCACCTATGTACCAAACAGACTACTTAAGCACCAGGCCCGAGTAGGCCTCAAACAAGAGCTTCCGTGGACATTAACAAAGCAAGAGTCAGGTTGCTGATCCTGCAGAAAGAACCCGGTGGAGCAACCAGCCAAGGTCGCAATGTTGCAAACCCACATCCAAGAACAAATCATCAAAGGCACGATGTTGCAACCTCGCACTCCGCGCCTCAACGATAAAGGCACGCCGGCAAATTAAACCAGACGCGCAGTAGAAAAAACAATATTAATTGTTCAGAATTCTGCCTCTTTCACGGTCCCTCCCCACGTGACCAAGCCGAACCTGACGAGATGCCAAAACCCAGGAGAGAAAAGGCGTCTGGGTCCCTCACTACGAGACACAGGCCGATACACTTGAAAGACTCAATGGACATCTGCTACAGTGGGAGCGGTCAGCCTTCCACCTATGAATAAATCCTCACATTGTCTGCACGTACCCATATTGAAACATTGTTGCAATCACAGGTGCACCGAGAGCTGGGAACAACGGTAGTCCCAGGCTGGGAGGCTCACGAGTGCACCAATCAGAACATGGGGCTCTTATCTCAGACGTCAGTAATATTAGCCAATCCTCAGGAGTCTTCATGTAACAATTCTTATGTATCTAATTGTAGGGACAACCCAGATATACCACCTGACTACACCTTGTCCACTAATATCATTCTCTATATGTGTACTATACTAACCCTACCACTCGAGCAACCAATTAAGAGTGGCGATAGGTTTTTTGTTAACTTTCTGAAGTGACGCAAGTAGCGCGTCATAATGCAGTAAAAAGGGCCTGCGAGCCCCACGATTGTGTGTGTGTCAGGACGAACGCGTACGCTCCTTGACCCATCCCTGCCGTTTTGTCTAAATAAACAGCAGAGTCACCTTGCTCCTTGTGTGTGTCTCATACTCTATCTCATCTGGGATATACGGGAGGAGTTGGGGCCTCCCTGCCCGGAGGTCTGCGGACGGCCCGGCCGACCCCGGCAGAATTCCCCCCCGACAGCCTCAATTCCTCTTCCTCATGCTCAAGGTATGAGAAGGGGGAAAGGAAGGACGCAAAATAAACGCCTGCCCTAACGGACGCAAGTAAGCATGAAGGACAGTAGTGTTTACAAATTAAATTTGGAAATAACTAAAGTATAATGAGTATGCTTAACAAATGCTTACATTCTATCTAGTAGGAGCTATAATGGGCATGGAAGAGGCCCCAACGGCAACCAACAGTAGAGTAGATAGAAATAGAAGAACGAGTACCTATCCTACTTATTTGTATAAATGTGTGTTGTTTGTATGTGCAGTAATATTTTTTTCAACATTGTTTGGCCTGATATTGTACTGGGTTATCGCTTTTATTTCGACTGATATGAGCCAAGGGGGGAGGTGGGATAAAATCGATTAAAAAATGAACCCATTTAATATGGGATGGTTTCAAGTTAATATGGGCCCATGGGAGTCACATGAATGAATCGAATGATAACAACACCACCAATGGTACGCTTACGCAGGCCACTCAAGTCTGCCACCATGTCAATGAATCTGAATTTAGTGTTTATCACATGAATGACCGTACACCCTCAGAACTCATGTGGGTAAAGAATCACCCATATCCAACCACAATGCCAAGTGCAGATATTTCATCACCAAATAGTATAGATACCAGAGAGGAGAATAACCATAAAAAACACATGGCAGACCGTTATTTGAAAATATACACAGGGTGGGGGGAAACAGGGAATGATAAGGTGCTCCAGGAGAATAAGGGGGGCAGCAACAGAAGGGAAAAGACGGGGACACAACAAGAAAAATGGGAAGAGCATTATAATTTCGGCCTTGACACAGTAGATGATCCTCAGCACCCGCATCAAACAAACAAATGGTACGCTGACATGCGCAACAAGGCAAAACAGACAATGGATGAAAGTTGTTAAGTTTGCTCACTCATACCACATGCCTCAGGTGCCCCTAGGGTATTGTTGCCACAAGAAATTCCATTTGTAGAGGAACAGTGTCTCCTACATCTTGCGCTATGCAGAATCAAAAATACTTTTCAAGCACACACTGTCTCATTCAAACTATTGCAGAACAAACGGACATATTACTCCAGACCGCAAGGAGTGATTTGTGTGAAAGAGCCTTTTTTGGTGATAAAAGGAACATTACATTCAGACAATAAATGGCAGAACAAATAAATATTGTGCAATGCAGAAGCATTGTGCAGACTATCTGAAGAAAAACCCTTCAAATTGCAAAAAGACATTCCATTTGAACTTGTGGGGAAGGAAAAAAGAACATGGGAGAAAAGAAAAACTGCACCAAAACTCTCATAATACCAGACATGAAGAAAGGAACAGCTGTAATGATGGACACATACTGGGTTTGCGGCAACATGGCGTACTTGCAACTCCCGCAATCATGGAGGGGTACGTGCTCCCTAGCAACGCTGCATTCTGCACTGATAGTGATCCCAGAAAGCCATGTCCAAGGAGAAAAGCCACAAGTAGCGACTGTCTCCAACCCCCCCTGGAGAAGTTCCTGTGCATGTTTTGGCTGAGGAAAGTTTACAAAGCATGGTGCGGAGGAAGAAAAGGTCATCCAACTATATCTCCGCCAAATCATCAGAACTAATGGCACAGATTCCCGATCAATTCTGGTTGTTCAGCTCTGTCGAGACATTCTTTGCGTCTCTCGTTCCCAGCATCCAGGCAAGAGCAAATGCAAAATGGCTTCAGATCACCAGATGGGAATTCATCCAATTGGCTAACGACACAGAAGAATTGTTCAACGTAATAAAAGTGGAATTCAGAGCTTTACGACTAATGACCATGCAGAACAGGTATGTGCTAGACCTGTTAACAGCAATGGATGGAGGTGTTTGCCGAACAATCCGGAGCGCATGTTGCACATTTACACCTTCCGCAGACGTGGACAACGGCTCCCTTTCCCATGTTATAGTGGTGGTGCACGACCTTGGAGAACAAATGAAGGATGAAGGAGGAGTGCAGCCCAGCACCTGGTTCGACAATCTTTTTTCTTGGGTGCAATGCTGGCTCGGAATCACTGTTAAATTACTGATACCTTTCATTGTTTTCTTACTCCTCATTTTTTGTGTGTGCCAATTAGGTCTCAGGTTCTGTGCCAATGCGGTACCTAATGATGTGCTAATGATGGTAACAATGGGCTGTGCAAATGGAGGGGCGCAAATAAAACACAAGGCAGAAGTACAAACAGGGGACACTTCAGAGCCAAAATATAGAATGACCGTGATATACAACACAATGAACATAGTAGACAACTTAAATCACACAACTATAAAACAACCAAGAGAACTACAATAGTATAAGGAAGTATGGGTGGACATGGAGGGAGATGGAGGGTGTATTTACAAGACTTATACCCGTGACGAGTATGCTAGAAGGGGGGAAAGCCTCAGAGCAGTGTGTAGGGCATGGATGCCAATAAAAGGGACTCCTGCATGGGATGAAGCAGTAGCTGAGGAAGAAGAATGCAAGAGGTTGGGGCAATTACAGTATTTGTTACTTAAGTAATGAAAGGGGGCAATGTGTGGGAGGAGGGGGTCCTGGAGCCCCATCCATCCCGACGCAACACACACCTCCTCGGTGAGTCCTGATGTGGCTACTTTGGGTTCAGGGCCCCATCCCTGGAGCACCCATGTGGGAGTAGCCCTAGGAACTGTGACCCCCTGAGGACAGCCTAGACTAGAGTTGAACCAGACTTCATTTTGTGTGCCACTGATTCCATTTTGTTTTCATATCATGGCAGGCCCAGCCATGAAACTAGAACACAGGCCTGCAGTTCTCAACTCAAGAGACGCACAGCGAACAAGCTACTCCCCCCCACCTCCTCCTCTCTGTCCTCTCTGCAGCCATACGGTTCTCATGGGAGACTGCCCGCTCAAATGAAACAAACTTCGCACTGTATCTTCTGTCTTCCGCCTTACCTCAGTGACCCAGCTACGGCCCAGCTCAAGGCCTGGAAGCAGAAAGTCATTCATCTCTATAAACCTGCCCTCCCCATGCAGACCCAGACCATAAAGAATACCACCGCCATATCCTTTAAACATGTTTGAATAAATAATGCTGGCCCTTGAGTATGGAATGTTTATTTGTGCTTTAATATGAGAAAATGGAAGTGTCTTTCTTCGTTAAAATGGGGTGTTCATAAACTGTTTCCACTATGTGAGGAATCTTGAAAGGGACCCTGTAAATAATAGCATATCAGTGTATTGCACGAAATGTATAATCAAAGCACTAACGTTAGGTCCCATTTACAGAAGTGTATTAAAGTGTAGTATGAGGTTTAATAGAAATAGATTGTAAACATGAAATGTATGATGTAACATAAAACCTGCACATGCCCGCACTAACTACCTCATTTTGAGCTCAATGTAAATATATGCACAGCATCAGGCAACATCAACGTAATAATCATATGCCGTAGCCAGTATGACCCCATTGTGATAATATGTGTTAAAGCTTGCATGTAAAGAACCTAGCAATGGACTGTTTAATCTAGTATGGAAAATAACATGTGCATACACGAAATATTAATGTGAGCTCTATAATTATAAGAAAATCCAACCATGTAAAGATGATTACGTGCTTTAGGCGGCCATACTTGCAGTGTCATAATTATGCGCAAAAGCCTTTATGCAGAGAACGTCTCAGGAGATCCTGTCTCCCCATGAAATGCAGGACTGCACCTCAAAGGTGTTAGGATTCTCCCCCCACCCCTCATGATGCAAGATAAGGCTAGGAGATACTTAATGATGTTTAGACAATCTGCCTTTAACCTCCACAGAAAGACTTATGACCATTGTGGTATGTGCCTTGTGTGACCCATCCCTTTAATGTGTGATTCAGGCCTTAAAGCTAGCACCCTCTTCATTGCACCAGAAGGACATTCCAGACCACACAGTGATCTCAAAAGTCTTGCCCTCTTAAACAGTATATCTTGTATTATACTAACACGCAGTTAAGCTGCTTATTGATAGATTTAACACTGAGCTTAACAATGCACTATGACCTATGCCCAATGATAGCTAACCTGCATTTGGGAAATGTCTTTCCTTTGGTGTTAGATTAACAGGTCTCAGATGATGCCAGACAAGACAGATTGTAGTATTGTGTGAATGGGAATGTGTGGCCTCAAGGGCAACTGTCAAGTGTTTATCAATATGTAACCACACGAAGGTTGCCTGACAAAGCATGCCAACCCGATGTGCCCATCTGACGGATTGACCTGAAGAGCATCATCACAGCATCACACGAATCTGCACCAATCCCAGCACACTGACCCTATGGCACCTATATGTGCCCGTCCCTAGTGACCAATCCCAACTCTTTATGTGCCCCTTAAGCCTCCCCTCTCCTGGATGACGCGGAAAGTTGTATAAAAATCATTTGTAACATGTTTTCTGCAGAGCGCTCTCGGCGTGAGCAGAGCAGATCCTGCTTGCCCTATTTTAGATAAATACTTTTTGATATAACGGGGATGTGTCCTGTGACTCTCATTGGGAGAATTAAGTGCATTTTTGGGGACTTCTCACTTTCACCATTAGTGGATATCCTAAATGACCTGCAAATGGAAAAATATTGGGTACGTGGAAAGTAGTTTCTAGTGGTACTTATCAATCCTGAGAAAGTGTTAATGGTATTTCTTCTCTCCTAAAGTAAATTAAAATCACTAAAGTGCCATCGGAGAAGGGCTCACTTGCACAGTGTCCAAAGCATTGTGCCCATCCTGCTCGGCGGCATATGTGTGTATGCTGATTTTCTGCAACGTCAACCATCCCTGCACATATCACATGTTGCTGTTTCGGAAATGTGCCTTTTGCAGTGAGATATTCAGCTTTTCGTATGCCTCCATTCAGTCGTGTACTACTATCATTAGTGCAATCCTTTGCTTTTTGCCTTCATGCGTAACTGCATTGCACATTGTTAAACTCTCACTTTGGAGGATGGGAAGGTTAAAAGCCTAAATATGCGTTTCATGTTTCCCTGCCCTATCTGTTCAAGATGTGTGATTGCTGCAGCCTCAGAACTTGAATGTGTAGTGAGTCACTTGAGTTTGATCAGGGACTAGACATGGGTTTTGGGAAGGACATGAGGATCATGCACCAGGGAGTTTTAGGTATACATGCATTCTGTATTTTTGGCACAGTGTGCCCCATTCACGTTCACTTGTAAATGTCTATGTCATTTATACATGTTTTGAATGGTACTGTTTTCTGTAACTGAATACATGTTTTTGGGGTGCCACCAACACCACATGTGTTCAGTCTGCAGTTGTTCTTATTTTTAAGAAGCCGGCAGTGACATCGAATATCACCTTTGTGGCATACAGTTCTGCAGGGGTGGAGGGCAGGGAGATGGGGCATTGCACATGTTTTAATAGCGCATCAAGCACTTGTTCCTGTACTTTTGTAAACATTGGCCTGAAACATACCAAGCAGCCTGCTGGAATTGTGCTGATACATACACGTGGCACAAAAATGCAGGAGATGGACCAATTTAAGTAGTTGTGATACAGCTGTTCGAATATTCATCCCAATCTCAGTGTCAGGCTGAATGGGGCTGTGGAGCACTGTTATGGCCTGCCGCATTAAACCGTAGAATGTCATCAACTGGGCATGTGTCAATGCCCTGGAAAATTGTCTAAGGGCATTGGTGTCCTCCTCACTACACGTCTCCTTTGCCCTTTCCCTGGTGGCTTCCTTTGTCCCTGCTGCTGCGCTATCTTCTGCACGTCAATGTACAGGAGAATGTGCTGTATTTTGAAGTCTGGAACTGCCACAGGCTGCATGGTGCTTGGAAATGTGTGAAGGGATTCCCTTACATACACTGTTTGAGGCTTTTGTGGGCACCGGTGGGTTCATTTTCTCAGGTGGATGCATTTACCTCCATGTGTTTGGTGGAAGTCACTGTGCCCATCATTTGCAAGAACGACCACCCTTATTTGACATTATTTTGGCAGTATTTGTACTGGGAAAGACCATATGCAAATCAGGCCTAGTCCCACCCCAAAAGGGGCAGTAGCCCGAACTGCTAGGTCACATCCCTTCTGCACTAGACCACAAGCATCCCCAGACATGCTTGGGACTTGGTGGGCCTCATTAGTGAGGAGTAGCTTTGGTCTCTAGGCCCAGCAGGTACTGGACCCACGTCTGGGCATAATTGTTCCACTCAGGGTGACAATGCAAAAACAAAGTGGTGATGGCTGGAAGGTTTAGAATGAATCTTAACCCCTGGCATTGCTCTGGGAAACCTTCCAGACCATCGTTCTATGTCTGCCAAGGAGAAAAGGCCAAATGTAAATCTGGCATGGTCTCACCCCAATTCCATTTACACCATATTTTAGCCTTACCACTGTACTCTTAAGGCCTTATTTAGAAAAAAAAAACACTTTTGAATGGAAAACCCATTGAAAAAGTTTTTTTTAAATTAGGCCCTTACTGTGGCCAATAGCCTCCATATATATTCTTTATTGTAGAATACGTTTGCAATTTGTAGTTTGGAGATACATGATGCCAAATGCATGAATGCATTTGCCAAGTGTGCCTCATTGCATTTTGTTGGATAACTCATGGCAATACGGAGTGGCTTTTCCAGAGTGTGCATCAACACAATGGTATCTATGTATGCCTACCTGTAAGCCCGCTGTAGCCCCCGCACCATGAGGTGAGGCTTTTACAGATGTTGCACAATTGCTCCACGTTACGTTGAAACTATTCGCCCTGGCACTGCACACTGTGGACCGTTCTACTGCACCTGTACTGTAACTAGTGCCTAGACGCCTCTGGGTTTGTGCGCTGCTATAAAAGTAGAAAAAAATAAATACAGCATAAATGAATACTTTATCCCATTTGTGTATCATGTATTATTTGTTTAATATATATTTGCTGATTACTTTCACTGTATACCAAGACTAACCAACTATTTGCCACCTCCCAACAAACAGAAATGCATTGCCAGAAGGATAATCCAGGTGTACCTTTGCTACATAAGAACATCAGAGAATATGTTTTTACCTAATCATAGTTGCACTGCCCATTGTCTTCAACTTTGGGATCGAATGCAACAGCCTTCCAATCAATTGTTGCTGAATTGTGATCTAAGATGGCATAAGGTAACTTCTCCTTCTCCAACAGCCCCATAAAATGCATGAAAGTTCGTCCTAGGTTGACAGATATGGATTATTTTAACAAGACTACAACATTTTTAAGGTTTACACAAGCAGTCTTTCTAATGAATGCTGAAAAGCTGGAGACTCGCTGTATTCTGTGTCCAAGCGGCACTTCATCTCACTGCTGTTAATGCGGATGAAATATTTTCAGTAAATAACAGTCTGTGCGCTGTCCTTGGCTCGCTTGCAATCTCGGCTGCCTCTGATGTATAATGTACATTGATTTCTGTTTGGTATTCACAGAGCGAAAAGTCTATTGAATCATTTGACGTCTGACTTGTTAATAAAGAATCTGTTCTCAGCCGATACGTGTATTCAAGATACAACTACAATCCTTGACACCATTTGACATTCTTATCCACTTGTGAAAGCAGCAAATGGTTCTTCAGATAACGAACTGCTAATCACACAGACTTCCTTTTTAATACGTGCATTCTTAGCCACTGACTTTCTTCCTTCAAAGGGAGAAAATTAGATTTTTAACTTTACAAGTGAATTTTACTGGTTAATGACCTTATTTTTCAGGGAACATGGACTGCAATCCGCAAAGTCGCATGCCAGTATCAAAGAATGATAGGCTTTGATGGTGTCCACTGTTAAGGCGTCACAAAGCGCTGCATCTTTTTAAAGATGCGAGATATACGCCTGGGATGTAAGGTACTCTCGCCTCCACCCTCAAACCAAAAGAAGGAAGGGACGCAAGAAACTCTGGTCGCAACACCCCCTTTTCTTGTCTTGATTGCAGCCCATAGCCTCATAGCTTAATATGTTGTCCTTGAAGTCCAACGACCCCCTTCATTCATGTAGGAATGGGAATAAAAATCAAGTGCAGCATTAATTTTGCGATGTAGGTACTTCTGCTCTGGAATAGCCGCAGAACAACGTTCCACAAAACTAGACACAATTAAGACAGAGACGTCTTTATGGGAGGGCACAATGGGCACTTGTCCAGGGCCCCCACCTTGGAGGGGGCCCCACAAGGCTGCCATATCTAAAGAAATCCCTTATATTGTTCACCAACCTTAAATAGCACCTTTCATGGCATGCTGTGGAGACTCTAAACATATATTGTGAGCACTTCACCCAGCATAGTCACGGGACTTAGATTAGTAGCCTCATAGAATGCACTCATGCTCAAGCATGGAAACAGTGGACAGATTTGTACCTACAAGGAAGATACAAAGGTTGTAGTGCAGAGGATAGAGGTTACAAATGACCATAAGGGTGCACATATCTAACCGTACACTGAGGGTAGAAGATGGCCATTGTTTTCAAGTGGTCTTGTCATTAGACAGGCATGCAACACCTGATACTGTGGTGTGCAGAATAAACATGGTCACTATTATTAAATATGAAGTACTAATATAGCCAGTCAAACCACGAGTAAAGTTTTTAAGATTTTTTTTTTCCAAGCGGGAACTGAAGCCATTAAAGTGCTGACAATTCTGAAATTAGGAAATGTTCGTTTTTACAGTTTAGGCATTATGAGATTAAGTGAGTTGCCCAGGAGAACAAACTTTAGTTCAGTGGCGAATCCCGGATTTGAGCTCACTCTGCAATTTCTGCACTTGATCGCATTGTTTCCCTGTTTTTGACATCCATCAATATGGAATTATTTATGAATATTTGACTTTCGTGATTTAAAACAAATACTCTTTCTTGTAGACCAGACATGACAATTACACAAATCGCAGACCAATATGGCAATGTGAAAAAGACATCTGTATAGAATAATATTATGGGAAAGCAGAATAATGTAAGATGTATTGTCATCTTCATAAATGAAAGTCTGCAAGAAACAGATTACTAATTTAGGTGACCCTAAAAGATCTCATTTGGGTTTTCCTTTTGTATTTCATGGATTGCAATGATATGCGTGCTTAGATTTTGCAGATGCTTGCAGAGTATTATTAATCATGTGAAGATCATTTGAAATTGTAGAAGAGAAAATCGCGTTTTTGGCCCAAATAAGCAGACCTGTAAAAATATTTGCAAGAAAAATGAAAGTGCTGTGTACTAATTTCTATATAGCATGATCCTAGCTGTGAGGCAAAGGAGTGTTATGCAAGGGGATGCAGTATAAGGGTGCAATAATATAATTACTTGTAGAGCGGGGTTCCGCAACCTGCATCTCTTAAGACATTTTAGACTACAAATGCAATGATCGCTCATCATGGAGTATGCCAACTTGGGGTAATAGGAATTATAGTACAACACCTCTGGAAAGCCAAAGTTTCCAGATCCCTCACTTAAAATAATTTACTATTAAGGGTATACTTGGAAGGGCCTGGAGAGAGGATATACAGAGGAGAGTACTGGTTAGGGAGGAAAAGGCCTGTGTCATTTAGTCGATTCTCACCTATCTAGGACCCATTACAGTTAAATTGCTTAAATGAAAGAAATGAGCAAGCAATGGGCTAACAAGGCCACCATAATGAGAGCAGGCAAACATTTTCACCTAAGACAGCATATTACTATACAGTCCGATAAAATTATCTGTCCAGGTTCACAGCATTGCCCGTTGTCAAGGCCCTGAATATTGGGTCCACGGTCATGAACTTGGCTTCCTAATCACCTCTTGCATCACACACATTGTATTCTTCATTGGGTCTGGCTGATCAATTCTTGCAACTCTCGTTTGGAGGAACCAAGCTCTAGAGCTGCACCATACTGATTCTGCATTCGTTGTTGTGTTTTCTGGGTCAATTATGTTATTGTGACGCACGACGCACAATAATTGTTACAAATGATTCTATGTTTACGTGTATTAACTTTTGAGAGTATAGACAAAATCTGTTTTACCAGGATCTGACACTGTGATCTGGTATATGAACACACATCTCTGCAACATGTGCTTAACACACTGAGCTATCATCTGAAGCATCTTGGCATTAAAGCTTATAAACATGCATTTCAGCTCTATTTATTGCAAGTGATCAATATACATTCCCCTAAGAAAGGTACATATGCCACACAAGTTATACAAATATGCCACACAAGTTATACTATAGTAAAACAACAAAAACTGTTAGTTCTACAATGAGACTACATTGAAGGATTAAATGGTCAAATCTGATCTGAATTGTTAACACATGCCTGGCAATAGGCACAGGGCCTCAGCAGCATCCTATAACATATCATGCTATCTGTTGTTTATATTAAACTAGGTGCACTGCCTTCTAGACATCAGACAGCAAGGTGCCCCCCCCTCAGAGTGGGGGCTTGGGGCACATGCCCGTTTTGCTCACCCATAAAGATGTATCTGGCCACAAGGAAAAGCTAATAGCAAAGAGGATGCACTTGTTTCACCTGTACCACGTTAGTAAAAGCGCCTGCCACTTTACGCACATGAAGTTTATGACGCGCAGGCTTGTTCATAAGCACTAAATGGGGCGGCTCTTTGGGGGGTATACAGACATTAGTTTTTATTTTACAGAATAGACCACTTTCTTTTGCCAGAATGGACCAGTTGCATAGGTTACTAGAATAGTTTTAAACAATGTTAAAAAGCAATATTTGTATTCAAATGTTTTATTTGTAACATACCACCCCCAGATAGTACTAAATAGTCTGCTCTGGATCGCAATACATTGTAATGTGTGATTGTGGGCCACTTTTACATTGGTTTCAGTACTGATTTGAAGTTGAGCAGCACCAACAAGTAAGTAAGCAGGGCAATCTAGAAAAGGTAATTACAGTGAGGAAATCAAATCAAGAGGCCTGAGCCAAAGTCAATGGACCAAAGTCTTTGCAGAGGATCACAGAGTTCAGAGTAGTTTGAGGTTAAGTCTTTGCCAAGAGTTCAGAACGAAGTTGGTCGGATGAAAAGTTACTTTAAAGAATAGAGAAAGTCAAGCCCTCGGATTGGCAAAAGATTTCATTCACTTTAACCGCGGTGGGACGAAACGAGTGACCGGATTCGAACATTACCTTAAATGGAGAAGAATGCTGTAGCTGGGGCAGACGTTCCTGGCAGGTCCTGCAGCCTCACGGTTCCTGAAGTGACTGTCGGACTGACATGAAGTAGGAAGACTGGAGTGTCCTGCAATGCCCAGGGAAGAAACCAGCAGCTGAGCAAAGCAATGAATAAAAGGTGTGCTCCTTAAAACCCAAGCAGAGTCTGTTTCTCCTGGCTATCCGGTTCACTGTAGCTGTGTACAGCACATTTGACCAGAGGAGGGAGGCCTGGCTTGCAGTTTGGCAAACTGGTTGTTCCCACCAGCTCAAGGGGAGAAGATTCCTTGCAGATCTTCCCTATTGTCTAAGTTTGAAGATTCGGACCCGCAGCAGAGCTTCACCGGGAGGTTCTGTCGTGGTAGAGGTCCTCTTCTGTCAGCTTCTCTTCAGTTCTCTCGATCCACTGGTGACTCTGCCTTCTCAGTCCCAGAGACCTGCTTTCATGCAGCGTTCCCCCATTCACACAGCCTGGCTGTCAATCACACAGCAGGGCGACTGTCCCCGCGGGACAGTCACCTCAGCCAATCATACCAGAGTGTGACATGGGTCTCCAAGGAGACCCTGTGCAGGGAATCTCAAACCCCTCCCTCACATCCTGGCTGCCTCAGACATTCAGGCGCCTAAGGAGGGCTTCTGTGCAGAAGCCCGCCAAAGGACGGTGAACAAAGGTACCAAATCTGGTTTGGCGTGCAGAGTAAAACACTAGAAAGACTTTTACAAAAAACGAAATGGCAAATAAACCCAGCCGGAACCATATAAAAGTAAATGTGGTACAGCAGGTTTAAGTTCAAGGCTACTAAGATAGCCTAAAACAATATCAAGGCTATTTAAAATAACCACGGTAGAAGAACTAGGGTAGTTACCACTGCCACCAGCCAAATCTTAATGAAAAGGGAACAAAACAATGTTCCATGAGAAACAGACAAAAAGGGATGACTATTAAACCTTTCCAGAACTCTATGTAAGATAGTTTGTATTTGTATTTTGTATTTGTATTTATTTAATTTATAAAGCGCACCAGGCCCAGGGGCATACGGGCGCATAACATAGGTTACAGTCAAAGTAGCAGCTCAAACAATGAGGTGCCCGATATAGAACAATTTACATACAATAGAGTACACGCAATACAATAAATAGGAAATTTAGGCTAACTAGCAGAAGCTGTACAAAATGACGAACAGTGGGGGAAACTAACAGGGGGGCGAAAGTGGATAGCGACAGGGTGAGCAGTTGGTGCAAGGCATCAAGGCTGATCTTGGGAGGACAGCCAGGCTTTGGCTTTGCTCTTGAAGGCCAAGAAGGACGGTTCTGCTCTGAGAGGGTTGGGTAATGTGTTCTGGAGTTTAGCAGCCAGGACTGGGAAGCTGCTCCCACCTGATCTCTGGAGGTTAAAGCAGGGGATAGAAAAACAGTTGACTTGAGCACTTCTGAGTGGTCGTGTGGGGGTATGTAGAGAGAATCTACTGGCCAGATAGCTAGGTGCTTGGTTTGTGATGCTCTTGTGGGTTAGTTCTAATGCTTTGAGAGAGATTCTTTGGTGGACTGAGAGCCAACAGAGACTCTGTCTGGAGTCTGAGATGTGGGAGTTCCTGGGGATGTTTAATGCCACTCTAATGGCATTGCTTTGAATAATCTATAATTTGTTAATGTTGCATTGGTTGGTGCCGAGATAGAGAGTGTTGCATTAGTCTATCTTGGAAAGGACTAGGGTCCTGGCTAGGGTAGTACAGTTGTCAGGTGATAGGAATGGGCGTAATGCCGTGAAGAGCTTGCAGGTGTAAGAGGCTGCGGAGGAAACTGCATTGATTTACCTGGAGAGTGAGAAGGCGGAGTCGATATAGATTCTAAGTGTTTTGGTGTCTTTGGTACTTTGATGGCTTTACCATCAATTGTGAAGGCTTTGAAGGACGGATCTAGATTGTTAAGTCTTTGGTGAGAGCCTAGGATGAGAATCTCTGTCTTTTCATTGTTCAGGCACAGTTCATGTTGCGCCATCCAGGCCTGAATGATTTGGTAAATGGAATTGATAGCACGCGTGTCAGTTTTATGATCACCAGAGATGGGGATGAGTATCTGGGTGTCATCAGCGTAGTTGGTATATGTGACACCCAGATAGTCCAGTATGTCAAAGAGTGGTTTTGTGAATACGTTATAGAGTTTTGGGGATACACACATCCTTGTGGAATCCCACAGGTGACCAGAGCAGGGTTAGCATTAGCAGAAGGGGAGAAGACTCTCGTGGATCTGTTTTCCAGGAAAGAGTTGATCCATGTCGTGGCTTTATCCGAAAAGTGGGCAGCGGTGTTCAGGTGGTGGCAGAGGATTTGGTGGTTTACTAGATCGAAGGCTACAGAGAGATCTATTAAGAGTAGGAGGGCTAATTTACCCTTATCTTTTAGGTCTTCAATCTGTGTTTTAAGATCTAGGAGGGCAGTTTCCGTGCCGTGTCGGGGACGGAAGCCTGACTGCCTAAGTCCCAGGAGATTGTTCTTTTCCAAGTAATCTTGGATCTGCAGGTAGGCCGCTCGATCAAGAATCTTCAGAAGGGACGGGACCGTAGTGATGGGCCTGTAGTTTCTAGGGATATTTGCATCCAGAGTAGGTTTTTTAAGGAGGGGAATGACCCAGGCATCCTTTAGGTTGTCAGGGACAGTCCCAGAGCTGAAGGAGGAGTTTATAAGGGAGGTGATGAAAGGTGCTAGACTGTGGGGCTGATCACGACTTTGGCGGTAACACCGGCAGTATTACCGCCGGCGGTATTAGCCCTCCCGCCGAACTCCCTGGCGCTAATAGCGCTGGATCACTAGTTTGGCGGTAATGTATTTCCCCATTCCCCATTGAGCCCATTTGGGAATGCCCCATTCCCCATTGGGCTCAATGGGGAAAATGTGCGCTCTTACCGCCGGCGGATTTCCCGCCGGCGGTAAGAGCGCAAATTTTCGGCGGATTTCCCCTCAGCTAAGAGCTGGGGCGAAATCGGCCGAAGTCCTGATTTGGCGGACCCTTAAATCTGGCGGTAATAGCGCTACTGCCGGATTTAAGGGTTACCGCCAAAGTCGTGATCAGGCCCTGTGTGAAGCTTCCTTAATAATGGAGGCTGGGCATGGGTCACCCCGGCAGTTATAGGGTTTGAGGTTGTTGATAATGTGCTCAACTTCAGGGATGGATAGGGGAGTGAAGCTGAAGGGTTTGATATTGTCAGTAATGGCGTTGCTGTTGGCCTCTATATAAACGGAAGATAGAGAGCTCTATTCAACAGTTATCAACATTAAACACATAACTGTTCTGAAAATAATCATTCATAATTTATTGAATTATAAAAATACAAATTATTAAAACTTAAACATTTATAAAACACTGTATAAAAAATACAAATAAAAAAATGTGACAAACACTGCCTTTTGGAATAGGCTTCGATCCTAGTTGATCGTGGATCAATATAGCTAAAGAGGCTCAAATTAATATCTCTTGCACATCTTCGTCAGTTAGTTGACCTATGACTGTTATCAATGGAGAAAACATATAAACCATTGTCATTTGCTCAACATGTTTCAGTCCTCTATAGGTTATTAAAGGCACCTTCGTCAGGAGTAGTGTCACTAATAATTCTATGAAAACAATTACAAGATCTACTAGTGATGTATCTAGCTGTATAACTACTACAGCTGCTTGTAAAACAGTGTGGCTGTAGATCTCTTCGTACAGTACCCGTTGTAGCTGTTGAAAAAATAACAAAAGAGAAAATCAGCCCTGTGTGCTTGATAGAATCTCTCAAAGACAATCGAATGCCTAGAACTGGCCTAGGTTAAAAATACCTGGTTTGTTCTGTGGAGAGAATTGAAGAAGTAGCCTTGAGTAAAGCAAGACATTTCTTCTCTTGGGTAGATAATCCTTCTATATGTAGAGATAAATCACCTGTAAAGCAAAATTATTGCTAGTCAGATCCCGGGTGTGTTGGACTTGCTGGGGCCAACATAGGAAACATACGTGCTTGTTTATATAATGGTGACCAATTCTAAATAAAGTATATTGTCATACTAGTATATTTGACTCAAAAGCCACCTAGGGTGTCTATACCTGTAGCAGGTAGTCGGAGTCTCTAGTCTCCTTCATCTAGCTCTTTGGAGTACAGAGAGATTGCGGGCTTCAAGGCACCCACCTCGTTTGATGTAGTTCGAATACTCAGAGCTTCCGCCTATTGGGAGTTATGAGAGAAGGTAATCCTGAATTTAGTAAATTACTAGGTGTTTAGGCTAGAAAGGGTATCAAGTTAATGAATGTAATAGAAAACTCTTATCTCAATATTTTGTATCTGTCTGTTAATGGGGAGTAAAATTGCGGAACTGGAATCTGAGCCAAGCTATTTGTTATGTCTCGTCTGATCTCTCTTGAGTCTAAATGTAAACAGAGAGGACAAAAGTATTAAGTATTTATTTAAAGAGGTATAAAATATCGAGACCTCTGCTGTGCGGACTCCCGCATCTATAGACCACGCGTTAATGTCCCGTTTTATCTATTTAGGAATTCTTACCTTGATTAATGTAGTCTTCAGGTCGGAGTACGAGGTGGTGACTGTTAGGTGCAAGCCACCGATCGGGTAGCTTTAAAATGCTTCCTGAATCGTGGCCGCCATGTTGAATGGGCTAAATAAAGACACTCAAGTCCTTTTTTAGTGTCTATATTGGCTTCCGGCCTTGACATCTAGTAGATGAAATAGATCAATAAGTGTCTCTGATGAACTGATATATCTCAGTTTCAGAAGAATGGATACTCAAAATGCGCAATCCAAGTTATGGCTATAATTTATGCCATTCGACAGCCTCGTTGAGCCCGACTTGGTCACTTTTGGTAAGAAATATTAACCTTTGTTCTTTTTCAATTAGGGTTTTTTTCTTTTTAGCAATATCTGGGCCAGTTAAGGTAAACAGACCAGTCCATGTGATATCTTCTGCAGTGTGATGGTTATCCATGTAATGCTTAACCATAGGTGCTGTTAGGACTTTATTATTAATACAGCTCCGGTGTTCAATAATTCTTGTTTTGATTTTCCTGTTGGTCTTACCTATGTATCTTCTGCCACATGGACAGCTGATCATGTATATCACAAATTCCATGTTACAGTTAGAAAATTGAGTCTGTTGCCATTTCTTTTCTAATCCTATATCTATTTCTTTGGATTTGGTGGTGTATTTGCATACACTACAGTGTCCGCAAGGGTAATGTCCTTTCACTGGGCCTAGACCCCAATTTTCTGTAAGAGTGGTTTTGTGTTTCTGAGTAGTTTTAAGTTTACTGATATGATTCCCCATGGTAGTGGACTTCCTATAGGCAAAGAGGGGGCATGGAATTTGCACCGTGGCCTTCTCAAAGATTTTCCACTGTTTCCTGACTATGTTAGTAATAGTTAAGCTCAGGTTAGTAAAAGTGTTGACACTGACAATATGATCTCTGTTGGCTTTTTAACTTTGTCTTCCAACAGTGATTCTCTGTTATTATTGAATGCTCGTTTAGCTGCTTTCCGTATTAGTTTCTTGGGGTATTCTCTGTCTTTAAGTTTGCCGGAAAGTATCTTGGCTTCTGTCTCGTATGCTTCTTTTTGACTGCTGTTACGTTTCAGCCTTAAGAATTGGCGGTAAGGGAGGTTATCTTTTAAGTGTTTAACATGGTGACTATTATAATGGAGGAGTGAGTTTCTATCCGTGCTTTTATGGTACGGTTTTACTAGTAGGACTCCTTCCTGATGAAAAATAGTAAGATCTAAAAAGTTCATACTATTATTATCTATAGTCATGGTGAACTGGAGATGTCTATTGCGTTGGTTCAACCATGTTAGAAATTTGTTCGCTTCCTGTACTGTGCCTTTCCATATGACGATAATGTTGTATGTAACAAGCCCATGAAATGAGGTTTGCTACATAAGGATGCATAGTGTAAATAAATGCCTTCTCGAAAAATTCAACGTAGAGGTTAGCTACACTTGGAGCCATTGTGGCTCCCACTGCAGTTCCCTCTATCTGTTGGTGGTAGACTCCCTAGAATTCATTTTTTTTTTGAGTTAGTGCCATTTCCAGGCACCAGAGTATAAAAGACGTAGGGACAGGGTCCTGGTCAGTACGAGCCAAAAGTATTTCTTCAATAGTGTCTAGGGTCGCTCGCTGTGGGATATTAGTATATAGTGAAACTATATCGAGCGTGTTGAGAAAATGAGAAGAATTATCATATGGCAGGCATTCAAATTTCTTTATTACATCTTTTGTATCTTTTAGGTACAATTTCATTTGAGATACATATATCTTTAGATAATGATCTACGTATTTAGAGAGGGATTCTAAAATAGAATTGATCCCTGCTACTATGGGTTGTCCAGGGGGTTTAGACAGGGTTTTATGCACCTTAGGTAGGCAGTAAAAGGTGAGGGTACTGGCCTCTTTGTTAATTAGAAAAGCACTCTCTTGTTTATTTATCCAGTTCCTTTCTTTAGCTTTAGTCACTTTTGATTCTATCGTTTCCATGAGCATTTTGTTTGGATTTCCTGTTAGTTTTTTGTAATACAGAGTATTATTGAGTTGCGTCAGACACTCATCTATATAGTCATTTTTTTCTTGGATGACTATACTTCCGCCTTTATCAGCTCTTTTTATTATGATTTCGTCATTTTTTGAAAGGGCAATTAAGGCATCTGATGCCTACGACTCAGGTTGTGGAAAAACCGACTGCTCTTCATTTCGAGTTTTTCAATTTCTTTCAGGACTCTTTTTCAAAAATCCTAGATTCAGGAGAAAAAGTGGAGCAAGGTGGGCAGAACGATGAGGGATTTTTAAGGCCTGAGTGGTTGATCATTTGTGTGGATTCAGATTCATTATTCAGATCAGCAAAAAATTCTTTAAGATGTATTTTACGCATCAAATTATCAAAATCGACCCAAAATTGAAAGGGGTCATGCTGTTTGCTGATCACGTAACCTAGGCCTTTGTTCAAGACTTGTTCCTCAATAGCAGAGGGTTGATATTGGGAAATGTTAACTACGAGCGGTTCCCGCTCCTTAATTGTCGCTGGTCGCTGTTCCATTGGCCCCTTGTGGGGCCTTGCTGTAAAACATTCTTCGATCGATTGCCTTGGTTATTTGCTCCTCAAGAGATATTAATTTGAGCCTCTTTAGCTATATTGATCCACGATCAACTAGGACCGAAGCCTATTCCAAAAGGCAGTGTTTGTTACATTTTTTGATTTGTATTTTTTATATAGTGTTTTATAAATGTTGAAGTTTTAATAACTTGTATTTTTATGATTCAATAAATTATGAATGATTATTTTCAGAACAGTTATGTGTTTAATGTTGATAACTGTTGAATAGAGCTCTCTATCTTCCGTTTTTATATAGAGTTTTCATTACCCATTATAAGGTAGAGCTTCCACCCAGGTGGTAAAGATGGGACTCCCTCCTAAATTTAGTGTTGCTGTTGGTCTAGAAGATTTTTTGCTGCAGGCTAAGTTGCAGGCAGTTTTTTTTGTTGTTGATTTTAATTTGGAGGTTGGCAATTTTGTCGAGGAGGGCCTTTTGGATGTTAGTACACCAAGTTATATCTTTGGAACAGGTGTCAGGGGGGGTAGCGGGTGATTCAAGTTCCTTGAGGATTCTGAATAGTTCTTTGGTGTTGGATTGGGCATGTTCAATGCATTTGTTGTACTCATCTCTTTTGGCCTGCAGTATGGCTTCTTTGTAATTGAGAGTAGCTATCGTGGCACTGGCTTTGTTTGTTTCAGTTGGGTGACTTTTCCAATGTAATTCACAGGTCCTTTTTCCTTTTGAAGAATCTCAATTGTGGGGTGAACCAAGAGTTGAGGTGGGCCGAGGTTTGAGTTTTCTATGTTTGGTGGGTGCAATGAGGTCTAGTGCTTGCAACATGGTCCAATTGTACGTGGCTACCAAGACTGTAGGATCAGAGCACGAGGAGGTGAGATCATTGAGTGCAGGGAGGATGAGTGGGAGTAAATTGGCACAAGTTATGTTACGCTTGTTTCTTGTGGCAGTGGCAGGTGCGATGTCCAAAGCAGTGTGGGTGATTTTAGTGGGGATACGGTGGTAGTCTGTCCAGGTACAGGGTTGGTTAGATAGGATTTTGGTGTCACAGTTTAGGGTAGCTAACCTTTCGAGAGTCCTACCCTTTGAGTGTGTTGGCGAATCGACTTGTTGTGAGAAGCCTAAGTTGAGTAGCAGGTTGTTGATGTAGTGTGCAGGGGCGTCATTGGGGTCTAGGCAGCCTAGATTGTCACCAAGTACTTCAATCTAGGCTTCGTCTTGGTATTGTTTGTAACGATGTGGGAGAGATCTTCAGCGAGGATAAGGGACCAGGTGGTCGGTAGATAAGGTGGTCTGTAATCGTCTGATTGGGAATGAGGGCTAGCTTTACTGAGAGTATTTCAGCAGAGCTGATATAGGGAACAGTGGTGAGACTAAGACTGATGGTGTTTCTGTGTATAAAGGCAATGCCACCTCCTTTAGATTGACCAGTGTTACCGTCACTTCTTAAGATAGTATATCCATCAGGGATCGCTAGTGATAAGAGTGGGCCTGAGGCTGCATATAGCCAGGTCTCGGTAACAGCCAAGAAGTCAAGGTCATGAGTGGTGATGAGATTGGCCACATCAAGTGCATGTGCAGTGAGTGATCTGGTATTAATCAGGGCGGCCTTAAGGGGCACTGGGTGGGTCTGAGGCTGGATTCTCATGTTAAGATTGGTGCCTATTGTGGGTGTGGGGGAGTGAAGGGTGTGGGCTGATGACTCCCTGTGGTGTTGGGTAGTCTGTTTGCTGATATTTCTGCGGTGGTGAGAGGCATGGGGGAGTCTAGATCCAAGTCTGAGATTTCTTAGGGGCCCCATGCAGGATTGGTTGGGGGTAAAGTGTTCAAGCCAGAGGGCGGGGAGTTGAGGTAGGGATTAATGGTGGTGGCAGTAAATACTGTGGCCGGCAGAGGGTTTAGTGGCAAGGTGTGGCGTGGGGCGCCAGTAAAGCATGGTACAAGTGGGGGAGGATACATGATGGTTGCCAGTTGTGACTGGGCTGGGCTGTGCTGCGCTGCGCAAGGAAGTAGGTAATTCGTTGGATGGCAGGTCAATGATGAAGTAGTAGGAGTGGTGCGACTGCGGCGTCGGAGTGGACCTATCAGTAGGTATAGGGTGAGGAGGAGGTACAAAGTGCAGTGGGTGTAACCAGATAGAGTGGGCTGTTTAGTCATAGTAGTGGGATTACTGAGAGCAATATAGGAGATCACTACACAATGTGAGGTACAGTGGCAGTGAGTATACTTGTATACAGTGCAGTGTTTAAGTAGGGCAATAAGGCAGTAACGAGCTCAAAGGCTGAGTGTAGTACCAACAGGGGCAACAGATAAACAGATGCAGCAGTAATAATTAGGCAGTTTAAGACCGTAGCGACTCAGAGGTTAAATGCAAAAACAAGCAGGATCATCATGTGGACACATGTAAAATGCAGTAGCAATAAAAATGGGCAGTTTAGGGATTCAGGGGTTCAATGCAAAATCAAACAGGAACACATCATGTGGACACATGTAAAATGCAGTATCAATGAAATGCACAGTTAAAGGCCATAGCGATTCAGAGGTTCAATGCAGTATCAGACAGTGGCAGCATATGGACACATGCAGATGCAGAAATAGTAAGTAATTAGGCAATTTATCGCAGAAATAGCTCAAGGTTGAAAGTGGTATCGGACAGGGGTGGCAAGTAAGCATATGCAAGCGTAGCATTTGTAAGGCAGAGTGGGGTGGTCAGTGCTCTGAGGCAACACATGTGCAAACTGCACGGTACGTCATTGGGGAAGCAAAGCGTTTGTGAATGCTGGCCAGAGGACAGTACCGAGGCAACAACAGTATCAGGCAACCATTGTGCTCTAATAAGGTGCGGCGTCGGAATGGCGGTGAGAGAGAATAGGAAGGTGGTCCACTGTACCAGAAGAGGCGTTGCGTGGAAAGCAGGTGAGCGGACAGTAGCAATAAGCAATAATAAATGGTGTGAGATAGCCGGGGCTCAGAGGTGCAGTCTAGGAGTGCACATGCACTGGACCAGTGAGGGTAAGCGCGAAGACGTTAGCACGGGAGAGGGGGAGGAGGATAAATAGTTCAGTAACGCAGTTCAAAGTGAGTCTTACTGTAGCTAGGTGTTCCAACTGGATCAGGATGCGCAGTTGATGTGGTCAGAAGGTCGAAGGAGTGAAAACGGGCATAGTGATTAGGCGAACGGTGAGGAAGGCTATGGACAGGCTTGGGACAGAAGCTAGCCTTGGTTCCATGGGCCTTTGTGACAGTGGGGCGGCTCACGCCTGCCGGCTCCTGATAGCAGCATAAATTGCACCAGGCGGCCAATCGGGTGGCAGGTTGCCTGCCTACGTGTAAATTAGGCAGCAAACAGAAGGAAATGGTGCGAGGCAGCCGTCTTGGAGCGTTCAGCCTCATGGTGCCTATTGGAGGCTGAAAAGTGCCGGTATCAGCACAGTTAAACAGCGAAGACGATTCTGTGGATTATAATTAGTTTAAATTGCTTCTAACACTCACGCAGTCTGAACAGAGCAATTTGGATGTATTTTAGTCGAAGTTCAGAAGCATGGCAGTAGCAGCATACGAGTAGAGCCACACTCTTACCATGTGGGTCTGGATATATTCAATCATTCCATCTGATGGGGGGTCCGTGGATTTAAAAAGACTAATAAAGTCAATGGCAACTTTACATGTTCTGGGAGACAGTAGTCAGTCCCAGAAAATGGAGCCTGAGTTGGGAAGTCTAAAAAGACAACCCTGTGTCACTGCACTAAAGGTGCTGTGTAGCACACAGAAAAAAAAGATGATGCATATCGAGTAGGAGAGGCTCCACATTCTCTGAACACAAACATGTTAAACACATACAGCAAAACATATGAAAAAGGCTCACACTCTTACCAGTTCAAAAAAAGAAATCGTAGAAATCCAGCAAAACTGCTGAGGGACTCAGTAGGTAAGGGGAATTAGCCATTCTGGAGAATTCTCCCTAACACAGATGCATGCTTATCAATTAAACCCTTGACCGTTATCTTATAATGAAAAAAGATATGTTGGCTAGATGGTTATTCAGTAGCTCAGTGGTTTGAGAGTGGATTTACCAGCTCAAAGCTTGCAGGTTCAAGTTCGCTTTGATGAAAATTCCACATTTGGTGCCTTTGACCTCTTAGCCTGCAGATGAGTATGTCACATTCCAAGAAAAGATTATAAACTCCTTCATCATTACCAGAGCACTTTCTATTTCTCACTAAATCTGTCTGAATTATCTGTGAGCAGTGCTCAGAGAAAAGTCTGTTCAGCATAAATGTGAAATTTTGCTTTAATCAGCAGTAAATACGTTCAAAGTGAACAAAACAAATAGAAAGACTGACATGAGTCTGTGCATCTGTTCTGTCCACTGTATACCATGCTTTGATAAGACTTCCCTTCTATTGCTTGGAGAAAGCAACCTGTACCAGGATATTTACATGTGCATTTAATCAACAACAACTATATAAATAGTATGTCAGACCCTGGTCTTTGTTTTGAATGGGTTGCAAGAAAACTGAGTTGGTATATTAAAAAAAAGGTATTTATTAAATAACAATCAATCTTGCAGGTTCTGTTAATCATTTCAATTAAAACAAATGCATCTTTGGCTGATGCAATTTCTTACAAACAATATCCACCATTTATGAATCCATTATTTACAATACTACACAATGTTTGTAATTATATTCTACTTTCTTAAAAAAGGTCTGTCTGTTTGCAAATGTTATATTTAAAAATGTAGTGCCACACACAATTGTGCTGTGGTGTATGTCACGTGTTGTTTCCACAAGGAACAACTAAATCTAACCCGAATGATGCTGAGTGTATTGTTCTCAATGTAAAGAAATTAAATGTATGCCTCTCTTGATATGCCTACAATGTAGGTGTTGAGACTTCAAACTAACATGCTTAAATTGCCCCTTCTATCTCTATACATAGTGTACTGTATAATCAATAGAGATTCCCAAATGTTTCATTATCTCTCTGCTAATATTTAGTGTACTTGCTAAAGGACTAGGAATGCTATTTAAAAAAAATGAGTTTCTTGTATCTCACTACGAACTCTCAAAATGCTTTCCTAAAGTATTTAATTGTATCTCACTAGGAATTCTCTAATACTTCCTTGTATCTCATTAGAAGATCTCAAAATACTTTCTTGAATCCTTCCTTGCATCTCGTTAGGAATTCTCAAATGCTCCTTTGTATCTCACTAGGAACTCTTACAATGCTTTCCAGAATTCTTTCCTTGTATCACTTTGAATAATGTTAATTATTCATTTAATTCGATTTCTCATATTTGCTTCTAAAAACAATTATTCTAACAAATTAGCTTCTATTTTGACTATAACTGGTCATACACATGTCTGCATTTGTAAGAAGTTGGCATCTTTGTCAGACTTCATATCGGTTGAGCTTTGTGCATCTACATCTACTGATCTACTGATGTGTTGGGCATCTCCTTCCATGGATTTTCCAGCTACTCTTCTTCCAACTTCAGATCTTCTGGGCTTCTCTCTCTGCTTTTCCTCTACAACTGCGGTTCAGCGGCTTAACCTATCTTTTCTTAGGTTGTTCTGAGGCTATTTTTCTCCAGATAGTCGTATGCCAATTAATACTGTTTTTGAGGCTAATTAAAATGTAACCTCAAGTATGAACTGCTGAGTCTTTTATTACCTCATATTTTTAAGGGCCAGGCCAAATATATTTAATCTCAAGTGTGATTTTCAGAGTCTTATACCTGGAGACTGCCCCTGGGTGGTAGCGGTGCACGGTATAAGTCAACATAAGATTACATAACATAACATTACCTCACCAGATGCAGAGGTGGTTGCAGAATTAGATTTTCTGTTTTGGTTACCTTATTCATTAAAAACTTCCCTATACAATTGGGTCCTTGTCCTTCCCTATTAATCGGGATCCTTGTCTTATATTCCATGTGCTTGGCCTAATTGCTTCATGATATTAGTGAAGGAAGATTTTTCTAAACATGATGTTTGTTTACTGTCCTTCAGCAAATTGCAAAATGACCTTGTGGGGATTTAAATTGTTGCAAGTTAAATGATGATCTACACCTGACAAATTGGTCAGCCCATGGTGAAAAGTAGCAGACTCGGGCAGGAAATAAACTGGTACAGAAGGGGTAGTACTGCTACTGGGGACGGCTCAACCTGATTTGGTCATTAAATGAATCAAGACGTGTTATATCAGGAACCTTTGCCAATTTTACTAGTCCCAAAGTTAGTAGCCTGAAAAATTGTCCAGGGTACATTTCACTGCAGCAGCAGCTCTGAAGCACTGCTGACACTCACCGAACAGCTCTGTGCACCAGGCTCTCAACTGGGGTAACACACCGGTTTGTTTGGGAGCCAGGACCACAGACAGGCCCCACGGAATAGAGCTGTACCTTCTGCAGGGCTGAACAAAAGGTAAAAGAGAGAGAGCAAATAAAAAAAAACCCAGGCAAAGAAAGGCTCTATACAGATGGTCTCTACTATCATGACTCTTAAGTGGTGTTTGAATGCACGGTGAGCAGAAAAATGCCATACAGTTTTTTTTTTTCTCACGGCATTTCCATTGTCTCCTCCCGGACAGGATACGCATGGCGCTGTGCTCACGCTGGAACACGGACACCAGCCGAGTCCCGCTCTGACCTCCAAAAATAGAGGACTACACGGGAGTCCAGGGATGGACCTTCAGTCTCCAGGTATCCTTCTCATAGATAATCATTTATTTTTTATCTGGCAACATTACCAATCCACCCCTGGTCCACATACTACCGGCCCCATGTTCCATTGTCTGGAGTCTATCCATGCACAAGGCATTAGACTTTGGCTCTCCTCCATGCATGAACTCCGAACATAGAGACTTTAGCATACATTTAAAACAATGTCGTTTTTCTTGCTTCTCCACAGAGATACACCACTCAGTACTTGAGCGGTATCCACGCACTTCAGCTTGGGTTGAACGTGACTGTCCCCTTTTGCAAACTAGTGAACAGCCCTGTGAACTTCAGAGTCCCATCCGGGGAGCCTGCCCTATCAAGAGATTTTCTACAAGGTTTCTGTGGTGAGACATTTATTCAATACGCCCACCAGAGAGTACCAGAGGTAGCAGCAATGATATCTTCTACCCTGTGTTTTTACGAGCCCCCCCCTTCTTTGAACAATTGTCTCAAATTCAATTAATTCTCCTGACGTTTGAAAAATTCCTTCTTTACTAATCTGCCTAGAAAGGTCCAGAAAGGAAACACAATTTCACCAAGAGGACATTAGACTTATCCCCCCTTTTTTTCTCTCTTGGTTTTTCTGCTATAGGGGCCGCTCAATCGCCCTGAAGAAGGCAGCTAACATGCACTAACATACATCTCTCTGATGGAGCCTCAAGATGGATGCTATTGCCACCAATATATCTTTTTCAAGCAAGGGGGAACAATGAACCTACTCTTTGGGGTTCGGTGACTAATATGGTACATGTGATTTATACACATTTGGTGGCGTGACCACCACTCTACCCCCTGCAACATTGGCATTTAGCTATTGGGACCACTCTTTCCTGGTAAAACCTACTAAAATAGTCAGCCAAGACTGCTGCATTTGCCTAGGCATCTCAAAAAACTTTTAAATAAGGGTGCAAAGTAGACACATGTATGCACCAGATACCTTGAATCTGGGCAGTTTCTAAGAACACAAGTTGTTGATAGATGTACATATGTGTTAATTCACATGCACATTTAATACATCCATATGCTTTGTTTATGTTTTATGCTATGTTTTTGATTCTCTTCGAAATATTCTTGTTTAAGCTTTATGTTGTGTTTTTCACCATTCTTCAAACCACACTAACTCAAGGAGTATAATATGTTAAATGTTGTTTTGTTTAAAACACTATTATATGTTTTGGTTTGTAATTCTGAATTTTGTTCATATATGTAAGTGTTTACAAGAAAACTATATTTTTGTTTCAATACAATAATTTTATTTCCACAGCCCCTTGTGTGTATGTGGGTTTTCTTCCTGGACATTTTTTCGGGCTACTAACTTTGGGATATATTCCATTAGTTAAATTGGCAAAGGTTCCCTGATATAACAAACACGTCTTGCTTCATTTAATGACCAAATCAGGTTGAGCCTTCCCCAGTCGCAGTACTACCCCTTCTGTACCAGAAAGTTAAATGATGGACTTGTATTTGACTTGTTAGGCCTTTCACCATAAAGCAAACCCTTATTCATGTATGTAACTAATATTAACAATAAGCAAGCTATTTATACGTGCTTTAAATTGGTGTATATTTGTGTGCATTGAATGCACACCTACTTGAATACTCGTGTTAGCACTATAGTAATGCAATATGTACTTGTAGTGAATGCATACGCTTAATATGTTACTACCTATTTAAACCCTATTGTTTTAAACTGACAATCTATACATGAGAGTGTATATACCCGGGTCCAGATTACAGAAACCTTGCACCAGTGTAAGTGCAAAATGACACACTATTAGCACTAGGGCAAAGTTGTCCCTATTTTGTTGCACCATAACAAGTGCAGTTTGGCATGGTATAAGCATCAGGGCAAAAATTGACCTTGTGCAAAAAGTATCTGGTTCCTAACAAGTGTAGCCTGTGTAGGAGAATAGTGTAGTTGATGGTACCAAAGGCGGCAAAGAGGTCAAGGAGAATGAGTACATCACAACTTTCTGCATCCAAGAAAAGGAGACACAAATGCACTTTCAGCTTATATTTAATGAGACACAAGCCGCAAAAGGGCCAACTACCCATTACATATATTCATTGGGAATGATGGTCAACACATATTAAACACAGATATAAATTCATACATGTGATCACCCTCTGTCACACTATTCAATGTTCTGCCATTATAAATTCAGTGGAAATATCTGTATATACACTCCTGTCTTGGATTCTGTAGGCAGATAATCATAGCAATGATGAGTTCGGCATTTAGCTGTTACTCAAAACCACAGGCTGGTTCACTTTAAACTCTGTGCCCGAATGACTATCCATCTCATGGGAAATCATCTGTACCAGCCAAGGTCTCCTCCGGCTGCAATATTTTGTTGCTCAAATCTACATCACTTATCAAAGCAGTGAGCGCAAATTCTTCTGACCGAAAGTGAAAAAACTCTCGAGCTGCACCAAAACGCTGCCTGCCATCTTTCAGTGGTTAAACTAATAGCAATGTGCCTAATGTTGCAGAATCTACGCCCACTAGTAATATCTTGCTATCTACTGGATCATTTTTATATTCGATTATTGTTAACAAACTGGATCCTTTTTTAACAAAGCCACTGAATTAACCAGTAGGTTGCTTGTATTATCAATGGCCAATCGCAAAACATAACAAATGGGACTACAAAAATAAAAAAATAATGTAATTTTCCAAAACGTGGTGTGTGTTTCCACAAAAGTCTACATAGAGGTAAGTGCACATAAACTTCCAAGTGGCTGCATGAAAAAATATACTCAAAAGTCAAATACAGTGTGCTCTCTTCTCAACATGAGCATGAAAGTTGAGGATAGGATCCAAATAAAAACCTAAAGATTAGCATACTTTTGACAGTCTAGGTTGAAAAACACTCAGCTGCAGAGCAGAAAAGCAATCCTGAATGGAGAAATATTAATCTCAGGTGAGATTAAAATCAATGCCGTTTTAGCAGATTTAGTTTTAAAAAGACTGGGCAATGCTGCAGGGCCTCCCAAAGTGAGGCAGGGTAAATGCTGGTACCATCCAGCAGGCCCAGAGAGGGGCAGCTCCCCCACACCATACCTGGCCCCTCTCCTGCACTTACACAAGAGACAGCAGTCTCACATACTACAAAACAAGGCAAGGGCGAGGTGTGAAAATCACCTCACCCTTCCACATAACAGCAGGGTGCTAAGCACCCAGAGGAAACTGCAGGCAGGCAGGGAAAGCAAAGCACATGCCCCTTCAGCCTTGGGGGTCAGACAGTCGGCTGCTGCCGGCCTGGGGGCCGGGTTTCAGTCCCCACAGACACACTTCAAAGACCCAGGGTTTGCCATGGGTCTTTTAAAAAGAGCTGCTCAGCTCAACAGAAAACACAAACTGTTTGTCGACACTGAACGGGGACCCAAACAGCCAGGAGGTTCACTGTTAACTCAGTGTCCTCCAATCTTTTTCTCCTTTTCCACAAAACCCTCCCACCCCAGAAAAGAAGGGAGAAGAATAAAGGAAGAGAAGAACAGGACACTATATGGTGACCACAACAAGTCGTGGGACAAGAAAGGTGGCCCGGGCCAGAGGGGTTTACCTCTGGACCCAGTGCCCAAAGTATGATTTTGGCTGGATATGTGATTATTGTTATTGTTTTCATAACCATATCTGCTAAATAAAATCCTACAGCTTTTTATTGCCAACACTTGTTACCTGTGCGGTCTAACTCTTCTTGCTACAGGGATGGTGGGTAGACTCAGAAGTTCCATGCATATGGGTCCAGCAGTTATGGAGACATCACTGAAGAGACAGAAGAAAAAAAACATCTTCGCTGGTGGACAAGTAACATCAGCATACTAGTGCATTGAAGCCCCCCTCTCTGCCATCAGACCACCCAGTGACTCCATATACATCTTGAAAATCAAGGATGAAAGATCAGCCTCTGCTGCTATTTACAGGTCTCAAGTAAGCAGAATGGGGCCCTGGAGAACTTAACAAACAGAGTGTCTCCTGACAAATAAAAGAACCAATCTAGGAACCCCTCACTCCATTCCCATGTAACCAGTTAAGATGTTAAAGAGTGTCTCATGGTAATCTGTATGCAAGGTTGCTGTGAGATCCAGCAGTACAAGAAGGCAGATTCCAACTGTATCCAATTTGAAGTACATTGTCTATCGCCTGGAGGGTGGTGGTTTCACTCCCAAATTTGGGGCCGAAACCAGACTGATTAATGGAGAAAACCTGTTTTATCAAGCCGTGCCTGAAGATGAATGGTCACAGCCTACTGAATCTTCCCTATACGTTGTAGTGGAGTAATACAGACCTTGCACATTTTTTAAATCCTGCTAGAGCTGCAGGTCAAAGAACTTTGTTTAACTACTCGACCCAAGAGAAATGCACTCAACCACTTTCTGTAAAATGCTCAAACACCATAAGCCCACTTCATGTGTGGCCACTGCTGCCATGCAGATGCCAAACACACAGAAAAACTTGGATTTAAAATGTACTGCAACCAAAGTTTGTTTGTCGTTAACGTTAAATAAAATCCAAGAATTCAAATGCCTCTCTGCCTTCATAAAAACTCGACTATGCTGGTGGCAGAGTAGATTTTGGGAGGACTCGTAATAGGGCCAAAGTTCACCGAATCTTATCCAAGTGTGGCTTCTTCATTAAAAAATGTCAGAAGGCAGAATATGACCAGCCTTTAGTTTAGGGTGAAAAATTGAGACAGAGGCATTAATCACAAATACGAATGCGTCACATGCATCTGTAATGTTGTTTTGAAATGCTTGAAGGAAGTGTCGTCCACATAGGATGTTGCCTTTAAGGACTGATCAAGTTAAATGAATTACTCTTTATCTAGAGTCCGAGCAATGCCATCATTGTCAGAGAAGTGGAAGCCTTCGGGACAATATCACTTCTACTATGCATTATTTTATTTTGTCTGAGAATAAAATATTTAGATATGTGTATATTTGTAATAGAACGTTCAATAGTTTGACTGGAAATGGATTAATACAGTGCAGTGCTGCTTTGAAAATAGTTTTTGACCGGTCACCCGCAATTGGAATCTTTTGCATTAATATTCTGCCTGGGCAACCTTAATTGCCTGCCTTCTCATATGTCTAACCATGTGCAGCTGCACCAAAGTGATCATTACCCAACTTCCTGCATTGCTTTTCAAGGTTGATTTTTTTTTTACTCAGCTTTAGTCATTGGTCATACGATATAGGGGTCCTTCTCCCTTGCTTAAATGAATACATCACCTTTCGAAAACAACCGAAAACATGGCTGCTCAACTCACTGATCGGCATAAAACGGGGGCTGCTTAGCATAAAACTGGGACCGCCGGCAATATCACCAGGGCCCGAGATAATCCAATGACAGTACAGATTCTGGAACCAACTATCAAACAAACACACTGTACGAACCACCAACCTTACCTGATCCTCTCTCCTCTCCAGGATACTCCAGGCATACCTCACATGGTCTAACGGATCAGTTTCACCTCACACAAATACACAACACACACATCCACCATAAAAATGAACTGCCGCAAATAAACATCCCAGTCACTGGACGTGGACGTTGCTCTACCGGACACAGTCACCCCAATGCGCACAAATTCCAAACACAACTAGAAAGCCGTCTCGCACAGACGTCAGCTTCTACTGGTTCTACAGGCACCAACAAGAAAAGCACATCATCTATCCTACTTCCTCTTCCCTCCCTATCCTACCCAACCAACTTTCTTACAGAACCACGTGAGTTCCTGAAGACCATACTAATGGTAACAGTGCATGGTATAAGACAACTTAACATAACAACGTAACATATAATTGACGAATTGCAGAGATCGATTCAACAAATGATTCTTTTAACTCCTATCTCAAGTGTGCCTAAGCAAGCACCAAGTGCACAGTTGTATTCTTGCATTTTGCCAAGATTATTATATTTTTGCATGACCATAAATTCAGAGGGATAATGCACACAAATGCGCCATTTGGAATATTTACAGTGAATTAGACGTATAAAAGTGAGGTTCTTTTACATTACGATACATGGTGATTGTTATGTCCCGGACATATGAATCTTTAGTCGTGATTTTATCTTATATTATGCGTGGCACCTTAAAAATATATATATTTTTAAATAAAAGTGGAGAATGACCCACACGTGTCGTACACGCAGTAGCCACTTGGAATTTGGACCAAGCACCACTCGCAAGAACCAAGATCAGGACTACATCAGAGAGTAACGGAGATTCAACAAATATTCCAAGGGAAAAGCAACTGGTCAGACACAGGACCAAGATTTAGGAGTACTCTTGAATTGATTTAAAGCTTGCATTTTAATCCAAAAGAAGGACCTTTGTTAAGTAGTTAAACTAGGAGAGGCACACATGCAACTACTTTCTTTTCTGGGGCAAAAGCATTCAGAAGCTAATGGGTTCTTGTCTTGGTTTAACAAAGGGCATTTTGTTTCTTGCGTTCTTCTTGGGGGCGGGGGAGTAAATGATTCCTTGCTTCTTTGATAAAAAGTAACTTTATGGTTACTGGGTAGCCATTCATATCTGGAAAAAACGGCAACGAATTCCATACTGTAATCGATGCATTGCTGCTGCTCTGCTAGCTGCACTGGGGACTCTATCTGCACTGGTAAGAGTACTTGGGATGTGCAAATGCAGAAGGGAGCCACAGGTGTAGGTATCCTGCTCGGTGTGTTACTAACGGGGCTTGACAATGGACACACTGCGGTTTTCTGGAGGGCTGTGTGCGAAAAGCTGGTGGGAGGAGTCTAGAGTTCAGATACTATTAAGTGAGTGCACGACGGGGGGATGGTCTTTAACTGGTGTCACCTGCATTGTGCGAGCACCAGGTTGATGTATGTAGTTTAAAAGGTTTACTGTAGAGGGGTGATCAGATTTGTCAGGGGCACACACAATTAAGAAGCCACATATACCAAGGCAAAACATGTGATGGCAAAGAATGAAAAAAGGAACGGTATTACAAAGCTTTTGGGTTGATAAATCCATCTATAAAATAGCACTGTCCAGTAAGACAGTGATGATTTATTCACGTGGAGCCAAATGAATACTGTGCAGGCTGCAGCAAATGTGCATCCCCATAGTGCATTGCTATGTTGCTCTGATCTGGAGATGAACATTCAGTAACGCTAAGATGTGAGGCTAAGATGTGACACCAATGAGTGGAATTGTAGTTGAAATACTCTTTCCTAAAATCACGTTGCAGGTAGAAGAGTTTTTTTCAAGGTGACCATAATATTGGCGACGAATGGCAAACATGCTCCCAATCACAAGGATGTCGATCCTAGATCACACCTACATTCCCCAATAATGGGGAAACACAGGGGGAAACACACTTGCTGCATCATGAGAGCTATCAGTCTTGGGTTGTTGCAATGTACTAAAAAATCACTGCAATAGAAAGACAACGAGAAGGTAATCATATGGAGCTAAACGCCAGCTTTTTATTTACGTTCCCAAATTTCATTGGTGTGTGGCTTTGATCCAGATGTAGGCTTCCAGTGATTGCTACTATGTGGCAGGTAAAAGGATTCTCCGTTTTTTTTGTTTTTATTTTTTACCAGCCCACCATAAAACATCAATGGTGAACGGAACGCTTTAACAATCAGAACAAGGCATTATAAAGGGCTTGCAAAGCAAACGCATCCTCCTACAAACACTGGCCCTTTAGAGAGAACCCATTTCACTTTCTCACTGTGAGAAAGAAAAAATGCGCGCGCGCACACACACGTGCTCCTTGTACACCATCTCTGTTCCTTCACAACAAGAATGCCAGACTGTTGCCGATCTTAAGGATCACTCCCAGGCTATTTCCTTCACTTAGCTGCCTTTGCAGATTGAACACTGCACTCTTTGACCATGACCATTCAGCTTGATCAGTCTTTGCCTCTCGCCCTCAAGCATACATCTCCCCAGCCATCAACAACTGATGACAACTAAGTATCACCACTTACACATGGCTCGCTCTCCAACTCTCCTCACTGCTTACAAGCACCCTCTAATTGTCCTCCCACCTCTCTACTGCTGAATCCTCTTACTATAGATCTCCTGTAGCCACTCTCCACTCACACCGTCGCAAACTGTCCCCCATGCACCCAGGATTTCACCCTCTATACTAGGCTTCAACATGTATACTCGCCACTAGCCATTGGCTTGTGATAATGGACTTGTCGAATAAGAATGTTAGTCCTCACACCGTCGCAAACAGCCCCCCATGCACCCAGGATTCCACCCTCTACAGTAGCCTTCAACATGTGTACCCGCCACTAGCCATTGGCTTGTGATAATGGACTTGTTGAATAAGAATGTTAGTCGCTAGTGATGTTTTATGCTTGGCTAGTAGCCTGCATCTTGTATTCCCCCCCTCACATAAACTTGGCATCATATGATACACTCTTTGCCGATTATCCAGCCTCCCCCTCTAAAAACACCCCAGAGAATACAAGACACAGTCTAACCTCCTAGTTGCACACTTTCTTTCCTCCTCCCTAATCATCTTTCTTTCTGCACTGTCAATACATCTGAACCCAAAATTACCACACCAATGTACCCATCACATGCTCTAACCTCTCCCCCCTCCTCAATCTCCATCAACTGGCATGTTTCTACCCTATTACAAGGTGGCTAATGACAACAAATCAACTGCTGATTCTAAGAATCACTTTCTATAGACCAGGCTTCTGCCAAACTGCAAAATCCGAGATATTAGTCTTAAACTACATTGTTAACTACCGTAAGGTCCATGCACTATGCATCCTCCTCATATCTGGATTTGACCGCAAACACTCAGTGGAAACTGCTTATACATCTACAGATGTCTCACTGATGCTCATCACTCCCCTATCTAGGGCTCAAAATATGCACTTTTTACTAGCCAATATCAAGTGACAATCGACCCTTAATAAGTGAGAAATGACCTCACGTATGCATGCGAAGAATTGAAAGACCAGGGACTGGGATTGTGTAGAAAACAGATTTGTACGAAAGAGAGAGCATGAGGAAAGGGAATGAATGTGGGGCAGAAGTGTGTTCCAGGGCAGTGGGGAAAACAAAGTAAAAGAGCAAATGTGTGATTGTGCACATGGTGGGCAGAGAATCGTGAGACGAAATAAGTAATTAGAGCTATGAGAATGAGCCAGGGAGTAGAAAGACACAAGTAAAGAAAGATTAGGTTGAGAGATTGTGAAGTGATTTAAAGACTAAACAGAGAAAGTACAATTTAAGGCGAGAGTGGAAGGGGAGCGAGTGCAGAGAAGAAAGGGCAGCGGTAATAGAGTCACAGAGAGAAATGTAAGTGAACAGAAGAATGATATATATAAACAACACATCATTATCATTGTCATTATCATTTCAAGCGATAGGGGAAATAGTTAATGTGGAGGGAGGAAAAGTGATTGAGGCTGGGAGAGGACAAGGAATAGTGAAAGTGGGAAAGAACAGAACTTCAGTTTTAGATGAATTTAGTAATAAGAAATGATCAGCCATTCAAGATTGGATAGCCAGCAAGTAAAAAGAAATTATCAGAAGCTGCAAGCCGGATATCGGACATATCAAAGAAGAGGAATTCCATTAAGAAGAGGAAAATGATAGAAAGAGTTGAGTATGATCAGCATAGAAGTTATGTGAGATACCGAAGGAAGAAATAATTGAATCAAGGGAACACGTGTAGCGTGAAAAGAGGAAAATACCAAGGACAGAGAACTGGGGGACACCATGGTGAAGGGGCATGGTCAGGGAGATATGGCCATCCCAAGAAACTGAGTAAGTGTGATAACACCAGTAAGATTTAAACCAGATAGAAGTATATTACCAGTGAAACTAAGAGAAGAAAGAGGCAAGCAGGAGAGGTGACTCACAATATCAGATGCTGTGGTAAGTCAAGAAGTATTACATAGTCACCTTTGATCCATACTTGCGGGTTATTCTGTCCTTTGGGACAGGACCAGAGCTTTGTGTAGCACCATGCAAACATTTTCTGACCTATTTTCATGTTGCAGGCCCGAGCGCTTGCTTGACCACTGGCTCCGTCTCCCCAAGTCCCACCTCCGGCCCTCGCATCTCAGTCCTTTTTGACCAGCGTAGGTCAGTACGAGGTAACTGAGGACATTTTAGGGGGATGTAGGGAGGGAGCAGGGAGGAAAGGGGACTGTCTACTAGGAGTACAGTAGTCACGACAGTGAGTAACTTTTCCTTACTCCTAGGTCCTGTCCCCATTCCTCTACACTTGTGGGTGATTACCAAGCATGTCTCCCAAAGGGTGGAGGGTACTTCTTAATAATTTAGACGAAGATATTTTTTAATACCACCTAACCAAAATGAGCCTCGGCTCTCAAACTCATGTGCAGGCAATAGTGCTTACAGAAGGCTGATGGTGAAGCCCAGGTTGCTGCCTTTTCAATAGTGTACTGCAGAATATTTTTTTGAAATGCCGCAGAGGCCATTTTAGCTCTGACCAGGTGGGCATGAAGACCTTTTGGTGGTGGCAGTTTCTGAATGGAATACATTTCTAGAATGGCTGCCACAATCCACCTAGCAATGGTTGCTTTTGAAGCTGATAAGTCATTGCTTGTCCCTCCAAATGTAACAAACAGTTGAGGAGAATTCCTAAATTCCCTAGACCTGTGCGAGGTAGAACTTGGGGGCTCTCCTAACGTCTAAGGAGTGAAGAACTTTTTTGGACTCCAAAGTTGGGAGGAAAATGTCCTGGTTACTATAAAATTCAGAAACTATCTTGGTGTAGGAACAACTGGTGTGGACGCACCATTTGTATCGATAAAAGATCGCTAGGGCCTATATTTCACATATTCTCCTGGCATATGTTATGGCCACCAGGAATGCAGTGGTCGAAAACACCAGTTTGATATCCACAGAAGCAATTGGCCCAAACGGTTTGTGACACAAGGCTGTTAGGATGATAATAAATCTCATTTGGGATGACGAGACTTGACCACTGGGAACAACCTCCACAGCCCCCCAAAAGGGTGCCTTACTGCCGGATTCCCGATGGAGAAGGTGTTCAGCCCCTCAAAATTCCACCTTACTACTGGGTTCCTGATGGAGGATGTTTGGCTGTCTGAAGTTAAATGGACACCAAGTGCTGACAAGTAAGTTCTGCAGGTGTCAGGCTTATTGCCAGACTCTGCCATGTAGGAAATAAAGGAAAGAACATCATCTAGAGAAGCCCATAAGGGCTTATTTTGTATCCCTAACAACTAGTGGCCACAATTTAGCCATGTACTCTTGTACTTCGACCTGGTAGAATCTTTACAGGCCACATGTCATATTTGCATGTTGTCATCTGAGTGTACCAGGTGACCTAAGCATCTGACCTCAGGAACCAAGCTGTCAAGTTCAGTGATTGTGAGGAGGCGTGGAGAAACTTGCCCTCCTCCAATGACAGTAAGTCGTGGTGAAGAGGTAGAGATTCAGAAGTCTACGTCATTAGGTTGAATAGGTCCGAAAAACAGAAACAAAAGAACAAAATGCATGTATTTCAAAGCACAAAAGTAGGCAAGTGAAACCTGTCAGAAATATAACAAAAAACATAGCACTTCCCCACATCAACAAGAGTCCACCCATGTACATCCAACATGGATGCCACTTCCATCCCACAACAGCAGCATGCGCACATGCCCGCCAGCCAACATTGCATTAACAACTTCAAACACACATTGAGGACCACATCCACATAATATCCGCCACTCTGAGAACATTGCAAAACTAAAAGTGCACATGGACAAAGAGATTGCAACAAGTGTGATTTGAATGACATAAAAAATGCATTAAAACTGCGTACTATAGTAGTATATAGCGCTTTATAGCGCCTGGGAGTGTATAGTGCCTCACTGAATGTGATGGCATTTTGTTGCCAGCAATAATGTGGCATACACCTATAGTCAGTCTATGTTGCCAGCATAACATGGAGTATGTGGCTGGAGACAGGATTTATAATACAGCAAAAAGCAATGTGAAGCTGCAAGTTTAAAAAGTGCACCAGAATTTTTGTTTCTCTCTCTACTTTGGAACACCTCATGCATAGGAGACTACATTATTGAGATAACTGACTGATTTAATTAACAATTACTAATCACTAGTGCTAACTCATTAACATTATAATGTAATCTCTATGTGCAAAATGAGGTGAAAATGCATATTCTGAAATTCGTTTTTCAAACGTGCACTGGAATTTTTCCTATTCCTATGTTTGCAGCAAGCAGAGAGCCTGCATACCAGGAAATGAGAGTAGATACAGTTGATCACTGTGTAACTGGCCTATTGTACTAAAGGAAGGACAATGCTGACTTTCAATTTGATTGGAGCAGTGTATCTGCAGTTTTACAACATAAGCAAAATGGGAAGGTGCAGAGCTTTGTTGGGGGAACAAGGGGAGAGGGAGAATTAGTTCGGGGGATGACTGGGCTCTCAGACAAACGTGCCTAGTCTCACTTAGCGCTGGCTTGAGAACTCTATGTTTTCGCCACACACTTCAAACATCCGAGATAACAGAGGCAATCCATGCTGACTGGGCTTGTTCTTCTGAAGCGAGCGAAAGGAGGTCGTGTGGGAGAGGGAACTGCAAATCTTTGGGAAGCATCCAAAGTCGAAGTGAGGTTATTCTTGTACGATTGTTTGACGAATGTGGTCTAAAAATAACAGGCAGTCATAGTAGCAAAGCAAAAGAAAATCCCTTGCATTTTTATTCGTCATGTGTTGAATCATAAAATGTGATGCCTATTTTGAAAAGGGTTTATTTGCACTGTATCTGTTGTTTTGTTTTTCTCTTCTCATTTTGTTACAGGTAGTGCTGAAATGCAAATAGTAAGAACTGTATCATGACATTGTAATTGTTTCCAATATTAGATATATATAAACAAATGCTTCTGAGTTTTCATTGCTTTGGGATTGCCTATGCAGATGTGGGGAAGATTTGTGTTCTTTGGTAATACATTTGCCAATTTGTTCATGCAGATAGAATAACAGATAGACTAAGCGGTGATAAATAGGTCTATGCGTGTGTTCCCCAGTGCATGTTGTCTCGGGAAATCTAATACAATATACAGATTACTGGGGGTCTATGAACCAGTAATGAGGCCAAAGGACGCATAGTTCACTGGTGTAAATAAATCAGTGATACCGGCCACAGGTTGTAGGTGGCACTCTATGTAAAAGTGTGGTCTCTCTGAATGTAGATCCAAGGCCTTCTATAGATCATTAAGAGTATTATAATGGTAAGGAAAGTTTTGTGTATGATGGGGCTATAATGTAGGGAAGGAAAATTATGCTCACCACTAAGTAATTTACTACCACCAAATACCGCCACCAATACATATTACTGGATTCTCCAATATAGTGTAACAAGATATGGTCACTAGAATAATGTGAGGCCAAACCCAATCTAAATGCAAGGATAAGCTGTTATCAAACTACCACTATATTTTTGGCAGTAAGAAAATACCTCCAGACCCGAAATGTACACAAAATATCCTACAGTACACATAATAAATGGGAAGGGAAAAATGTCCAAGGATGAAGTCAAATGAAAGTCCAAAATGAAACCGAACAAAAATGAACTATTTACAATGGCAGCGGGCTATTCCGATGAGATGTCAGACAGGGCTTCCACCAAGGCTCACTCCACCACAACATCCTTTTGCTGTAGACGTGCCTTCTTATGTTCCTGGGGGGCTTGCAGGGTGTCCAAAAAGAATCCCTCCACCTCCTCTGCTGCCCTGCAGGACTCCGCCAGGATGGCTGCCCTTCCCCCTTTCCCGTCACTCATCTTCATTGGCCCTGTCCCTCCGAATGATGGCATACTGTGCATGCTGCCTCTCCACCTCCTACTGCTTTGCATATCGTACCCTGCCCAACACCAGGTTCTCCAGGTTGATCCTGACCCCATGTCTCAGTTGACGCACCTGGGTGTCACTTGCCTTCTCCTTGTGACAATACCCTGCAGAATGTGCTTCCACACAGCCACCATCTGCTGCTGCCTGGGAGTGAGTGCCCTAGGTCTGGACTCCATCCAACAGATAGCTGTTTTTTGTCAGGGGAGTATGGCACCTGCACTGCCCTCAGGTGTCTGCTGCACCACCATTGCCTGTTCCTGTTTGGCTCCTGGGCTGGCTCAGTAACCACCTCTGCTACCGACGTAGGGACTTTCATCTCAACTAGGGACAGAGGTCACATCCAGACACAGTGATGGTGGGACTGGTGAACAAGGGGCCATGGTGGAAGCTGGCACAGAAGCTGCAGTACTATGGTGTATAAGATTAGGTCACTTTTCATTTAGGCCTATCATTCAAAAATATACTATTTGCTTGGAAGTGGTGTGCTTTGGAAGGGCCGGTATCTATGTCGGTTTCATGCTATGTAACGCGATATGTTGTTATGCAATACACTGACATAGGGAGATGTAAAATGAATGGGGGTGCAGAGTGGGATGGGTAAACAGTAGTAATGATGATGTTTGGCAAGATAGCTTTCTGGGGCTGGCCAGGGACCTTGGATATTCAAACCCTAGTGGAGTGGGGATGGGCAATTGAGGGAGGACATACTGCGGATATCTTTTGTTCAGTAGTACTGATTAGTTTGTAGGTGAAATGTAGAATAGTGGGTCATGCTGTTGGACCTATGAAGGTTGAATAGGTAAAAACAAGTAAGGTGCTTCACTTTACATGTTATTTGATGAGGATGACTAAGAAGAACTGATTAAATTGGTGGGTGGAGGACGATGGTTGTGACAGGGCCCAGTTATGTGACTAGCAGTAGACTGAATATTGTCTGTCTGGAGTTGGTGTTCATTTCTTAAGGCTTGTAAGGTGTGACAACTGGAGCTGGGTGGAGCAAGTACGTGACAGTGCATTATCGTTCAGCTTTTTTATGTTATTAATGTTGTCATTAATTGAGGACACACTATAGATGCATGAATGGTTGGTTGGTACATCAAAGCAAATATGTGTTCAAAATTATCTTTCAACATCTTTTTGAATGTGAATGAAGACATGATCCAAATGTGTGTCATATTGTTTTAAGTGAACATTTTTTTCACTTCAGAAGTTGTTTGGGAATTGTTGTCCGAAGTTATGTTTAGAGCATATGAGGTGTTACTGAAGAAAGGTATAGTGGTATCGGGGAAAAAGTATTATTGATGAGGTTTGTCAGTGTAGAATTGTGGGGCTGCCCAGGGCATTTGGGTGTGAAAACCCTAGCCAGTGTGGGGATGAGCAGTGGAGGAAGGATACACATGCTTATATGTTTAGTTGAGTAGCAGTGGTAGTAATTCGTTTGTGGGTGAAAGGCTTGCGTCAGGCTATTAGCTTATGATGCTTAATTAGGTAGAAACAGGCAAACTGCTTCATTTTGCATGTTTTCTAATGAGGGTGGCTAAGGAAGACTAATTGAGTGGGTGTTGGGAGAAGCAAGGGCGTGGCAAGGTCCAGTTATGTGACCAGGAGTATACTTAATGGTGTGTGCCTAGAGCTGGCCTACAGTTGTTTAGTAGAGGCTTTTAAGGTGTGAAAACTGGAGCTGGGTGGAAGAACTAAGTGGCAGTGCGTTATGTTGAAGCTATGTTGTCTTATCACGGTACTTATGAATTTAGGACACACCAGAGACAAATAAATAGTTTGTTGGTATATGAATGGAAAGATGTGTTACATATTATTTTGCAACACCTTTGTGAATGTGAATGAAGAAATGTTGGTACATTTTGTCATGCTGTTTACAGTGAACAGTTCTTCCCTTTATAAGTTGTTTGGGAATGGTACTCTGAAGTTATTTGCAGGGTATGTGAAGTATTATTTAAGAAATGTATAGTGGTGTGGGGATAACAGTATTATTGATTAGGTTTGGTAAGGTAGACTTATAGGGCTGCCTAGTGGTTTTTGCCATTCAATCTTTAGTGAGAGTGGAGATGTGTAGTGGAGGGCGAATATACATGGTGACATGTTTTATTGAGTAGCAGTAGTAGTGATTTGTTTGTAGGTGAAAGGCATGATAGTGGATAGGACATCTCCTATTAGGAATTTAAAAAAAGAACATTATTTGCATCTCAGGCAGATTCCGAGTTGTGAATAACTAGTACGTCTGGGCTGATAGGTGGCCTAAGGGTTTTACATTCTGCAGCCTTGACTGAGGCCTTTATTTCGCTTGGCCCTATAAAGCCTGGACTGGCAGTCCACTAAACCCTGTCGCTGCCTGTCAGCCTGGGCATGGAAGTTATATTATCTATAGATAATATAAAGAAATGCAATGCCTGACCTTCACTATTCCAATTTGTTTTTATGCAGCTTTTTTGTAAGATGCCATCAAGAAAGCAACAACAACAAGCCATAAGAAAGGATTGTCTGCAGAGATGTGCATTCCACAGTGTTATGTTTCAGAAAGTAGTGTTGTTAAATCTGTAGATACAAATCCTGTAGATAATACAATACCTATTATCGATAATACTTTTGAACATGTGCAATTTCAAATAGGAGATGTGCCAGCAGAATATAATCATGCAACCCAGAATGTTGTTCTTGAAAGAAAAAAAAAAGAAAAAATGTTTCAAATGTATTGCTAGCTAGTAAAAAAAAGAAAGAGTTCTAGAAAAAATGCAGCGAATGTGCTATCAATTTGAAACAGAGGAATACAGATATATATATAGAAAAATGTATCACTCTCAAGTTTTTACAAAACTTTGGAGAAGTGTGAAACCAAAATCCAGATATGTGGTAAATCATTTTTTGAAAAAGAATAAAAAAGAAATAATTAAGCTATGAAGTCCACAATGGTGTGATTTCTAAAAGGAATAAATGGTATGGTATGATAATAAAGAAATAGAAAGTTTAAGTGAGTCAAAAATAAAATCAAAGAAGAATTGCGAGGTATGGACGTGCAATGTTTAGTGGAATATCAATACATTTTCTTGTAAAGTTTTAAAGAGATTTTTGAAAGTTATGCACAAAAATGATAATGTTCAAAGACATATCAAGCTGCTACAAAGAAGAGATGACTGTGAAGTTTGTGAAAACACAGGACTTGTGGGTCATTCTCTAGCTTATCTTGATAAAAGTAGATGAGTCAGTTTCATCATATACGGATGCTGGCTGCACATCATACTAAAATGAGATACCTGAAACTGAATGAGTGCAAAACACCAAGTATGTCTCTTGCAGTTTTAAATCAAATACTTTGATGGAACTGTAGAAAGTTTAGGTTCTACAATGTAAATGATAAATATGATGCATTTAAGTATGTGTATGTTGATGAAACACTTACAGGAAGTGGAAATGATGATCCTATACTGTCAAATGAACAGATTTTTCAGCAGTGTAAAAGAAGTATTACAATGTTTGAGTTGCCTTCTATTGAAAGATCGGACATTGTTTGCTATCTTGTCAACACACTTTTTATAAGTCTCAAGTGCAACTAGTGTACATTGAGGAGAAACTTAAACACACTGTAGAATATGTTTAGAAAGAACTTTATGTGTATTTGTTTATAGAAGAACGATTTGACACAAGAGAGGAACTTTATTTATTTATTTTTTATTATTTGTATATGGTTCTGCCATGAACCTTTACAAAGAAGAAACAAAATATCAAAAAGAGATCACAAGTTAAAAAACCCAAAAGAAACAAACATAACAGAAATCGATCGACCTAAAAAGAGAAAAATTACATTTTTCCACAATACATAAATTAATCTAAAATAAGCTATGATTTCACCATTTACCTAGTACGAAGAGCATTATTCATTATTTTACAGAATTTTAGAGCTCGAACAACCAATTTTGTTAGGGCAACATTATTACCAGAAACCAGATACTCTTCTATAATCCCTTCTTCTCGAGATACAAATCTACCAAACAACCTCTTTCGAATTGCCCATGTGCCCTCACACTGCATCAATAAATCTCTTACAGTTTGATTTGAGGGGGTGTCACAAAGATTACACAGTTTTAAGGCTGTGTTTCCTTGTTGACGCCTTGCCAACACCTCACCACAATGGACCAGGTTTAGCCCAATCCTAAGGAAGTCATTCCTTATTGCCCTATCAGGAAACTTCAGAAGGTAGTGGGAGAGGCAACCCAGTTTTTTTTTCCCTCAGAAGAAATGGATTTATACGGGCTGACTCCCTTACCTTTGCGATTGTTTCTAGCCAAGCGCATGTTTCAAGCTTTTGCTTTACCTTCAATGGATTTGTTATAAGGGTGTCAACCTCCAAATCAACCTTCTCCAACAATACCTTCACTCTTCCCACTAAAGCGGACAACACAGGTGATCTTGATTGTTGAAGATGATTTCTAATGTCTCCAAAAAGCGAAGAGCTCTTTCCAGTGATGACCTCCCAATAGAGTGAAGCCATACATTCTAATGAGGACCAAAGAAAAGGCTTTGCCTTCAAACCATAAAGAATTACAGGCACTGCTTTTGCTAGATCTAATTTTATCAGCGGTAAAACTGAACATTTGCAATATTTTGCATTTAGCTTGAGTATTTGTGAGGCTATCTGGGAGGCTTCTGTTGCCACATCTGTTTCCACTTTATGGCGCGCTTGATAGGCATAGATGTTATAGCCTAGATACTTTACCTCCTCAACCCTTTGGATCACTTGACCCCCCAGAACCCAATTTGAAAAGTGGATCTTTCTCTGTGGGTGCTTGAAAACCACAATTCCTGATTTGAGGGGGTTAATGGTGAGATCATTTAATTCTGCCTATTCGCCTAACTTTGACAACAGACGTTGCAGACCTAGCGCCGTTCTATCCAGCAGAACAATGTTGTCTGCATAGGCCAGCCAATGGATCTTCTTTCCATTTATCTGTGGGCTAGCCAATGCAGACGACTCCAGGAAAACACCCATGTCTGCCAAAAAGAGGTTAAAAAATAACGCGGCCCCCGGGCAACCCTGCCTAGCCCCCCTCTCCACCCTAATTGACTCTGATAAATGGCACTGTTCGTCCAGCCCGACTCTTATGGAAGTGTCTCTATGCAGTTCCACCAATATGGCTAACAACAAATCTGGCATGCTCCAGCTCTTAAGCTTGTTCCAGAGCAAAGTTCTATTAACCTGGTCGAATGCTTTGGGCAGATCGACCCAAGCTCCATACAATGGCATTGCCCCCTTAGTCATCGTATGTTCACTGGCTAAATTCAAGACTAAGCCATTTAGGGCTGTTGATAAGCCTGTTCTAAAGCCTGTCTGGTAGCGAGACAGGATCGTCTGCCGATGAACCCAGGCTGATATTTCATTTAGTAAAAGCCTTATGAAGATTTTACTCTCAATGTCGAGTAGAGCAATTGGGCGATAGTTGGCTGCTTCTCGACGATCGCCACCCTTAAAGAGAGGTAATATCAGGGCTGTTTTCCAGGAGGAAGGAAAGGCATGGCTTTCCAAAATCTCTTCGAAGAGACGACATAATATTCTGGACCATAATTAGGGCTCACTTTTAAGAATTTGATAAGTGAGCCCGTTTGGGCCCGCTGCCTTAGAAGTAGATGATTTAAGAATGATATCCTTGATGCCCTCCTCGTTGTAGGTTAATATCCAAGGACCATTTGAGCTATAGCTAGGGCTAGTGCTCCCTGAATCTCTGAAAATTTTGTTCAAATGCTCCACCCACCGGGCCTTTGGGACTAAGTTACAGAGGGAGCTATTGTCGCCCGATTCTAGCTGTCCAACTATTGACCAGAAGTTCCTAGTGGTATTTTCTCTCAGGAGCTTTAACATGTATTCTTCATCTCTTTGCATCTTCTATGGTTTCTCGATCATGAGAGGTAGTTGATTTTAGTCATTTTAACTTCCGCGGTGTACCCAATCCAGCTGATTTTAACTTATGTAGAGCACTTCTCAGCTCTCTTTTCCTCTTCTGGGTCTCCTCATCGAAACAATGCAAATGCTTTTGGATATGTCTTCCCCTAGGAATACTGGGGGCTGAGGTGGCACAGATAAAGTGTATGAAATTGGCTGAATGGCACTGCATCTCCCAAATTAATCTAGGAACCTTTTTTAGCTGGGCATTCATTTTTGAACCAGGGAAGGAAAGGAGGGATTTGGACAGAAAGATATAATCCATGGCCGATGATGACTTCCCTCTATGCAAGTAGTAGGGGAACCCCTCTTGCCCTCTGCACTCCCGATAATCATACTCAAATCCCAGGATTTCAAAAAAACAACCAGATTTTCCCATTCTTTGAGATTTTACGAATGGGCGGATTCTATGAACCTCACTCTATATATCCAAACTCAGAATTTATGTCCCCAGCTAAGACAATGTGAGACCCACCAGGTTCCATTTTATTTTTTTCCAATAAGGAAGCTAAATTCGCCATGAATGGGGGAAGTTCTGAGCACAAGGGGTTCCAGTATATGTTGACAATTGTCCACGACGAGCCTCTAGGCTCACCCTTTAGGAATATTCTACATGCCTGAATTCCAATAGGGTTCTTCAAGATTTGAGTGGCTTCTCTTATTGTTTGATTTTTGAATGCCATCAAAAGACCTCCCGAGGGTCTCCCTTTTGCCTTCTTCAGGGATGGTAGACAAAATATTGAGAAACCTTCTATACTGATCGGATTTACTAACCAGGTTTCTTATAGAAGCACAATGTCACTAAAGTCAAACAGATCATCTCTCATCCCCTTGCCCCTAAAAGTACTGGAGCCCCTCGTGTTCCAACTTACTACGTTTATTTTTTCTTGTCTAAAGCTGCTGAGGTCCCATGCCCAGCTTCACAAAAACCTGGGAAAGAATTTCTGGCAGTAGAGATAAAGTATTCTCCTGAAGTTTAGAGCCCGAAGGATCCATCGCATCCCCAGTTTTCTCCCTACCTTGCTGTTCCCCCGCCATTTGAGGAACCATTTTTGTCACCCCCTTTACCTGGGCAGAAGCTTTACCATTGCCCCGAGAACCATTAATGGAAACCTGCAAACCATGTGCTTCCAGCTCCCTTGAAGCACTCAAAATGGCTGCTTTCTACAAAGTGTGGATCTTGTGTTATAGGAAAAGATATATTCTCAATATCATTTGAAGTAAGGAGGTACAGATCATTCGCTCTTTTACAAATCCCCAAAATCACTGTTCTGTTCAGGGATTTATGTTGTCTGGTATTTGTTAAGAGTCTTAACCAGACCTTTGGGACAGCAAAGTCCTTAATGTTTTCAGAGACTGGTGTAATAGCTGGCCTCTCACTTGCATGCAAGATTTCCACTGAATCCACTTGAACAGTTTGTGCTGATATTGTGGATGATTTCCCCTTCCCCTTCTGAGTACCAGGTATTTTAAGTAAAGTGTCGGGACTAAAATTATATTTGGGGGAGGACTTCGGCTATCTGGTCCCGCCCAACTTCTTTCAGGTTTCCCACCTGCTGCTATGATGATAGGAGCTAGCTTTAACACATCTCCCGTCTGTGGTACCCCAGTCTTACATGCCTCATAGGTCTCCTTAGATGAAGATTTCTTCCGCAAGAAAATGGGGGCCCACTTTACATTCTCAGGGGTATTTCCCCCCTTTTGGTTAGGAATGGCCAGCCCAGCACTCAGTCTCGCATTATTAAAGTCTGGAATTACTGCCTCACACTGACTCCTTTGAGCCTCTTTGTCATTTCCCTGAGCGTCTCTCAGATCTGTTAGCAGGCCTATACTCACTCTTATTACTTTGAAGTTATCATCTGTTGAATTACAGCCAGTAAAGGTCAGTTTTTGCTTTGAACGTTTCCCCACTTTTCCCAGCCTATTTATCTTCAAGGGCAATGGCAAAGCCTTTGGTGAACTACTTGAAATTGCCCCAGTTCTTCCCTCTAATCCTTTATTACTTAGATCCTCTGATGGTAAGGTCTCCTTTACTTGTGAACTAGTGCTAACAGCAATTGTCCTGACTCCTGTATTTTTCCGTCTTTTGCAGTTTCTCTTCGATCTTGGCTGAGGGGTTCTGGATTTTGTTTTCCTTCCTGCTTGATGTTTTCTTAGCTTCCTGTGACCTCTATAGCTCTGGGAAAGAACCAGTTTCCAGGAGGAATCAGTGGCCGACTGTTTCACTGAAATAGTCTCTGGAACACTAAATGGAATTTCTGCCTGGGCTTCCAGCCCTTCATCCCCTTTGTTAGCCAGCCTTCGGAACTCCTCCAATGTAGATTCCGAAAGGGGGGTGTCATCGAAGCATTCACTCAGAGCGGTTACACCCTCTTTTCTCTCTCCGTGCGGCTGTTGCCCAGCTTTCAGAAGTTGAATTATTTCCTCCAAGAGACCTTTCTTCTCTGCTTCTGCCTTTGTCGATACAACTACTCTCTGCTGTAAGGAGGAGATATCTAGGCCTTGCTTGACCATTTCGAGATTAATTTCTCTAAGGAAGGAGGCTATATTAACATTAATAGGACAACCTAAACCCACTAGAGTAGACTCGTACTTGGCTGTCTCATTTGTAAGCTCAAGCATTATGCCTGCTTGCGCCTGCACTTATGACGTTAGCAATTCCAACACTGACACAAGAGAGTTTAATACAAATGCAAAGCCTTTAGAGTGCCCCCATTTAGAGCTTCTTTGTCTCCTGGCGACCCTTCATCAGCAAGATCTTCCTTTGCTGAGAATTTTTCAGGTACAGCATCCATAAACGGAACTTCCAGTTCAGAAAAAAGGAGATTTCTAGCACCGATATACAAGGGGGTTGGACCTTCTTCAATGACAAGAGTAATCTGTACTGACTGTTGGAGTACATGGCATTGTCCATGGAATTTCTGTTTCGATCTCCACGTCATTTAAACTTTTATTCATCTTTTTTCCAAATTATTCTTTAATTTTCTTTTGGATCTTTGTGGTGGTCACAGTATATTCTAGCCCCTGTTGCAATTGCTGGACAAGATCAGAATGGACATTCTGCCCTAGTATTCCTTCATCTGGACAGTCACTTTGTGCTGAAGTGTGGACTTGGGCCTGTGTTGATGATGGACAGTTTTGTCAACAAGGCTGCATCTAATGGGGGTAAGGAGGATGTTCCCATTAATGGATCAACCAAATAGGAACCATCTCCTTCCATCCCTTTAGCTTTTTCCAACATCAGTGTGCTATGCAGTTTCATAATCACAACTGAGTTTGAGTGCCTTTATTATTTTTTCCTTTTGATGTTAATGTGAGCACTATACAGTCCCTTATCCTTATCACAACTGTGGTGTGACTTTTTTAATGCACACATAGTCTAAAATAGCTCCGAAAGTTGCACCAACTTCACCCCTCATGCCACAGCAATCTTAATCTTTTGAAAAAAGCTGCCACAAAGCAAGGCGACAAAGCAGCTGAGGTGAATGGAACTGTGGCCTTTATTCTCTTACATAGAACCACCTCAGTCCATTTAATTCAGGCAATCAGGAACATGTCAAGGCCACATCTGCGCTGCAGCCAAACATTATGCACTTCATGTAGAGGACTAGGGACTTCCACACCCCACTTGTTGACTGCTAATCGGCGGAAATCAGCTGGAGTCAGTGGGGGGGAGTCAGTGAGGGGTTGAAACCACACCACCCTTGGGAAAAAAACAA